>NW_011494942.1:14650011-14674095 GCF_000754665.1 Bison bison bison | reverse complement strand
CCTGGGGCATGAAAGGTGAGATAGGCAGTGAGCAATACAGGTCCCACTGCTGGGATGTAAGGCAGCAGAAAGCAGACTGTTCGGTTTTTATGTCAAATGTTCACACAGGAAGGAAAGGAGGGATTTTATATGTCATAGTTTTTTTTGAAAAAGCAGCTCAGAATACATCAAAGGACACACTGTCAGATTGCAGGGCAGTCTGCAAAAAATACCTCAGTATGTGAAAGTAAAAATAAATAAATACATAGATCTGGAGAGACAAGAGGAAGGGGAGAACAGGCTGAAGAAAAGAAAAGGAAATGGAGTAAAGACATATAAAAATAGAAACCACAATTTGTAGGCTATGTAGGTAAAATTAATCAAAAATTTCAGAAATTCCTCCTTCCTTTTCTTGAGAAAGTATTTTTAGATTTCTATCAAATTTAAAGAGAAAAGTCATAGCACTACTAAAGGACAAAAATGACAGAGAAGTGGAGGAGCATCTTAATATATGTTTACACACATATATAAATAGCTATATATTATACATGTACACACACAGATACACACATCATACATGTAGCATATACTGACCTTAACCTTTCTTTAGTACAAGTTCAGAATGACATTTTCAAAACTGTCCTTTAAAAATTCAATAAAATTTCTAGCACTTTAAGAAAATGTATAACTTTTCTCAGTGAATAATTCCACAGTTTAATTACCCTTTTTAATTTTATCATCTCCCCCACTCCTCTCACCAAAAAAATTTGTATCTGGAATTGGTGTTGGCTCAGATATGCCTGGAAACATTTTTAACAGATATAGTCTCTTCTCAGGAAAAGCTTACAAAGGGAAAAAAAAAAGATAATACTAATAAAATGTAAAGTGATGATATTATACATAGAGATTTACAATTCAAAGTTAGGAGGAGGGGAGAAATTCTGTTATACAGATCATTTCTTTTACAACTACAGGCATGTTTAGTCATGATAACCATCACATCTCACCCCTTCCACATGACAGGAAGTATATACATTATATAAAGAGAGAGAGAAAAAAAATATATTCTAGAGAGAAGAGAGAGGGCCTGACTGCAATGGTGGGAGCTCTCTGGGGAAAAGGAATGTGAATAAAAATCTGTGCTGTGGATAATGAAGCAGTGAGATAAGTACAGTGAAGTAAAAAAAAAATTTTTTTTTAGATTTTGTGCTATAATCTCTCTGTGCTAGCTCATGCCTTGAGGAAGTCCCTGCTATATATTTATGTTAGTGGTACTCTTCGTAAAGGCAGCCTTGTCTGCCATCAGAAGTGGTATGGAAAGAGTAGCCACAACAGGTGATAAGCAAACAAGAGGAATGAAGAATTCAGTGGGAGCAGTAATTCAGAATGAGAGGTAATCGGGAGAATATCAGCCTACCAACCATTCTTGGAAATTTCCCAAAATGCCTGGGATGAGAGGCTAATGTTATTTGTATATTAAGGAAAGGTTGATTCCAACCAGACAGTGGGATAAAAATACCAGAAATTTTACTTTGTATCAGTTCAGTTCAGTTCAGTCGCTCAGTAGTGTCCGACTCTGCAACTCCATGAATCGCAGCACGCCAGGCCTCCCTGTCCATCACCAACTCCCGGAATTCACTCAAACTCACGTCCATCAAGTCAGTGATGCCATTCAACCATCTCATCCTCTGTCATCCCCTTCTCCTCCTGCCCTCCTTCCCAGCATCAGGGTCTTTTCAAATGAGTCAACTCTTCACATGAGGTGGCCAAAGTACTGGAGTTTAAGCTTTAGCATCATTCCTTCCAAAGAACACCCAGGGCTGATCTCCTTTAGAATGGACTGGTTGGATCTCCTTGCAGTCCAAGGGACTCTCATGAGTCTTCTCCAACACCACAGTTCAAAAGCATCAATTCTTCGGTGCTCAGCCTTCTTCACAGTCCAACTCTCACATCCATACATGACCACTGGAAAAACCATAGCCTTGACTAGACGGACCTTTGTTGGCAAAGTAATGTCTCTGTTTTTGAATATGCTATCTAGATTGGTCATAACTTTCTTTCCAAGGAGTAAGCGTCTTTTAATTTCATGGCTGCAGTCACCATCTGCAGTGATTTTGGAGCCCCCCAAAATAGTCTGATACTGTTTCCACTGTTTCCCAATCTATTTCCCATAAAGTGATGATACACAGTGTTAAAGTGATTTTTAGGAGGTACCCTGGTGAAGCTGGAGTCAGAGCAATATAAATTCTGTCTTCTTGATAGAGGAAGAGCAATTTTGGACGTTATTGGAATGATTGATGATGGCTAGAGAATTAGGGCAAGAGAGAACATGTCGGGTATAGGATAAAAGAAATATTGGAAGTAAGATCAAGACAACTGGATAGTCATTGGGAAGAACTAATATAGTGAGGAAAAAATTTCTAAATATTTTTTTGCTTAAAACCCCCAAAAGCTGTCTGTCCCTCTTTCATAGCAACAATAAATGAAGTAAACAAAATATAATGTGAAACTACTCCATGTCATTAAAAAGCAAGATAATGGGAATATATAATAATTGATGTATTCAGAAGTTTTTTTTTTTTTCCAAAACTTAAGCTTAGAAGTATAAAAGATCTGTTAGATTTTACATCATAAGTACATACTGTTGAAGGATAATATTTCTCTGCCTTTGATCTTTGAAAAGTTATGCTACCTTTGGTTCTGATGGCTTTTGTGGACACCTGTGTTTTGACCATCCAGTATCTTTCACTTTCTACTGTCCCAAAACCTCATTTTTGAGGCAGCACCTCTTTCTCCATTGTGGATAGCCTTCAAGGGGCTGTCATTAAAGACCCTCCGCCCCACTAAGCCAAGGAGGAGGATCTTTAATTTTGAGTAAAGGGACACAACATTAAAAAAAATATGGAGTTGATTCACCTAGTGCTGGCATGTTGACTAGATAATTTAGGCAATTAATACTTGTTGTATTGATACAAAAAGCAAAAGCAAGCAAGTCTTTGATAGCTTTCAGGATAATGGAAAAGGGCTTCTTGCCTTTTCCAAGACTGACTTTTAGCCATTCCTTTGATTGTGTGGTTACCTCGTTTTCTTTCAATAAATTCTCTATTTGTTTACATTACTATGGTAGGCAGATCCTAAAATGATCCCCAATGACCCACTTCGTAATCTGCTTCCCTTGGAAATGGGAAGGCCTAGTAATTTGCTTCTAACCAGCAGAATGATGATGGCTTACACTCCCATGTTTATGTTACCTTATTGTAATTAATATCCTCAGTTAAGTGAAAAGGGAGATTATCTTTGGTGGGCCTAATCTAATCACTGATTCCTTTATAAGAATTACTGTCTTCCTAAAGAAAGAGATTCTTCTACTGATTTTGAAAAACAAGTTCCATGAGTTCTAAAACTGCATGGAAACTATGAGATGACACTTACTTGTTGTTTTAGACTGTTTTATTTTGAGGAATTTGTTACACAAAAATAGAAAACTAACCCAGTTGTCTTAGTTGGTTTCTGTTGCTTTCAACCAAAGGACTCTGACTGATAAAACTTGCTAGATCTCCTTAAAACTTCCTTGGCTGCAATCTGTGAAGCATATTTTAATCAATAAGCAACAAAACCAATTACTTTCCTCTTAGGATTAAATATCACAAAATATGCTGTTTCTATGTACCTTTAGTTTAGCATAAGTAAAATAGTCTCTCTCTTGCTAGGATCAGCTAAACCACCTGTTCTCTAACTTTTTTGTCTCAGAACCTTTTATACCCAAAATTATTGAATATCCTAAATAGCCTTTATGTCATTATGCCTATCAATACTTTACATATGTGAAAATAAAACTGAGATTTTAAAATACTTACTTATCATTTAAAACTATAAGCTCATTAAATGTTAACAGAAATAACATGTTTTTTGAAAAGTCACTGTTTTGAATAGTGACTAATATTTTCCAAAATTAAAAAAAAAATCTATATTGAGGTTGGCACCATTTTACATTTTTACAAACTTCTTTAATATATGCCTTAGTAGAAGCAACTAGACTTCCATATCTGTTTCTGTATTCAATCTGCTATATTATTTTTGTCAAACATATGGAGAAAATCTGGCCTTCCAGCGATATGTATTTGGAAAGGGAGGGATATTTTATAAGTCTTTCTAGATAATTATGGATATACTTTTTTATATTATGCCAAAAACTTGGCAAATTACAGTTTCTTAAAGTTTAGTACAATGTGGACCATATCAATGAACTTTTCATATTCTGTTGACTAAGATCATTGGCCTATCTCACTATATATATGGCTCTTTTACTCATGCATAATTTTATAATATAATGATTGGTCATTTGGAAAATAACAATTCACTGAATTATGCAGATCTTCCAAATATTAACACATTTCATTATATCATTTTAGAAATAATATTTTTTAATATCATAGCCAGTCTTATCAGGGAAGTCAGTATTTGTCTCTTCTCGGGGATAAACTACAAAATCTGAATTCTTGGATTTGGATTCTAAACCACCTTGAAACATGCTCTTTTACAGCATCAAAGGCCATAATAACATACCCGTCTCTTCTCTGACTTGTGAAAATCTAGGTTCCCAAAGTGCCAGGGTATACATCTAGCCATGGCTGTACTCCCATGGTTCTCAGAAACTCTGTTCCATTGCTACACATGTATTATCTCTCTTGTTTGACTGAGAAATCCTTGATAGGGAAGGCTGTTTCCTTTTTATTTTTGTATCCCCAGCAATTTGAGCTGTGATAGGTGATAGGTGTACAATGTGTGTTTGTTGAATGAACAAAGCATACAAATAAATCTTCTTGTATCTGCACCCCTTTGGGATTAGCATATACACACCACTCTACATAAAATAGCCAATAAGGACATACTATATAGCACAGGGAAATTCATTCAATGTTTTGTAATAAGCTACAAAAGGTAAAGAATCTGAAAATATACATATATATACTTTATCAGATTCTTTACCCTATATATACATATATATTTTCAGATTCTTTACCATATATATATATATATATGACTCAATCACTGTGCTTACACCTAAAACTAACACAACATTATAAATCAACTATACTTCAATTAAAAAATAAACAAAATAAAATAAAAGCCTCAAAGTTTACATTATAAACTTTCGACGCCTTTACTTCATCAACCAATTTCTTTTGTCTTCTCAGGCCTATTTTATTTTTCATGTAAGTGTTTTCTTTAATTTGAGAGATGAAGTTGTCAGCAGGTATATCATGAATTTAAAGTAGAATTGCTAGAATAGTGATGCCCATATGGACCACTTGTAGAACTCGTTTAAAAATCAGATTCCCAAGCCTCACACCTGAGTTTGGAACAACAGATTGGTTTCAAATCGGGTAAGGAGTACATCAAGGTTGTATGTTGTCACTCTGCTTATTTAACTTATATGCGGAGTACATCATGCAAAATGACGAGCTGGATGAAACACAAGCTGGAATCAAGATTGCCGGGAGAAATATCAATAACCTCAGACATTCAGATAACACCACCCTTATGGCAGCAAGAGAAGAACTAAAAGGCTCTTTATGAAAGTGAAAGAGGAGAGTGAAAAAGTTGGCTTAAAACTCAACATTCAGAAAACTAAGATCATGGCATCTGGTCCCATCATTTCATGGGAAACAATGGAAACAGTGACAGACTTTATTTTCTTGGGCTCCAAAATCACTGCAGATGGTGACTGCATCATGAAATTACAAGACTCTTGCTCCTTGGAAGAAAAGCTATGACCAACCTAGACAGAATATTGAAAAGCAGAGACATAAAAGCAGATGAAAAGGTCCATCTAGTCAAAGCTATGGTTTTTCCATTAGTCGTGTATGGATGTGAGAGTTGGACTATAAATAAAGCTGAGTGCCAAAGAATTGATGCTTTTGAACTGTGGTGTTGGAGAAGACCCTTGAGAGTCCCTTGGACTGTAAGCAGATCCAACCAGTCCATCCTAAAGGAGATCAGTTCTGAATATCCATTGGAAGGACTGATGTTGAAGCTGAAACTCCAATACTTTGACCACCTGATGTGAAGACTGACTCATTGGAAAAGACCCTGATGCTGGGAAAGATTGAAGGTGGGAGGAGAAGGGGATGACAGAGGATGAGATGGTTGGATGGCATCACCAACTCGATGGACATGAATTTGTTCAACTTCTGGGGGTTGGTGATGGACAGGGAAGCCTGGCGTGCTGTAGACCATGGAGTTGCAAAGAGTCAGACATGACTGAGTGACTGAACTGAACTGAACACCTGAGTTTTTCATTTGAGTCTGTTAAAATATGCCAGATACCTCTCAGGAACCTCACACCTTATTTTGTTTCTCATCCTTAGAAGAATTAAAAACAGACTACAATTCCAAAATACATCAGTTATCATACTCAGGTAAACTATAAAGGAAAACTCAGCATACCATACTCAGTGGGGAAGATGGGCTTTAGAATATAATCCATCATGGGCAGAAATGTTTCTAAAAACAATATTGTTGGCCTAACTGCAAAGAATGTCAAAACTAAAGTAGCTACAGAAAGAACATTGCCGAGTTTCCGCAAATGAAGAAACAAAACCTTAATAGTCTCTGTGTTTATCTTCTGCTCAAGATAAAGACATTCTTTTATGAGTTCAACTCTCAAATACTTCATATGCCAACCAGAGATATTCACTCTTCAGGGAAAATGAAGATTTTCTGCCAGAATGTGACGTAAAGAAGTTGGAATAAATCACTATGAAAACAATCAATTTTATAGCAAGTTTCTCTAAGGTTTCTGATATTTCAATACTTAAAACATAATAACTTGTTTAAAATTTAAACCTTTAAAATAAATGTAATCCTGAGAGAGGGTTCCACTTTTCAGAAGAAAAAAAAACAGATATCACCCCTATATTTTAAAACTAAAAATTCTATTTTTTAAAAATCTGGAAACAAAATAACCAATATCAAAGTCTGAAAAGTAGAACCTTGACAATATTTTCTGAGAAGAATGTAAATTAGGTTGGTGAAGGTAATAAGACTTGACAAATCCACTCTAAAAAAACCAAAAAACAAAATGGAAACCAATTTTATTGATCTTAGCAAAATATACCAGTGAAAAAGTTATCCAATTTGTGGCTATTATTCTGTCCTAGTGTTATGTCTTAAATAGAGTAGATGTTAATTGCCCTTGGAAACTAAATGCAACATAAAAATTCTCAGGAAAAGACCTTTTTTTCTGTAGTCCAGAAAATGCTGCTCTTTTAGATGTTTCCTTGGCTGACACTAGAAGTTCTTATTTCATAGTGTTTTTGAAAAATTGATTGTTTAATAAAGCAATCTGTGCAGATAAAACTGCCTGGAGACAACCAGTCATAATATCCCTGTATAAAAGACAAAAATCAAAAAGGATGATGCAGAATGTCTTGGAGCAAATGTTATAAATACAAAGAGTATCTATTCAACAGAGAATCAATTGTGAAATAATTTCTACTACTTTTTACTCATAATTTAAAATTATACATTCATTGTTCATTAGCCCTGAAAAGATGAAAGGGAGAATACATGTTAATTATCAGGATTTAAATAGATATTAAGAAACTACCATAGCTGAGATAATAGATAGACCATTATCCATTTATATTGACAATGTTTTGTTTCAGAGATCCTCATTATAACATTTCTATTTCTTCTTTAAATTATCTTCTTAAACTTTTCTATTAGCTTTTTTTTAATACTGCCAATCAAAATGTCTTCAACTCTTAGCAAACAAGAGGACAAGTCTGTTGACAAATACTAGATGATCAGAATTTATAACAATTACAGCACAGAAGGTGCTCTGAAGAAACCTGGCTACCTTCACACTCTAAGAGATCTTGCAGTCCTCTCCAAGATAGAAAAAATAATTTTCTTATAAAGTAGGAAGTGGTATTTGCTTTAAATTTTGTTTTCGAACCTTATTTTGTAAAGATCTAAGAAAAATAAGTTTTCAAAAATATGTCAGCATCTTATGTTCATTCAAATAAACCACTTCATCATGGTTTTGTATGGAGCTCTGCAAAGTTACCTCTCCCATCTTCCCAAATTTTGCCATTTTTCCTCTAAAATAATTTAGTAGTTCTCTGTATCATTATTCAAAATATCTCTTTAGAAGAATTTAGAGGGTCCACACACTGGCTCCAAACCAGAATGCAACTAAGACTAAAATGATTTCAAAGTGAAATGAAAAAAATGTGAAAATTAGACATATATCCAAACTCTCTGACAAGATAGGCAGAAAATAAATGTTTATTCCACAATTTGGTGTTGTTTAGTTGGTGAGTCATGTCTGACTTTTTTGTGACTCCATGAACTGTAGCCCACCAGGTTCCTCTGTCTGTGGGATTTCCCAGGGAAGAATACTGGAGTGGGTTGCCATTTCCTTCTCCAGGGGATCTTCCCGACCCAGGGATAGAACATGCGTATCCTGCACTGTCAGGCAGATTCTTTACCACTTAGCCACCAGGGAAGCCCAACAAAATCTAAATGATTTTGAATGTATTAGAATTTCATTTTGGAAAAAACTCACCACTTGTGTTCCCAAAATAATTTGGAAAAGTTTAAATCTTTTTCTGGAGCAATATTTGCATATGAACTTTTGCTAATAAACACCTTAACAGCTATTTAGTAAAAAAAGATCTTGTTTTGGTACTTTCTAAACCTTCACTACTAAAAGTGAAAAGAGCCACCATTTAAATCCTGAAGACAGTTACTGAATGTCTTCATAAATACTAAATAAAGCAAGTACAGAGTTGTCTATGGGTTTGAGAACAGGACTTCTAATTCCTCTTTCTCCAAATTCCTTTACTTTTGAGTCAAAACTCATAGAGGAAACCATACAATAAAATCAGAAGTATCTCTAATACCTGTTAAATTTACTAAACAAGGAGGCCATTAGACTGAGGTGGCTTTAATGGTTTAGTAACCTGCATAAGCAAATCAAAACTTTAGCTTGTAATTTTAGCCTGTGTCTTTAGCCTCCAAGTTAAAACAAAACAAAACTGGGACTTCCCTGGTGGTCCAGTGGCTAAGACTGTGCTCCCAATACAGGGGACCAGGGTCGATCCTTGGTTAAGGAACTAGGTCTCTCATGCTGCAGTTATGATCCACTGTAGCCTAATTAATTAATTTTTTAAAAAGCAAAACCTAAGGACAATCATGGGCTTCCCAAATGGCGCTAGTGGTAAAGAACCCACCTGCCAGTGCAGGAAACATAAGAGATGCGGGTTCGATCCCAGGGTAGGGAAGTTCCCCTGAAGAAGGGAATGGCAACCCATTCCAGTATTCTTGCCTGGAGGACTCCATGGACAGAGGAGCCTGGCGGGCTACAGTCCATGGGGTTGCACAGAGTCCAACAGGACTGACACAACTTAGCACGCACACACAAGGACAACCAATCACAGTCAACTAGACTTTCTCCAATAATGCAACTGCATAAGCTACAGCCAATCAAATAATATTCTTGCTTTGCTTCCACCTCTTCTCTATCAGACTTTCCTCTAACCTCTGTTAACAGAAGGTTTCTAATCTTTTATGCTTTGGTGCTGCCTCATTCTAATTGACTTTCACTCACATAAACTCTTGAAAGTCTTAATATGCCTGTTTCTCTTTTAACACTTCTCAGTGAAAATATCGTCGAACCAAAGGAATAAATGCGTCACTAACATTTACTGAGACTAGTATTCCAGTCGGAGAAGGCAATGGCACCCCACTCCAGTACTCTTGCCTGGAAAATCCCATGGACGGAGGAGCCTGGTAGGCTGCAGTCCATGGGGTCGCTAAGAATCAGACACGACTGAGCGACTTCACTTTCACTTTTCACTTTCCTGCATTGGAGAAGGAAATGGCAACCCACTCCAGTGTTCTTGCCTGGAGAATCCCAGGGATGGGGGAACCTGGTGGGCTGCCGTCTATGGGGTCGCACAGAGTCAGACACGACTGAAGTGACTTAGCAGCAGCAGCAGCAGTACTCCAGTATACTAGACAAGAGAATCCCATGGACAGAGGAACTCGGAAGGCTGCAGTCCGTAAGGCTGCAAACAGTAGAACATGACTGAAATGACATAGTATGCACAACAGTTGCAGAAAATGTCCCACATGGCATACAATTATTTTATTTAATCCTTACAATAACTATATGAGGTGACTAATGAAGCCTCTCCTCTCAGGGAGCTTAAGTAACCTATGCCAGTCTGATGGCAAGACAAGAACAGGAATTTGAACCCAGGAATTCTGTCTCCAGAGTTTGTTTCCCTCTGCACAAAACTAGTGAGAGGCCCTTAAATATATATGCTCAGGGTAAAGAGTGTGCATCTTCACCCCTATAAGTTGTTCAGTTTGAAAATAAGGGAAACTGGAATTATTTTTGGAGTTCACTCAAGCTGAGGCCTTGAGTGCTGAGCACTCAACTGCTGAGCAAAGCTGTGGTGGCCCCACTCCAGGGAGAGCATAATCGCTTCCTTAACTCTTGCTGCTTATCTTAAAATTTCCACGTCAGCCTTTGTTCTACATTCCTATTCAGTTCAGTTCAGTTCAGTCGCTCAGTTGTGCCCGACTCTTTGCAACCCCATGAATCGCAGCACTCCAGGCCACCCTGTCCATCACCAACTCCCGGAGTTAGCCAGAAAGGCCAGAGTCCTATATAAGTTCTCACTGACACTGTTATTATAGAGCAGTCCAGAGTCCCTCCATCCAATTCTCCCACTGGGAAAAATTTATGCTGTTTAGAGTAAAACATAACTGGAGCTGTCCTACAGCCCTGAACTTTGACTAACAACAGCAATAACAATAATAGCCAGGACCTTCTGTGCTAAGCCTTCTGGTAAGGGTTCCATGTGTATTATCCTGCTTATTCCTACAACAACCGTTTGAGGCAGGCATGATTATTACAAATGAGACAACTGAGGCTCAGAGAGGATAAGCAACCAGTCTGAAAGTGTTTTTTATTTACAAAGTTAACTGACTACAAGTTAATTAGCATTACTTTTGTATCCATTTACTTTAAAAAAGAACATGAGTCAATTAAGCACAGAGTAGTGACCTTTTAGTTAGTCTATATAATCCTAGGTCTTTCATACTATTGTACTAATTTCACTTTGCAATTTAAATGTGCTTTTAATATCTTTTTAAAACACTGCCTAAGTCTAACAAATCATTTCTTTGGTATTTATACACTTAGAACATGTGCCATGGAGAAGCCAGGTGAAGCAAAAATGTTGGCAAAATATAGAATGAATGTCCCAGTCCAATTCCCCCATGTCCAAGGAAATACAACAAGATGCCTTTTGCACACTTTGAAGTTGCTTATTTAATGAAAACACACACACATACACACAAATGCACACAAATCTATTGTCAGGCATGAGATGGAATGATTAACCTCTGCTCTGAGTATGCAAATTAAAGTGTTAAATGGATTTTTCCAGGCAAATTCAATAAAATAACCAAATGCACCTGAAATATCATATTCCTCCCTGGAGCTCTCAAGTTCCTTGCTACTGTAGTCTATGTTTGAACCCCATATAAAAACTCTTAGACTGTCAACTTCCGCCAGACATGCTGAAGTGACACTTGGTACTGTGCACACTCAGGGCAGAATTGAATTTCAGAGATCACCAACAACCACCTCCACCCAACCCCACTGGTCCCTGGCTTCCACAAAATTCAGCATTTCATGTCATGCAGTCATAGCAAAAAGCAATTTTTCTTCATTCAAACATTTAAATAACTCAAAACCATTATTTGGTTTATACTTCACAGCCCCAGGTGAACCAAGTACTCATTTTTAAGCAATTTAGAACATTGCAGATTTATTGATTCTACTTCACAGGAAGTAATTGATTTCTTACGATAAATGAGTTCTGATGAGCTATAGTGGAGACCATGGAAAAGTGAAAACGAAATAAAAGAACCAGTCTGTCACCCCAAGGCTCATTTAGCTTGTCACTCCTACTAATAACTTTAGAAATGTCTAGGACTCTGTTCATTTCTTGTTTTCTTCTTACCTTTTGTCTTTTTTTTTTTTTTCCAGGCTTCAGGTTTCTCTTGGACAAAAAGGGAAGGTAAGAGTTGAGCAGGAAATGTAGCAGAAGAATTTAAATCAGGTCTAAGAAGCAATGATAGGAGCGTCCCCAGTATCCCATGACCCAACAGCCTCTCATCACTGGAGATCTAAAAGCTCAGGAGAGGAAGGTTCATTTCACTGTTATATACATGTGACGGAGGTCCAGCTCAGCCCAAGCTGACAGGAGGGTTCTGTGGGTGGAGCTCCCGGGAACTGCTGCAATCACCTGTGTATTGTGAAATGCAGAGAATGCTTTCCTGTCCTAAAATATTGCCATTGCAGTCCTCCTTGGTGTGCCAGAGTTTGAGAAACTTTAATTTGGTTATTTCACTGGTTATCAGGAACTGAATATCATGTAGCAATTTATTCACTCATCATTCATTCAACAAAACAAAATTACTGGTGACCTGCTATCTAAAGTACTGCACTGGGTAGTGGAAAGAAAGAGCTCTAAATGTGAAGAATGTGCCAAATACATGGACTTCCACAAACATATTAATATATCCTGCCACTGCCCCTTCACTCAACTCCCAGTTGTCTGTGTTTGCTTGGGAAAAAGGAGGGCTAGAGATTTCACAGAAGCAGGAATGTACAATGGTTAGGAGCACTATTCCAAAAGTTATATCACTTAGGTACTCTGACATATTTTAATTAAGTAACTTTGGACATGTTTTGTAACTACTACGAGCTTTAGCTTCTCTGCCTATAATCCTGGGATGAGGGTGATATTGTAATAGTACTTACATCAGAAGATTGCAGTAAGGATTTGCATGATTAATTTACATAAATTATCCAGGGTAGTGCCTGGCAAATAGTTCAATACAAATACTACAAATATGCTCATCATTCTCTGAGTTTGATTGGATTTCCTGGATTTCACTTGGAACAAATCATTAGTGTGGGTACAGTTGTGCTAAAAGACTTCATGCTGATAAAGACCTTGATTCCACTCACCTATCATTATGAATTATAACAGAGCTTATCTTCCACAGATATAAAACTAGGACAGTATTTCTAGCATTCTAAATTGAGCCAAGTGAGTATGTGTGCTAAGTCGCTTCAGTCATGTCCAACTCTTTATGACCCCATGGATTGTAGCCCACTAGGGTCCTCTGTCTATGGGATTCTCCAGCAAGAATACTGGAGTGGGTTGCCATGCCCTGCTCCAGGGGATCTTCTCGACTCAGAGATCGAACTATCTTTATGTCTTCTGCATTGACAGGTAGGTTCTTTACCACTAGTGCCACCTGGGAAGCTCAAATTGGGCCATTGTTGTTTTGAAGACAGTTGCTAAGTCAAGTCCGACACTTTGTGACCCATGAACTGTAGCATATCAGCCTTCCCTGTCCTTCACTATCTCCCTGAATTTGCTAAAATTCACATCCACTGAGTCAGTGATACCATCCAAACATCTCATTCTCTGTCACCCCCTTCTCCTCTTGCCCTCAGTTTTCCCCAGCATCAGGGCCTTTTCCAATGAGTCGGCTCTTCACATCAGGTAGCCAAAGTATTGGAGCTTCAGCTTCAGCATCAGTCCCTCCAATGAATATTCAGGGTTGATTTCCTTCAGGATGGACTGGTTTGATCTTGCTGTCCAAAGGACTCTCGAGTCTTCTCCAGCATCACAATTCAAAAGCATTGATTCTTTGGTGCTCAGCCTTCTTTATGGTCCAACTCTCACATCCATACCTGACTCCTGGAAAAACCATAGCTTGGACTATAAGGACTTCTGTTGGCAAAGTGATATCTCTGCTTTTTAATACTCTGTCTAGGTTTGTCATAGCTATTCTTCCAAGGAGCAACTGTATTTTAATTTTGTGGCTGCAGTGGCCATCCACATTGACTTTGGAGCCCAAGCAAATGAAATCTGACACTGTTTCCACATTTTCCCCATCTATTTGTCATGAAGTAATGGGACCGAATACCACGATCTTTGTTTTTTGAATGCTAAGTTTTAAGCTAGATTTCTCATACTCTCCTTTTTCACCTTCATCAAGAGGCTCTTTCAGTTCAGTTCAGTTCAGTTGCTCAGTTGTGTCCAACTCTGTGACCCCATGAATCGCAGCATGCCAGGCCTCCCTGTCCATCACCAACTCCCGGAATTCACTCAAACGCATGTCCATCGAGTCAGTGATGCCATCCAGCCATCTCATCCTCTGTTGTCCCCTTTTCCTCCTGCGTCCAATCCCTCCCAGCATCAGAGTCTTTTCCAATGAGTCAACTCTTCACTGACATGGCCAAAGTACTGGAGTTTCAGCTTTAGCATCATTCCTTCCAAAGAATACCCAGGGCTGATCTCCTTTAGAACAGACTGGTTGGATTTCCTTCCAGTCCAAGGGATTCTCAAGAGTCTTCTCCAACACCACACTTCAGAAGCATCAATTCTTCGGCACTCAGCTTTCTTCACAGTCCAACTCTCACATCCATACATGACTACTGGAAAAACCATAGCCTTGACTAGACGGACCTTTGTTGACAAAGTAATGTCTCTGCTTTTGAATATGCCATCTAGGTTGATCATAACTTTCCTTCCAAGGAGTAAGCGTCTTTTAATTTCATGGTTGCAATCACCATCTACAGTGATTTTGGAGCCCCCAAAAATAAAGTCTGACACTGTTTCCACTGTTTCCCCTGTTTCCCATCTATTTCCCATGAAGTGATGGGACCTGATGCCATGATCTTTGTTTTCTGAACGTTGAGTTTTAAGCCAACTTTTTCACTCTCCTCTTTCACCTTCATCAAGAGGCTTTTCAGTTCCTCTTCACTTTCTGCCATAAAGGTGGTGTCATCTGCATACCTGAGGTTACTGATATTTCTCCTGGCAATCTTGATTCCAGCTTGTGCTTCTTCCAGTCCAGCGTTTCTCATGATGTACTCTGCATATAAGTTAAATAAACAGGGTGACAATATACAGCCTTGACGTACTCCTTTTCCTATTTAGAACCAGTCTGTTGTTCCATGTCCAGTTCTAACTATTGCTTCCTGACCTGCATATAGGTTTCTCAAGAGGCAGGTCAGGTGGTCTGGTATTCCCATCTCTTTCAGAATTTCCCACAGTTTATTGTGATCCACACAGTCAAAGGCTTTGGCATAGTCAATAAAGCAGGAATAGAGGTTTTTCTGGAACTCTCTTGCTTTTTCCATGATCCAGTGTATGTTAGCAATTTGATCTCTGGTTCCTCCGCCTTTTCTAAAACCAGCTTGTACATCAGGAAGTTCACAGTTCACATACTGCTGAAACCTGGCTTGGAGAATTTTGAGCATTACTTTACTAGCGTGTGAGATGAGTGCAATTGTGCTGTAGTTTGAGCATTCTTGGGCATTGCCTTTCTTTGGGATTGGAATGAAAACTGACCTTTTCCAGTCCTGTGGCCACTGCTGAGGTTTCCAAATTTGCTGGCATATTGAGTGCAGAACTTTCACAGCATCATCTTTCAGGATTTGAAATAGCTCAGCTGGAATTCCATCACCTCCACTAGCTTTGTTCGTAGTGATGCTTTCTAAGGCCCACTTGACTTCACATTCCAGGATGTCTGGCTCTAGGTGAGTGATCACACCATCGTGATTATTTTGGTCATGAAGATCTTTTTTGTATAGTTCTTCTGTGTATTCTTGCCACCTCTTCTTAATATCTTCTGCTTCTGTTAGGTCCATACCATTTCTGTCCTTTATTGAGCCCATCTTTGCATGAAATGTTCCCTAGGTATCTCCAATTTTCTTGAAGAGATCTCTAGTCTCTCCCATTCTGTTGTTTTCCTCTATTTCTTTGCTTTGATTGCTGAGGAAGGCTTTCTTACCTCTTCTTGCTATTCTTCAGAACTCTGCATTCAGATGCTTATATCTTTCCTTTTCTCCTTTGCTTTTCACTTCTCTTCTTTTCACAACTATTTGTAAGGCCTCCTCAGACAGCCATTTTGCTTTTTTGCATTTCTTTTCCATGGGGATGGTCTTGATCCCTGTCTCCTGTACAATGTCATGAACCTCCATCCATAGTTCATCAGGCACTCTATTAGATCTGGTCCCTTAAATCTATTTTTCACTTCCACTGTATAATCATAAGGGATTTGATTTAGCTTCTCTTCATTTTTTTGTTGTAGGGGTGATATCATCTGGATGTCTGAGATTGTTGATATTTCTCCCTGCAATCTTTATTCCAGCTTGTGATTCAGGCAGCCTGGCATTTTGCATGATGTACTCAGCATATAAGTTAAATAAGCAGGGTGAAAATATACAGCCTTGATGTACTCCTTCCTGGATTAGGAACCAGATTGTTGTTCTATGTCTAGTTCTAACTGTTGCTTTTCATCCTGCATACAGGTTTCTCAGGAGGCAGACAATGTGATCCGGTATTTCCATGTTATTAAGAATATTCCACAGTTTGTTGTGATCCACACAGTCAAAGGTTTTAGCACAGTCAATGAAGTAGAAGTAGATGGCTTTTTTAAATTCCATTGCTTTTTCTATGATCCAGTGTATTGTGGCAATTTATTTCTGGTTCCTCTGCCTTTTCTCAATCCAGCTTGTACATCTGGAAGTTCTTGGTTCATGCAGTGTTAAAGCCTGTCTTCAAGGATTTTGAGCATAATCCTGCTAGCATGTGAAATGAGTGCAATCTGAACATTCTTCGGCATTGCCTTTCTTTGGGATCGGAATGAAAACTGACCTTTTCCTGTCCTGTGGCCACTCCTGAATTTTTCCAAATTTTCTGGCATAATGAGTGAAGCACTTTCAAAGCATCATCTTTTAGGATTTGAAATAGCTCAGTTGGGATTCCATCATATCCACTAGCTTCATTAGTAATGATACTTCCTAAGGTCCACTTGACTTAACACTCCAGGTTGTTTGGCTCTAGGTGAGTGATCACATCATTGGTTATCTGAGTCATTAAGACTTTTTTGTACAGTTCTTCTGTGTATTCTTGCCACCTTTTCTTAATCTCTTCTGCTTCTGTTAGGTACTTGCCATTTTTGTCCTTTATTGTGCCTATCTTTGCATTAAATGTTCCCTTGGTATCTCTAATTTTCTTAAAGAAATCTCTACTCTTTCCCATTCTGTTTTCCTTTATTTCTTTGCATTGTTCATTTAAGGCTTTCTTATCTCTCCTTGCTATTCTCTTGAACTCTACATTCAGCTGGGTATATCTTTCCCTTTCTCCTTTGCCTTATGCTCCTCTCCTTTTCACAGCTACTTGTAAGGCCTCCTCAAACAACCCCTTTGCCTTCTTGCATTTATTTTTCTTGAGAACAGTTTGGGTCACCACCTCCTGTACAATGTTATGACCCTCCATCCAGAGTTCTTCAGGCACGCTCTCTATCAGATATAATCCCTTGAATCTATTTGTCAGCTCTACTGTATAATCATAAGAGATTTGATTTAGGTCATACCTGAATGGCCTAGTGGGCTTCCCTACTTTCTTTCATTTGAGCCTTAACTTTGCAATAAGGAGCTGATAATCTGAGTGACAGTCAGATCATCATCCATATTAGTGAGTAAATCCAAATGTAGAAAGGTTATGGTCACAAAGACTCCCTTCTTGACCAAACTTTAATCAGGTTCCTTTGAGCCCTCTTCTTGATAATGTCTTAACCTTGACCTGCTGAATCCATTTTTAGAAAAGAACTCTCCTTAGTCAGTTTATTAAGAATCTTTCCCACTCTACAAATCCAATAAAGGTCCTCTTCCTCCACCTTGGTATCTAACCGAGTTCCTTTCCTCATCCCCACCTTAATATCATAAATATCTTAAGGAGCTCCTCTTAGTAATCTGCCATGCTCTCCCTCATCCTGTCACCAGCTATAAAATCCTACTCATCCCTGTTTGTACTTGGAGTTGAGTTCAACCTCTTCTGCTATCACAATAGTCTGGAATAAAGTCTTCCTGCCATTTTTAACAAGTATCAGAATAACTTCTGCTTAACAATCATTCTAAAGGAGATCAGTCCTGGGTGTTCATTGGTAGGACTGATGTTGAAGCTGAAACTCCAATACTTTGGCCACCTGATGCGAAGAGCTGAGTCATTTGAAAAGACCCTGATGCTGGGAAAGATTGAGGGTAGGAGGAGAAGGGGACGACAGAGGATGAGGTAGTTGGATGGCATCACCAACTCAATGGACATGGGTTTAGGTGGACTCCGGGAATTGGTGATGGACAAGGAGGCCTGGCGTGCTGCCATTCATGGGGTCACAAAGAGTCAACACAACTGAGCAACTGAAATGAACTGAACTGAACAATAGAATGAAATATTACTATGGTTGACTTCTCTATTTTACTGAGCCCATCTTTGCATGAAATGTTCCCTTGGTATCTCTGTTTTCTTGAAGAGATCTCTAGTCTCTCAATAAAGGACAGAAATGGTATGCACCTAACAAAAGCAAAGATATTGAGAAGAGGTGGCAAGAATACACAGAAGAACTATACAAAAAAGATCTTCATGACCCAGATAATCACAATGGTGTGATCACACACCTAGAGCCAGACATCCTGGAATGTGAAGTCAAGTGGGCCTTAGGAAGCATCACTACAAACAAAGCTAGTGGAGGAAATGGAATTCCAGTTGAGCTATTTCAAATCCTGAAACGTGATGCTATGAAAGTGCTACACTCAATATGCCAGCAAATTTGGAAACCTCAGCAGTGGCCACAGGACTGGAAAAGGTAAGTTTTCATTCCAATCCTAAAGAAAGGCAATGCCATAGAATGCTCAAATTACCGCACAACTGCACTCATCTCACACACTAGTAAAGTAATGCTCAAATTTTCCCAAGCCAGGCTTCAGCAATACATGAACCATGAACTTCCAGATGTTCAAGCTGGATTTAGAAGAGGAATCAGATATCAAATTGCCAATATCCGATGGATCATCGAAAAACTGAGAGAGTTCCAAAAAAACCTCTATTTCTGCTTTATTGACTATGCCAAAGCCTTTGACTGTGTGGATCACAATAAAGTGTGGAAAATTCTGAAAGAGATGGGAATACCAGACCACCTGACCTGCCTCTTAGGAAATCTGTATGCAGGTCAGGAAGCAATAGTTAGAACTGAACATGGAACAACAGACTGGTTCCAAATCGGGAAAGGAGTACATGAAGGCTGTATATTGTCACCCTGCTTATTTAACTTATATGCAGAATATACCATGAGAAACGCTGGGCTAGAAGAAGCACAAGCTGAAATCAAGATTGCTGGGAGAAATACCAATAACCTCAGATATGCAGATGACACCACCCTTATGGCAGAAAGTGAAGAAGAACTAAAGAGCCTCTTGATGAAAATGAAAGAGGAGAATGAATAAGTTGGCTTAAAACTCAACATTCAGAAAACTAAGATCATGGCATCCAGTCCCATTACTTCATGGCAAATACATGGGGAAACAGTGGAATGAGTGACAAACTTTATTTTTGGGGGCTCCCAAATCACTGCAGATTGTGACTGCAGACATGAAATTAAAAGATGCTTACTCCTTGGAAGAAAGAAAAGTTATGACCAACCTAGATAGCATATTGAAAAGCAGAGACATTACTTTGCCAACAAAGGTCCATCTAGTCAAGACTATGGTTTTTCTAGTAGTCATATATGGATGTGAGAGTTGGACTATAAAGAAAGCAGAGTGCTGAAGAATTGATGCTTTTGAACTGTGGTGTTGGAGAAGACTCTTGAGAGTTCCTTGGACTGCAAGGAGATCCAACCAGTCAATCCTAAAGGAAATCAGTCCTGAATATTCATTGAAAGGACTGATATTGAAGCTGAAACTCCAGTACTTTGGCCACCTGATGAGAAGAACTGACTCATTGGAAAAGACCCTGATTTTGAGAAAGATTGAAGGCTGGAGGAGAAGGGGACGACAGAGGATGAGATTGTTGGATGGCATCACCGACTCAATGGACATGAGTTTGAGCAAACTCTGGGAGTTGGTGATGGATAGGGAGGCCTGGCGTGCTGCAGTCCATGGGATCACAAAGAGTCAGACACAACTGAGCCACTGAACTGAACTGATGGTTAACTTATGACTCAGTCTCTACACAAGGCATTTGTGAAAAAATTCTCAAAGATTAAAAGAGCTTGTAATGATCAGAGACACGTTTTCTTATGACAGTTGGTTAATAAAGGTGAAGAGGAGCTGGTCATAAAAGCAAACATAGAAAACTTAAAATACTTCCCAAAGTATCATCTCTAGGTTTTTTTTTTCCCCTGTTTAAAATAAAAGTTACTATTCACATTGATCCTTAAACAAACTCATTTTCGAACATTAGTGGTAATAATAATGACATAACATTGTTAGGCATACAGCACAATAGTAGGGCTAGAAAGGGGAGAAAACTGGAAGTAGATCATGCAGTAGAAACAAAATATTTAAAATAACTTGATAAATTGGAAACCCCCCAAAATAAATTAAATAGAAGGGGTATTTATAGCAGTTAAATTTCAGCTCAGCTTGAATATATTTTAAAGAGAAGGAACCAATAATAATTAGGATATTTGCATTTTTCTAATTGAAAACAGTCACTTGCTTTCAAAATATATCAGTCTCCAAAAATCCTAATTAGGAGATAGGACAGAGGATAAAGAGAGGAAATATTGGTGCATGGAGAAAAAAAATGTGCACTTACACTAGTCATAAATATTTTTGTACTTTTTAAAATGGTAAATCACCATTTTCCTACAGGAAGTACTAATAAATAGTACAAAGTCCTTGACTTTAAGGTTAAGTTGTAGATTTTTCCGTATTAATGTCAAAGTCATCCATTAGATGAATAGAGAAATATAGCAACTCATTTAAGAGAACAAACTCTACCTCTCTTTAGGATTCCAATTCCAATATTTGCTCAGTCATGTCCGACTCTTTGCGACCCCATGGACTATAGCCTACAAGGCTCCTCTGTCCATGGAATTTTCCAGGCAAGAGTTCTGGAGTGGGTTGCTATTTCCTTCTCCAGGGGATTTTCTTTAGGATTACTGTAAATTAAAAATCTTTCCTATATACTCAAAATTATTTACCCATAGGATTCCTATTGCTTTCAATTTATGGTAAGAAACTAGTCTAAGCTTTCCACTGTATTCCCCAAAAGAATACTGCTCTTGATCTAACTCTATAACTGACATCCATTAGCAAGGAAAATCTAACAGCAAATGTGAAAAAGTGAAGGAAATCTTTAAATAAGATCTGCCAAGGCCAGAGTCCATTAAAAACTAACCTTGAATGTCAAAGAGGAGCCCTGGGTTCTGGCCCCAGCTCTGTGACTGATTAGCCCTGTAACCTCAGTGAGCTCAGTTTGCTCATTTGTAATACGCACGGATATCTCTAAGTCCCCTTCTAGCGCTAAAATTGTCTTGATGCATAATCAGTACCATGGGCTCCCCCGGTGGCTCAGCAGTAAAGAATCTGCCTGCAATGCAGGAGCTGCAGGAGATTGCTGGGTTGAGAATCGATCACTGACTTGAGCAGATCCACTGGAGGAGGTCATGGCAACCCACTCCAGTATACTTGCCTCCAGAATCCCATGGACAAAGGAGACCCGTGGGCTACAGTCTATAGGGTGGCAAAGAGTCAGATACAACTGAAGCGGCATAGCATGCAAGCACACAGTAAGGTACCATAATAATAAATGATTTGATCCTAAACACAATCCTCCAAAAGGAAAAAAAAAAAAAAAAAGTTTTCTATATCTGAATAAGAAACACTAAAGCTTTTAGAAAAATCTAAATGATGCTATCATATTCCTCCTTGGGGTCTTTTGAAAATGAAAGGGCTGATTATCTGCACTACAGATATAAGCAATTGCAAAATTATTTATCTCTTTCTAAATAACCAATTTCAATTTTTAAGAACTTAAATGGGTCTAAACTCTATTTACCTGTCCTCTTTTCTTTCTTGTGTACATAGTTGCAACATATAAGGAACTATTTTCAAAAAGCATTTTCTCATCTTCATGGTATAAGCTAATTTATAGAGAAGTAGGTACTGTTCTAGGTGCTGAGGTACACAGTGAACTATACAAAGTCTCTGTTTCCATGGATCATACCTTGTATCAAAATTGTCTTGTTGTAATAATACTAGTCGGAGAAGGCAATGGCAACCCACCCAGTACTCTTGCCTGGAAAATCCCATGGACGGAGGAGCCTGGTAGGCTGCAGTCCATGGGGTTGCTAGGAGTCGGACAAGACTGAGCGACTTCACTTTCACTTTTCACTTTCCTGCATTGGAGAAGGAAATGGCAACCCACTCCAGTGTTCTTGCCTGGAGAATCCCAGGGATGGGGGAAGCCTGGTGGGCTACTGTCTATGGGGTCACACAGAGTTGGACATGACCGAAGTGACTTAGCAGCAGCAGCAATAATACTAATAGTACATGATTATAGAAAGTATGAAGGAAAAAGTAAGTGCCACATAAGTTAGTGTTTGGCATTGTCTCATTTGTTTCAGGAAAATTTTTCCGAAGAGATATTTTAACAATTTACAATACCAACTACCATGTAGCTTTTATTTTACATAACAAACATTTATTTAGAATTTACTTTGTGCCAGATACTGTTCAGTATTATTAAGTGATTAATAATATTAACCCATTTAATTTCTCATATAAGCCCTGTGCCTGCTAAATTGCTTCAGTCGTGTCTGACTCTCTGCAACCCTATGATCTGTAGCATACAAGTGTCCTCTGTCCATGGGATTCTCCTAGTAAGAATACTGGAGTGTGTTGTCATTTCTTCCTCCAGGGGACCTTCCCGACCCAAAGATCAAACCCAAGTCTCCTGCGGCAAATGCAATGGCAGGCAGACTCTTTCCTGCTAGTTCCACCTGAGAAGCATTTGGTAGGTAATAGTGGTAACTATCTTGGATATAAATTCATTATTTCTGAGGAGGCATCAGTTGTTTTTCTTACTGTGGTTTTCCTGAATATAACTTTTCTCCCTTACAAGTGCTTTTTAACATTTTTCTCTTTAACCTTGTTTTCCAGCAATTTTCTAGATGTCATTTTTTTTTAATTCATCCTTTTTGAGGATCTGAAAATAGATATAGACTGGACACAAATTTGAGGGTCAAATGCATGTGGATAACTTTGCAAGTGATAGTAAAGAATACAGAAGGAAAGAGAGCACCTGAGTAACTCTATGTGTAAAACATAAAAACTGAGTCAGAGAAAAATCAGCTAGAGAAGTAAAAATAGAAATGAAGAGTAGAGGTCACAATCATGAAGAGGAACCATTAAAGACAGTGGTGATCAGTGGTAAACAGAATAGGCAGGTCAGCAAGAATGAGGACTGGAAAGTGGTTACTTGAATTAGCAATGACTCCTTTTTCTTCAGGAGAATGCATTTGTTTTATTTTTAGGGCAGAGGAAGTAGAAGTCAGATTTTAAAGTATTTGCCTTATAACAGATTCAGGTTCAGATTCATATTTTTTATTGTATGGTATCTTGATGAGTATGTATTTATTTCCAATAAACAGATTTCTAAACATACTTTGGGAATTTCTAACTATTATATTCTTTAAGTGGTTAACCAAATACCGCTAATACAGAGGGTATGTTAACCACAGATTTGTAGTTAAAACACATTTTCTACTTAGATCAAGTGAAGTCTTGATAAGTACTCCAGGTTTCTGTTAGAGCCAGGCACCTTCAAACAAGTAGAAAGATGGTTCTGGGATCACAGTGGCAAGTAAACTGTATCTTGGACCTTCTCACACCCTTTCTGGTGCCCACTTTCTTTCTTTCTTTTTTTTTTTTTGTAGTGCATAATTTAGTTTATTTTTTTAATTTTATTCTATTTTTAAACTTTACAATATTGTATTAGTTTTGCCAAATATCGAAATGAATCCGCCACAGGTATACCTGTGTTCCCCATCCTAACCCTCCTCCCTCCTCCCTCCCCATACCCTCCCTCTGGGTCATCCCAGTGCACCAGCCCCAAACATCCAGCATCGTGCATCGAACCTGGACTGGTGACTCATTTCATACATGATATTATACATGTTTCAATGCCATTCTCCCAAATCCTG
>NW_011494942.1:14632830-14649911 GCF_000754665.1 Bison bison bison | reverse complement strand
TTCCCTTCTGGTTTCCTCAGTGTGTATGCCCAGCAGTGGGATTGCTGGATCATAAGGCAGTTCTATTTCCAGTTTTTTAAGGAATCTCCACACTGTTCTCCATAGTGGCTGTACTAGTTTGCATTCCCACCAACAGTGTAAGAGAGTTCCCTTTCTCCACACCCTCTCCAGCATTTATTGCTTGTAGACTTTTGGATCGCAGCCATTCTGACTGGCGTGAAATGGTGCCTCACAGTGGTTTTGATTTGCATTTCTCTGATAATGAGTGATGTTGAGCATCTTCACTTTCTTTCATTTTTATACCTCTAAGTCTTCCCCCATTATCACTCAGATTTTTTTATTCTTTATTTCCCAAGACATGTGAAGGCTGATTTCCATGCTCTATAATTTTCTACTTTTCCTAATAAAATATTGTCCCTATTCATCACTGCATTGCTTATAATAAGGGAAAAAAACTGTAAAAAAAATCAGACAATAGAATAAAGAATAAAGCACAGAAGAATAAAGAAATTAATTTAGCCATGCAATAAAATATTATGAGGTTATTTAAGAAATGTCTGGACTACAGAAAACAGTATGGAAGATCCTCAAAGATTAAAAACAGAACTACCATATGATCCAACAATTCCAGTTCTAGGAATGTATCCAATGACAACACTAACCCCAAAAGACACCTGCACTCTATCTTCATAGTAGTGTTATTTACAATAGCCGGGTCATGGAAACAACCTGTGTCTATTGATAGATGAATGATAAATAAAAACATTATGGCATGTGTATATAAAACGGAATGTTCTTCCATTATTTATTTAATTCCATAAAAATAATGAAATCTTACCATCTGCAAGAACACGGATGGATCCTGAAGGCATTATGCTAAAGTGAAATCAGATACAGAAAAACCAAAAAATGTATGATCTCACTTATGTATAGAAAAAAAGTTAAAAACTCATGGAAAAAGAGATCAGACTTGTGGTTATTAATGGTGAGGACTGGGGATAGGGGCATTGAAGGAAGGTATAAATAATGCAAACTTCCAGTTATAAGATAATCAAGTTTTAGGGATATAATGTACAATGTGATGACTAGAGCTAACATTGGTGTACAATATATAGGAAAGTTCTTAAGAGAGTAAGGAGAAGGCAATGGCACCCCACTCCAGTACTCTTGCCTGGAAAATCCCATGGACGGAGGAGCCTTGTAGGCTGCAGTCCATGGGGTCGCTAGGAGTCGGACACAACTGAGTGACTTCACTTTCACTTTTCACTTTCATGCACTGGAGAAGGAAATGGCAACCCACTCCAATGTTCTTGCCTGGAGAATCCCAGGGATGGGGGAGCCTGGTGGGCTGCCATCTATGGGGTCGCACTGAGTCGGACACAACTGAAGCGACTCAGCAGCAGCAGCAGTAAGAGAGTAAATCTTGAGTTCTTGTCACAAGGTTTTCCCTTCATTCTCTTCTTTCTTTTCTTTATATACGTATCTATATTTTATCTTTATCTACATATCTATATTAGAAGATGGATGTTAGTAGGACCTATTTTAATAATCATTTCACAATATATGTAAATCAAACCATCATGTTGTACACCTTAAACTCACACAGCCAATTGTGTCAATTACTTCTTAATACAACTGGAAAAATGGCTGGATGTAATTAACACAAAAAAGTCAATGTATTAAGCGAAAAACACATCTGACCTGCATTCTGGTTCATAAAATAAAAACAATCTTATAGCAACAGTAGAATAGGATATTTAAGATTGGGTTTACCTGAAACTAACATATGGTCACAAGTACCATGTAAAACAGTCTGAGACAGGGAGTTCCATATCATTCCAAAATATACAACCATTTAAGCAATATGCTGTAGTAATTGGCTACCAAATGGCTATGTATGAATCACTTTTCATTTCTCTGTCCTTTGAGTGATTTATAGGGAATGTCATATCCCGACACAAAGTTTGGATTTTCCATTAGGAAATTTAAAAACAGAATCACACTGGTATTTTTCTTTCACTACCAAAGTTTAGTAGCTCTTCTAACAAAGGCATAATGTGAAACCCTTGATCAGTGTTCATTATCATTATATGGGCTATACTCTTGGTTGATTACTGTGATTTCATTATATGTCATTAAAATAAAAACCCTCTGAATTGTTTTATAATTTTTGATTGAAATTTAAACAGAAAACTGAAGATTTAGTTATGCTTCATTTAAAAGAAAAACTAACATGAAACTGTTCCTCATGAAAATGACTATAGTTAAATTTATGTGACAATAAGGTAACTAAGAGAGCCAAAGTATATCAAATAGAGAGTTCAAGCTATTCAAAATATTTCTTTTGAAACACAACTTTTTGAAATATTGATTTTTCTTGATATACATAGCACTCATGCCTCCATCAAGATGCTGTCAAAGTTAGTTTTCCTCTAACTTGTGTAGCACTTTGTAAATATATCTCATCAGTCTTTAACATCCCTGCAAGTAGAGGAAAAAAATGTTTCTTCATTCAATATACAGAAGATCTAGCACAAGAAATAGAGTCAATTATTTTATAAGATTGAATTATTCATTTGGAAAATGGAAATAGAATGGAGTTCACACTCTTTCCTCCTTGACATAGAGTTATAGTTTGGGATTGTTATATAAACACAGAAGGAAAAGTGATCCCATAAGTCACTGTTATAACTAAAACTATTAACAAAGGATTAAATACAGGTTTTTTTTTTATAATTTTGTTTATTTATTTTTTTGGCTGGTCTGGATCTTCGTTGCTGCACAGGCTTTTCTCTGGTTGCAGCAAATGGGGGCTACTCTGTAGTTGTGGTGCAAGGCTTCTCATTGTGATGGCTTCTCTTGTTGCAGAGCATGGACTCTGGGGCACAAAGCTTCTGTAGTTTTGGCTCCTGGGCTCTAGAGCACAGGTTCAATAGTTGTGGCACACAGGCTTAGTTGCCCTGTGGCATGTGAGATCTTCCTAGATCAGAGATTGAACCCATGTCTCCTACACTAGCAGGCTGATTCTTTAACACTGAGACACCAGGGAAGCCCCAGGATGTTTGTTAGCATAAAAATCCTGGTGATGCAGTCATCTATAAATATGCATACACACATGCACACACAATCAACTAAATTTACACACATAATATCTTATGTTAGTACCATTTTACTGCTGGAGAAAACAGAAGGATTAAATACTTGTCTGGAATACACAGCATGTCTAAGTTGAAGTATAGATATAGACCAAGTCTTAAAATGCCTGTTTTCCTCAATGCTATCAAAGTGTGCAGAAGAAACAACTTGTGAACACATGGAAGGTGCTTGCTATCTGGAAGAAATGTGACAAATGGTAGGATTCTTTACTGGTTAGAAGGTATTTATTTTCTGGTGGAGCTTAACAAAATAAAGTACAAACCCCCTCCTCCCAAATGGTGTAAGTTCAGGAGGGAATGCATTGTTTAGCATTTGTGTGTATTATATGCACATATATATATATGTGTGTGTGTGTGTGTGTGTGTGTGTGTGTATACATATATATTCATTCATTTATTTGATGACTTATCTAAGTGCCAAACCACATACGGTTCTTATTTGGTGGAAAAAATGACTCAGGAACTTTAGTTAATTTTATGCAATATTACTGAACATAAAGAGCCTCCTGATGAAGGTGAAAGAGGAGAGTGAACAAGTTGGCTTATAACTCAACATTCAAAAAATGAAGATCAAGGCATCTGGCCCCATCACTTCATGGCAAATAGATGGGGAAAAAATAGAAACAGTGACAAATTTTATTTTCTTGGGCTCCACAATCACTGTGGGTGGTGACTGCAGCCACCTGATGCAAAGAGCTGACTCACTGGAAAAGACCCTGATGATGGAAAAGATTAAGGACAGGAGGAGAAGGGAACAATAGAGGATGAGATGGTAGTATGGCATCATTAACTCAATGATATTAAAAGACACTTGCTCCTTAGAAGAAAAGCAATGACAAACTTAGACAGCATGTTCAAAAGCAGAGACATTACTTTGCCTACAAAGGTCCATATAGTCAAAGCTACGGTTTTTCCATTAGACATGTAGGATGTGAGATCTGGACAATAAAAAAGGTGGAGTCCTGGGAAGAATTGGTGCTTTTGAACTGTGATGCTGGAGAAGACTTGAGAGTCCCTTGGACAGCAAGGAGATTCAACCAGTCAATCCTAAAGAAAATCAACTCTGAATATTCACTGGAAGGACTGACGCTGAAGATCAAATACTTTTCCCACCTGATGCAAAGAGCTGACTCACTGAAAAAGACCCTGATGATGGAAAAGATTAAGGATAGGAGGAGAAGGGGACAGTAGAGGATGAGATGGTAGTATGGCATCATTGACTCAATCAATGGACATGAGTTTGAGCAAACTCTGGAAGATGGTGAAGGACGAAGCTTGGTGTGCTGCAGTCCATGGGGTCACAAAGAGTAGGACAGGACTGAGCCACTGAACAACAACAACAACAACAACTGAATATGGTGACGCTCCCCAAAGTTAATATAATCTTGCTAGCTGTTACTTCAGTCACATCTGACTCTTTGGGACCTTATCGATTATAGCCCGCCAGGCTCCTTTGTCCATGGGATTCTCCAAGTGTGAATACTGGAGTGGGTCGCCATTTATTCCTCCAGGTGATCTTCCCGACCCAGGGATTGAACCCATGTCTCCTGAAGATCCTGCACTGCAGGCAGATTCTTTATCACTGAGTCACCATTAATTGAAGGATATTATCTAGAATAATAGTATATTTAATTTAATTCTAATCTCCACTATTGTGACCATTATCAAGATCTAGATGTTCCACTCTAAAGGAGATGAGGTAAACTAGACCACTCTATGGAGCTGATCAGACTGTGTCATGTGAGTAATAGTAAAAAGAACTCAAGAGCTATTTCAGGGAGCAAATGACTTAGGTGTGACACGATTGATGTGAAACACTGAAAGGACCCGACCTGTGAAAGGAAATTAAATGCATTCTTTCTTGCTTTAAAAAATTAAACTATAATAAATGGGTGAAAGCTATAGATAGATACAGTCCAGTTTAACCTAAAAAATTCTATTTTAATCAAATCTTCTAAAGATAGAGTGGGTTGCCCTAGGAGTTTGGAGAAGGCAATGGCACCCCACTCCAGTACTCTTGCCTGGAAAATCCCATGGATGGAGGAGCCTGGTGGGCTGCCGTCTATGGGGTTGCACAGAGTCGGACACGACTGAAGCTACTTAGCAGCAGCAGCCCTAGGAGTTAGAAGATGTATCCAAGCAGAGGCTGAAAAAACCAGTTAGCTAGTACATTGTCAAAGACACTCAATTATCCAATGAAAGGCTGAGCATGGTGACCTTATTATTTCTTCCAGACATGAAAGTGTATTAATCTATGATGCAAGTTAGAGCAATGCTGGGACAACACTGAATTTCTTTATCTTTTCAAGATGTCTGATTCTATCAATTAACTTTCTGGACAATCTTAATCAGCATTAATGTTCAGTGAAATATCTTAAGTGTACTTGTTAAAATATATACTTTCTTCATGTTGTAGTGTAGTTTGTGTTTTCTTATTGCTCACTCATTGCTCTATTAGATTTGTTTCCTTGGGCTGCTGCAACAAAGTACTACAAGCTGGGTGGCTTGGAACAAGAGAAGTTGTCTCATAGTTCTGGAGGCCAGAAGTTCAAAATCAAGGTGTTGATAAGGCCACACTCCCCCTGAGATGACAGAGAATGAATTGTTCCGGGCCTCTCTCTTAGCTTCTGGTGGTTTCTTGGATTGTGACTATATAGCTCCACTCTTCATATTCTGTTATCCCTGTGGGTCTCAGTGTCCAAAGTTTCCTCTTTTTATAAGGACTCTGGTCACCCTGGATGATGGGCCTGCCTTTCTTCAGTATGATTTCATATTAACTAACTACATCTGCAGTAACCCTATTTCCCAACGTGGTCACATTCTGAGGCTCTGGGGTTAGGACGTCAACCTATGAATTTGCAGGGAAGAAGGGACACAGTTCAACTCAGAACACTCACACAACTCCCATCTTTTCTGATTTAATTTTCTAAAGTTTTGATTGAAAAGTTATACAGGACTTATTAATAGTTCTCTAGGGATTCATGTGAAAGCTGGATTTATTATTATTATAGATTTCCTTGTTCATGATGGTATGACTACTGCAAAAGGAGAGGAAAAACTGGATTCTCTTTCTTGGTCAGCCACTCGCTAGAAATGTCACAGTTTCTCTGAATATAGTTTTCTCAATGTGTAATATACTAACCTTGCCATAAAATACATGACACAGTTGTTATCAGTCAAATACAGTGATGTGCATGCATTTGGTAAATGTGAAGCACTTGGGAAAAGTCTTAGAAAGAGGATGGAAGGGGCTTATCTAATTCTTTGCGAGGATTATTTAAGAGTATCTGTAGGAAGAATGTGACTCTACAGAGCTAAAGATTAGCCCCATCAACACCAGTCTGCTTCATATATGGATAAAAATGTATGTATAACCAATATAGACATGAAAGTAGTGACTGACTTTCCATACTTATATGAATGCAACATTTTTGCTTTATTTTTCAATTTATATAAATTAAAAAATAATCTATGGTGTCAACAATAGAACAGTGGTTTCCTGGTGTCAGGGTTAGAGGAAGAGACGGACATTTGAAAAGGAATGAAGAATCATTCTAGGTTTGTGGAATTGTTCTAGGTATTGACTGGTTATTTTATCAGTGTATATGATGGCTGGAACTCATTCATTTTAGACGTATCTTATCATGTATAAGTCATTCCTCAATAAAGTTGATAAAGAAAAAAATACCAGGACATTTGAAGTTGACTTTCCACCTCTGCTGAACTGTGGTTGGTGGGCTGGTGTCTTTGTCATTATTCTTTGTGTTTAAAAGGATATGCAAACTTTTACAGTGGTGTCCATAAAGGGTTACCAGTACTGTGTCTTGGGAGGTTGGTGAGCTTTTTTTTTCTAATTTGAATACGCATCTTTATAAGAGTAAATCAAATTTGGGCTGGCTAGCATAATACTCTGCTAACTGGTATCAAATCTGAATATTTAATGAAAAGCCTAGCTAGCCACAGAAAAGTCAGCCATTCTTGTCATGGCTGCTGCACCCAGGCTCTACCATTTTTTACTTATATACCTACAAGGACAAACAACCACCAGAGGTAGAAATGACCGCACACAGCATAAGCTCTACTTGACCACATGCACCACTGGGGTGAGGTGGCATAAAGAGCTTGGGCTTTCAAATCAGTCCTGGAACAGAAACTAACAAGTGCCTTCTGTGGACAGCTCTTTGTATTTCTTCTTCCTTGATTACAAGGAAATGTAATGTTTCTCTGATTATCTGTCTCACATAAATATTTCAAAACTGCCTACCATACATTAGTAATAGTTTTGATGCTGATGAGATGAAGCAAGGGAAGTTTAGGAAACAAGAAGAAATTAAATGACTTGCCAATGTCACAAAATTAGTATATGTGAATGAGGAGGTAGGGGACAGGGTTGAGTTTGACATTAGTTTGTCTGATTGAATTCATCATTTTTTCTTTTACACCTTACTGTATGTATGTGTGTTCCTTGTTGCAGAAAAGTCCTGATATGGGTTTTTTGTTTTTTGTTTTTTTAAACTAGTGAAAAGGAGGCAGTCTTATACTATTCATTTCTACCCAGCCTTCCTAGCAACACTAACTTCTATATTTTCCACCAGCAGGATTAAAAGTTCATTGGCAGTGATGACTTCTTCCCAGTCTGAGGTGGTGACATCACTGCTCCCACCACTGGACCAATTTAGCCTTTGTAAACTACTGAAAAACCTATTCATCCTAAAGGAAGGCATCACTTGATGAAATGTACAAGTTCAGTTTCAGATGAACTAGAACACAGGCTAGTCCAAATCTCAAAATAAATACAGTGATGACTGATCTACTCTACTCCATCTTGATGCCTCTACTCCATCCCTGAAGGCTCAGACAGTAAAGAGTCAGCCTGCAATTCAGAAGACCTGGGTTCAATCCTTGGGTTGGGAAGATGCCCCGGGAAGGGAATGGCTACCCACTCTAGTATTCTTGCCTAGAAAATGCCAAGGACGGAGGAGCCTGGCAAGCTATAGACCATGAGGTCCCACAGAGTCAGACACAACTGAGTGACTAACAGTTTCACTTTTCACTTTAACCTCATCTATGGGGAAAAAGAAGAAAGGCAGTGAGAGAAGGCTTTTTAGGAACATACTTGTAACATCAAAAGCATTTCTAAAGACAAAAATCTTTGCTGAACACACTGACACCAGAGGAAAACATTTTGTTATTCATTAAACTATATGCTCCTTAAGGTTTCTTTTAAATTAGAAAGTTTATACAACCTTATACCCTTTCAGAAAATGAGATTCTTCTTGGATCTTCTTTTTCTTTTGCAGATCTTTGATTTTAGTTCAGGTCCAAATTACCCCCTGTCTGAATTTTTGCAACAGCCTTCTAGCTTGTCTTCTAGCCAGATTTGTTCTCCTTTAGAGAGTCCTGTGTGTATCCTCTCCAGACTAAACTACCTAAAGCAGAGTGCTGTTCCCACATTCATTTCTATTTTGTCACACCAAAGTTATATTTTGTTATTGGAACATTCTCCCATGATGTTGCTTATTTTTCTCCCATGACTTGGAAATTAAATCCCACTCATAAGTAAGTCCCATGTTTCAGATATGCACTCCAAAGCACACAATCATTTCCTTTTCAGAACAGGTAGTGCAGCTGTTTTAAGCATTTCTCACTTTAGCATTCATTTATTCTCTAATTGGCTCATAGTTTATAAGTCTGTCTTTCAAGCCACAATCACCAAAAAAATTTCTGTTTCTTCTCTCCAGCATTTTGCTCAAGACCACAGTTCTTCATAAATTCTTACTGCATGTGTGTGTGCTCAGTCACATCCAACTCTGTTCGACTCCACGCATGGTAGCGTACCAAGCTCCTCTGTCCATGGAATTCTCCAGGCAAGAATGCTGCAGTTGGTTGTCATGCCCTCCTCCAGGGGATCTTCCTGACCCAGGGATCAAACCTGCATCTCTTACATCTCCTGCATTGGCAGGCAAGTTCTTTACCACTAGTGTCACCTGAGAGGTGCTACCTAAAAAACAGACAACTGCATCTCTTCTTAACAAAACTGGCCACAGTAAACCTATTAGTAAAATTGGATAGCAGGAGTATAATTGAAGAGTAAAAAAGGTAAATACTGTGATATTTGCATGGGAACACACCCTGTCCTATCAGTCAGTTCAGTTCAGTTGTTCAGTAGTGTCCAACTCTTTGCAATGTCATGGACTGCAGCACACCAGGCTTCCCTGTCCATCATCAACTCTCAAAATTTACTCAAACTCATGTCCATTGAGTCGGTGATGCCACCCAGCCATCTCATCCTCTGCCGTCCCCTTCTCCTGGTGCCTTCAATCTTTCCCAGCATCAGGGTCTTTCCAATGAGTCAGTTCTTCTCATCAGGTGGCCAAAGTATTAGAGTTTCAGCTTCAGCATCGCCTTCCAATGAATATTTAGGACTGATTTCCTTTAGGATTCCTTTAGGATCTCCTTGCTGTCCAGGGGACTCTCAAGAGTCTTCTCCAACACCACAGTTCAAAAGCATCAATTCTTCAGCACTCTGCTTTCTTTATAGTCCAAATCTCACATCCATACATGACTACAGGAAAAACCATGGCTTTGACTAGATGGACATTTGTTGGCAAAGTAATGTCACTGCCTTTGAATATGCTGTCTAGGTTGGTCATAACTTTTCTTCCAAGGAGTAAGAGTGTTTTAGTTTCATGGCTGCAATCACCATCTGCAGCGATTTTGGAGCCCCCCAAATAAAGTCTCTCACTGTTTCCATTGTTTCCCCACTTATTTACCATGAAGTGATGGGACCCGATGCTGTGATCTTAGTTTCCTGAACGTTGAGTTTTAAGCCAGCTTTTTCACTCTCCACTTTCACCAAGAGGCTCTTTAGTTTTTCTTCACTTTCTGCCATAAGGGTGGTGTCATCTGAATATGAGGTTATTGATATTTCTCCCAGCAATCTTGATTCCAGCTTGGGCTTCCTCCAGCCCAGCACTTCTCATGATGTACTCTGCATATAAGTTAAATAAGCAGGGTGACAACATACAGCTTTGGCATACTCCTTTCCCAATACGCAGTCTATTGTGCAATGTCCAATTTTAACTTCTGCTTCTTGACCTGCATACAGATTTCTCAAGAGGCAGGTCAGGTGGTCTGGTATCCCCATCTCTTGAAGAATTTTCCACACATTGTTGTGATCCAAACAGTAAAAGTCTTTGGCATAGTCAATAAAGAAGAAATAGATGTTTTTCTGGAACTTTCTTAGTTTTTTGATGATCCAATGGATGTTGGCAATTTGATCTCTGGTTCCTCTGCCTTTTCTAAATCCAGCGTGAACATCTAGAAGTTCATGGTTCACGTACTGTTGAAGCCTGGCTTAAAGAATTTTGAGCATTTCTTTGCTAGTGTGTGTGATGAGTGCAATTGTGCAGTAATTTGAACATTCTTTGGCATTGCCTTTCTTTGGGATTGGAATTAAAACTTACCTTTTCCAGTCCTGTGGCCACTGCTGAGTTTTCCAAATTTGCTGGCAAATTGAGTGCAGCACTTTCATAGCATCATCTTTTAGGATTTGAAATAGCTCAACTGGAATTCATGACCTCCACTAGCTTTGTTTGTAGTGATGCTTCTTCCTAAGGCCCATTTGACTTCACATTCCAGGATGTCTGGCTCTAGGTGAGTGATCACACCATCTTGATTATCCAGGTCATGAAGATATTTTTTGTATAGTTCTTCTTTGTACTCTTGCCACCTCTTCTCAAAATCTTCTGCTTCTGTTAGGTTCATACCATTTCTGTCCTTTATTGTGCCCATTTTTGCATGAAATATTCTTTTAGTATCTCTAGTTTTCTTGAAGAGATCTCTAGTCTTTCCCATTCTATTGTTTTCCTCTATTTCTGTGCATTGACCACTGAGGTCAGCTTTCTTATCTCTCCTTGCTATTCTTTGAAACTCTGCATTCAGATGGGTATACTTTTCCTTTTCTCCTTTGCCTTTAGCTTCTCTCTTTTCACAGCTATTTGTAAGGCCTCCTCAGACAACCATTTGCCTTTTTGCATTTATTTTTCTTGGGGATGGTCTTGATCACGGCCCCCTGTAGAATGTCATGAACCTCCATCCATAGTTCTTCAGGCACTCTGTCTATTAGATCTAATCCCTTGAATCTACTTGTCACTTCTACTGTATAACTGTATGGTATTTTAAGTCATACCTGAATTTTCTAGTGGTTTTCCCTAATTTCTTCCATTTAAGCCTGAATTTGGCAATAAGGAGTTTATGATCTGAGCCACAGTCAGCTCCTGGTCTTGTTTTTGCTGACTGTATAGAGCTTCTCCATCTTTGGCTGCAAAGAATATAATCAATTGCAGCAGCGGCTACATGGTGCAGGAGCGACTTTGAGGAGATACCCCATATCCAAGGGCAAAGGAGAAGCCCCAGAAAGACAGTATGAGGGGCAAAACTACATTTATAATCAAGTCCCATATCCACTAGAGAAGCTCAGAGGGCTCAAACAAACCTTGTTGTGCACCAAGACTCAGAGATCCCACAGAGACTGAGACAGAACTGTTTCTGAGTATCTCCTGTGGAAGTACAACTCAGCAGCGGACAGCTGCAGGGGCAGGGGCTCTGGGTGCAGTAGACCTGGGAAAGGCATAAGCCCTCTTGGAGGAGGTCGCCATTAACCCCACCATTGAGCTGCCAGAACTTACACAGGACTGGGGAAACAGACTCTTGGAGGGCACAAACAAAACCTTGTGCACACCAGGACCCAGGAGAAAGGAGCAGTAACCCCACAAGAGACTGATGCAGACTTGCCCAGGAGCGTCCAGGAGTCTCTGGCAGAGGCACGGGTTGGCGGTGGCCTGCTTGCAGGGTTGGGGGCACTGAGTGCAGCAGTGTGTGCATGGGACCTTTTGAAGGAGGTTGCCATTACCTTCATTAGCTCCACCATGCTGCTGCTGCTGCTGCTGCTGCTGCTAAGTCACTTCAGTCGTGTCCGACTCTGTGAGACCCCAGAGACAGCAGCCCACCAGGCTCCCCTGTCCCTGGGATTCTCTAGGCAAGAACACTGGAATGGGTTGCCATTTCCTTCTCCAACGCATGAAAGTGAAAAGTGAAAGTGAAGTTGCTCAGTCGTGTCCGACTCTTAGCAGCCCCATGGACTGCAGTCTACCAGGCTCCTCCTTCCATGGGATTTTCCAGGCAAGAATACTGGAGTGGGGTGCCATTGCCTTCTAGCATCAAGTCAAATAACAGGGAGGGAACACAGCCCTGGCCATCAGCAGAAAATTGGATTACAGATTTACTGAGCATGGCCCCACCCATCAGAACAAGACCCAGTTTTCCCCTCAGTCAATCTCTCCCATAAGGAAGCTTCCATAAGCCTCTTATCCTTCTCCACTAAAGGGCAGACAGAATGAAAACCACAATCACAGAAAACTAACCAATCTGATCACATGGACCACAGTCTTGTTTAACTTAATGAAACTATGAGCCATGCCATGTAGGACCATGCAGGACAGACAGGACATAGTGGAGAGTTCTGACAAAACATGGTGCACTGTTGAAGGGAATGGTAAACCATCCTATCAAGGATGACACAAAAAGTTAGAGGAAATGTTGTTTGACTCCTGGTTTCTAATAAATCCTAGATTCCCTATTTCAATGGACAAAGTAGCAGCGTTCAAGCCCCCACATCACTGAGGTTTGGGCAAAAGACTGCCCTGTCTAATTTGTGGCTATTCAGTGCTAAAAAGCTGAGTGAGACTAGATCGCAGGATCCCTGGTCAGGAAGATTCCCTGGAGAAGGGAATGGCAACCCACTCCAGTATTCTTGCTTGGAGAACCCCATGGACAGAGGAGGCTGGTGGGCTACAGTCCATAGGGTCACAAAGAAACAATCACAACTGAAGCGATTTAACATACATGCACAGTGTAAGAGTTATCTCAAGATCTAATAGAATTTTATTTGCAAAGAATATTATGAAATGCCAGGTGGAAACAGAATCATTTCCTTCTCATTAGATGGGCTTCTTTAAAAAAAAAAAAATCTCTAGCTAGCTAGCTAGCTATCATCCATCCATTCATCCATCAAAATGGCCTCAGCCCACTAAGCTATGATACAATTGAAACATTACCTGTGCACATCTTCCAAACAAGGAGAAAGAAAAAGAAGCAGAGAGACACTAGAACAAATCAAAGTGACAAGTGAATCCAAGCCATAGTGAAAATATCTGTGTGATTCAGGACGGACCAGTACAAGAGTCCCCTCATCCTAGATAAACAGGATGAGAATACCCTGCAAGGGAGTGCTAGCTTTGCTGCCTCAAGGGTGCCCCCTGATGGCTGTTACTCAGGGGATTCCCACACAGCACTACTTTTGTATGAATCACCACATCCCCGCAGTAACAGCCAGAATCCTGTATCTGAGAGAATGAGAAAGTGGTGAAGTATTAGCACATGCATGTGTGCGTGCTGAGTCGCTTCAGTCATGTCTGACTCTTTGTGACCTGATGGACTGTAGCCCACCAGGCTCCTCTGTCCACAGGATTCTCCAGGCAAGAATACTGGAGTGGGTTGTCATGCCCTTCTCCAGGGGATCTTCCTGACCCAGGGATTGAACCCATTTCTCATGTTTCCTGCATTGCCAGGAGGATTCTTTACCACTAGTGCCACCTGGGAAGCCCATATTAGCATGTGCTACTGCTAAGTCACTTCAGTCGTGTCCGACTCTGCGCGACCCCATAGATGGCAGCTTACCAGGCTCCCCCGTCCCTGGGATTCTCCAGGCAAGAACACTGGAGTAGGTTGCCATTTCCTTCTCCAATGCAGGAAAGTGAAAAGTGAAAGTCAAGTCGCTCAGTCATGTTCGACTCTTCGCGACCCCATGAACTGCAGCCCACCAGGCTCCTCCATCCATGGGATTTTCCAGGCAAGAGTACTGGAGTGGGGTGCCATCGCCTTCTCCAATATTAGCACATATCTACACCTAATTTCTGTTAAGCTTCCAAGCAGGGAGTGGAAGTGGAAGTGAGGAGCTATGTGATACAGAGGAATTCTAATATCCTTGTCCAGTTGTGAGAGTCAGGTGCTATGGCTGAAAATACCCTACTATTCTGAGTCAAATATGTTTCCATAATTCCTTGGCCTGGCACACGAGGTTATTTAAAAATCAGATGAAACCTGACTTTTCTGCCTTCTCTCTTTTTTCTCCTCCTACATTAACTTTTTACAGCAACCAAACAAGCTTTGATTCTTTAAACTTTCTTTCCTTCTCAGAGTTACCCTCTCTTCTCTTTTATGCCTGTCTACTTGGCCTTTTTAAGAACCTTCCCAGATGGCCCTGATGAGCAGGAAAGTTTGCAAACTACTGGCCTACTCAAGGCGCAAATCAAGTTTGACTTCATCCATGACACCTGCCTGGGCTACTCTGGGATCCTGGCACATCTCCTCCCTCTACCCATCCCCTCAGCTACAGTTTATTTCAGTCCTTGGCACATAATCATTGATTGCTTCATGTCATTTCATCTTATGATCTCCTTTTATTCTTACTTAGCACCTTCACTGTTCTTTCCCTTCCTTAAATGCCTGTGTGTCTTAATTCCACAATTAGAGGTGAAAACAATGAGAGTTGAATCCCACTGTGTTTTCCTTTTAGTTAGGGATCAAGAAATATGTTAACTGCCTGAGAGAGGTCAGAGACACCGAAGCAAAGCCAAACCCTTATTTAATCCACACAGCCAAAGACAAGCTTTGCAGGAGAGCTGCATGCCCTGCAGTGCCCTGTGGTTCAGCTCTCAGAGTCCGAGCCCTCCTGCCAAGTTGCATACAAACCAGAGTTTAGGAAATTCAGCACAGTTTTTCAATCAGTCATAGTTCTGATGAAGCAAGAATCTGCATTAGGTAAATTTAGGTGTCACTTTTTGAATATTGTGTCTTAATGTTCTGAGTATCAAACCTTATAGAAACATTGCAACAACCTGAAAGAGTTCAAGTAATCTATAAAAGCCGCTAAGATCCAAGACTCAAACTGTGTTGAAAGAAAGACACCTTGGTCCAATTTTGCACAAGTGTGAGGACCACTGGATCCTCTAGTGATCCACTCCCAGGTTTTGGGAAACAAGTCAGATAAACAGGTAGTGTGGGACTGTTCTCATTGGGTAAGAATGTCCTTTCATGGAACATGCTTCCCAGTGATGCCTCCCAGTATAAACTTAAAGGAAGCACTATCATTTTTAAAACTGCATCTTTATCAGGCTTCTACTTTCAGGATGTGTTATCATTAAGACACCACCCTTGGCTCTAATCAAAGCAAAGGGAATTTATTATTTTTTTTAAGTAAGCTTTTTATAATGGACATTTGGTAACCACAAGTCAGTAAAATAGAATACAGGTTTCTTTTTAAGACAAATCAAAATAAGAATCAGGAATGGACATTTGGTAACCACAAGTCAGTAAAATAGAATACAGGTTTCTTTTTAAGACAAATCAAAATAAGAATCAGGAATGGACATTTGGTAACCACAAGTCAGTAAAATAGAATACAGGTTTCTTTTTAAGACAAATCAAAATAAGAATCAGGAATGGACATTTGGTAACCACAAGTCAGTAAAATAGAATACAGGTTTCTTTTTAAGACAAATCAAAATAAGAATCAGGAATGGACATTTGGTAACCACAAGTCAGTAAAATAGAATACAGGTTTCTTTTTAAGACAAATCAAAATAAGAATCAGAAGAAGTTCTCTAAGTCTCTGTTTGCAACCTCCGTTAGTTTCAGCTATGGTATAGCTGATATTTCCTAGAGACTAAGACTTATGAGAATACCATGGGTCTCTGAGGCCCTTTAAGACCTAAGGATGCTTTGTGTTCTGCCTTCTATATGAGATCCTTTGTGTTTGGCCAGTATCATTATTTCATTCAGATTTAAAGAATCATATGGGGCTTCTTCATTTCATTGATCCCCCTTTTTTCAGAGCCTTCCCTGTACCTTTTGGTATCACTTGGCTATTTTTTCTCTATGTACTTACCAAAATAGTGAGAGTTTAAAATATGGCATAGATTTTGGTATCTACATTTCATTCATCTTTTTTCCCCTCATCTAGTCATTCAATAAACACTGAGTATCAAACCTTGTAGAAACATTTCAACAACCTGAAAGAGTTCAAGTAAGCCATAAAAGCTGCTCAGATCCAAGACTCAAAATGCGTTGAAAGAAAAACACCTTGGTCCAATTCTGCATAAGGGTGAGGACTACTACAAAATGAAAATTTATTCCTTTCAGATCAGCAGAATAACTAAGGTAAAAAAGGCAAAAATCAGAGCAGAAATATATGAAAAAGAAACAAAGGAGACTATAACAAAAATCAACAAAACTAAAAGCTGGTTCTTTGAGAAGATAAAATAGACAAGATATTAGCCAGACTCATCAAGAAAAAAAGGGAGAAGAATCAAATCAATAAAAGTATAAATAAAAATGGAGAAATCACAACAGACAACACAGAAATACAAAAGATCACAAGAGATTGCTATGAGCAATAAAATGCCAATAAAATGGGCAACCTGGAAGAAATAGACAAATCCTTAGAACTATAACCTTCCAAACTGAACCAGGAAGAAATAGAAAATCTTAACAGTGCTTAATATCACAAGCATGGAAATCAAAATTGTAATTAAAAAATCTCCCAACAAACAAAAGCCTAGGACCAGATGGCTTCACAGGTGAATCCTATCAAAAATTTAGAGAAGAGCTAACACCTATCCTATTCAAACTCTTTCAGAAAATTTCAGAGGAAGGTAAACTCCCAAACTCATTCTGTGAGGCCACCAGCACCCTAATACCAAAACAGAAAAAGATGCCACAAAAAAAGAAAACTACAGGCCAATATCACTGACTAACATACATGCAAAAATCATCAACAAAATTCTAGCAAACAGAATCCAACAA
>NW_011494942.1:14631820-14632730 GCF_000754665.1 Bison bison bison | reverse complement strand
CAACAACCTGAAAGAGTTCAAGTAATCTATAAAAGCCGCTAAGATCCAAGACTCAAACTGTGTTGAAAGAAAGACACCTTGGTCCAATTTTGCACAAGTGTGAGGACCACTGGATCCTCTAGTGATCCACTCCCAGGTTTTGGGAAACAAGTCAGATAAACAGGTAGTGTGGGACTGTTCTCATTGGGTAAGAATGTCCTTTCATGGAACATGCTTCCCAGTGATGCCTCCCAGTATAAACTTAAAGGAAGCACTATCATTTTTAAAACTGCATCTTTATCAGGCTTCTACTTTCAGGATGTGTTATCATTAAGACACCACCCTTGGCTCTAATCAAAGCAAAGGGAATTTATTATTTTTTTTAAGTAAGCTTTTTATAATGGACATTTGGTAACCACAAGTCAGTAAAATAGAATACAGGTTTCTTTTTAAGACAAATCAAAATAAGAATCAGGAAGAAGTCCAACAACCTGAAAGAGTTCAAGTAATCTATAAAAGCCGCTAAGATCCAAGACTCAAACTGTGTTGAAAGAAAGACACCTTGGTCCAATTTTGCACAAGTGTGAGGACCACTGGATCCTCTAGTGATCCACTCCCAGGTTTTGGGAAACAAGTCAGATAAACAGGTAGTGTGGGACTGTTCTCATTGGGTAAGAATGTCCTTTCATGGAACATGCTTCCCAGTGATGCCTCCCAGTATAAACTTAAAGGAAGCACTATCATTTTTAAAACTGCATCTTTATCAGGCTTCTACTTTCAGGATGTGTTATCATTAAGACACCACCCTTGGCTCTAATCAAAGCAAAGGGAATTTATTATTTTTTTTAAGTAAGCTTTTTATAATGGACATTTGGTAACCACAAGTCAGTAAAATAGAATACAGGTTTCTTTTTAAGACAAATCAAAATAA
>NW_011494942.1:14625419-14631720 GCF_000754665.1 Bison bison bison | reverse complement strand
ATCAGTGATAAACATAAATGCAAAAATACTCAACAAAATTCTAGCAAACAGAATCCAACAACATATTAAAAAGATCATACATCATGTCTGAGCGGGTTTTATCCCAGAGATGCAAGCATTCTTCAATATTTGCAAATCAATCAATGTGATGCACCATATTAACAAACTGAAATATAAAAACCACAAGATTATCTCAATAGATGCAGAGAAAGCCTTTGAGAAAATTCAACACCCAGTTATGATCAAAACTGTCCAGAAAGCAGGCATAGAAGGAACATACCCCAATGTAATAAAAACCATATAGGACAAACCCACATCAAACATTATTCTCAATGGCAAAAAACTAAAAGCATTTCCTCTAAAATTAGGAACAAGACAAGGGTGCCCACTCTCACCACTATTAGTCAACATAGTTTTGGAAGTCCTAGCCACAGAAATCAGAGAAGAAAAAGAAATAAAAGGAATCCAGACTGGAAAAGAAGAAGTAAAACTCTCATGGTTTGCAGATGAGATGATCCTCTATATAGAAAACCCTAAAGATGTCACCAGAAAAATCACTAGAGCTAATCAACAAATATAGTACAGTTGCAGGATATGAAATTGATACACAGAAATCCCTTGAATTCCTATATACTAACAATGAAAAAAAGAAAGAGAAATTAAGGAAACAATCCCATTCACCATTGAAATGAAAAGAATAAAATCCTTAGAAATAAATTTACCTAAAAAAAAAAAGACCTATATATAGAAAACTATAAAACACTGATGAATGAAATCAAAGATGATACAAATAGATGGAGAAATATACCATGTTCATGGATTGGAAGAATCAATATAGTGAAAATGAGTATATTACCCAAAGCAATCTATAGATTCAGTGCAATCCCTATCAAGCTACCAATGCTATTTTTCACAGAACTAGAATAATTACACAATGTGTATGGGAAGAAAAAAAAAAAAAAACTTGAATAGGCAAAGCAATCTTGAGAAAGAAGAATGGAACTGGAGGAATCAACCTTCCTGACTTCAAACTATACTGCAAAGCTACAGTCATCAAGACAGTATGGTACTGGCACAAAACCAGAAATATAGATCAATGGAACAAAATAGAAAGCCCAGAGATAAATCCACACACCTATGGACACCTTATCTTTGACAAAGGAGGCAAAAATATACCATGGAGAAAAGACAATCTCTTTAACAAGTGGTGCTAGGAAAACTGGTCAGCATCTGTAAAAGAATGAAACTAGAACATTTCTAACACCATACACAAAAATAAACTCAAAATGGATTAAAGATCTAAGTATAAGACCAGAAACTACAAAACTCTTAGAGGAAAATGTAGGTATAACACTCTCTGACATAAATCACAGCAAGATCCTCTATGACCCACCTCAGAGAGTAATGGAAATAAAAACAGAAATAAATAAATAGGACCTAATTAAAAGCATTTGCACAATGAAGGAAACTATAAGCAAGGTAAAAAGGCAGCCTTTAGAATGGGAGAAAATAATAGCAAATGAAACAACTGACAAAGAATTAATCTCCAAAATACACAAGCATCTCATGTAGCTCAATACCAGGAAAACAAACAACCCAATCAAAAAGTGGGCCAAAGAACTAAACAGACATTTCTCCAAAAAAGGACATACAGATGGCTAATAAACACATGAAAAGATGCTCAACATCACTCCTAATTAGAGAAATCCAAATCAAAACCACAATGAAGTATCATCTCACATCTGTCAGAATGGCTGCCATCAGAAAGGTCTACAAACAATAAATGCTGGAGAGGGTGTAGAGAAAAGGGAACCCTCTTACACCATTGGTGGAAATGCAAACTGGTATAGCCACTTTGGAGAACACCATGGAGATGCCTTAAAAAACCTGAAACAGAAGTCCCATATGACCCAGCAATCCCACTACTGGGCATACACACCAAAGAAACCAGAACTGAAAGAGACACATGTACCCCAATGTTCACTGCAGCACTGTTTACACTAGCTAGGACATGGAAACAACCTAGATGTCCATTGGCAGACAAGTGTATAAGGAAGTTGTGGCACATATACACAATGGAATGTTACACAACTATAAAAAATAATGCATTTGAGTCAGTTCTAATGAGGTGGATGAAACTGGAGCCTATTATACAGAGTGAAGTAAGTCAGAAAGAGAAACACCAATATAGTATTTAAGGCATATATATGGAATTTAGAAAGATGATCCTATATGCAAGACAGCAAAAGAGACAGAGATGTAAAGAAGACTTTTGGACTAAGTGGGAAAAGGCAAGGGTGGGATGATATGAGAGAATAGCACTGAAACATGTATATTACCATATATAAAATAGATGATGAGTGCAAGTTCAATGCATGAAACAGATTATTCAAAACCAGTGCTCTGGGACAACTGAGAGGGATGGGGTGGGGAGGGAGGTAGGAGGGGGATTCAGGATTGGGGGGGACATATGTGCACCTGTGGCTGATTCATGTGGATGTATGACAAAAACCACCACAGTATTATAAAGTAATTATCTGCCAATTAAAATATATAGATTAATTAACATCCCCCCCCCAAAAAAGGGCAAAGATTTGCATAGCACATCACTGCACTGAACATTACCAGGCCTGTTCTGTGCTGAGAACAGAGAAAATAAAATTTCACTTCAATTTTACAGATCTCTCTCCATTACCCCTGAAATCTGTGTAATGATACAATGATTCAGGTCTAGGAGAGGACATAGGAGCAACATTTCCTGAAGGTAGTAAAATGCATAAACTTTTACTACCCAATCCCAGGTACCCATATTTATAATTAATATAATATTATAAAGGAGTCATTGGTATGATTCTGTCAAGAAAAAAAAAAAAGAGAGAGAGAGAGACTTTGTAAAAGCCCACAGCAGCTATGTAGCTACACAAGCTCACCCCAGGACCATTGCACAGACTGTTCCTTCCATGGAGCACACAGTTCACAAAGCTGGTTCCTGTCTTACCCTTCAGGTGTCAGATTAAATGCCACATGCCCAGAGAAGCCCTCCTGAACACCCCAGGTAACAGTAATGTATGTTTCCTTCTCTCGGATTCATGTAAATTTCCTTCACAAAACTTATGATAATTTTCAGCTGTTTCAGTTTGTATATATTTTGTCAGATATTCCATTAGAATATCAGGTCTTCAGTGTCTCTCCAGTGCCAATCTAGTCCTAGCTTAGAGGAGACACTTAGGGAAAAAATGAGGGAGAAAAGCAAAGGATCTAATTTTTATATGAAGAACAAATTCATTTCTTTTTTTATATACAGATGTTTCCCATTTGCTTCTGTGGCCAAGAAACAAGTCGCTGTGAGGTGACTGCACTGTTTGTCAAGTCACTGATTACAAAATTAAGCTGGGCCTTACCACTCTAGATCCTATTAAAAGATTATATTTTACCTCTGATATATTTTCTAACTCAAAGTCTTCTGAAATGTGTAAGGTGCTGATGGTGATCAAGACCCCACCCAGTTATAACCTTTATTCCTGCATTGACACAGTTTTAATGAAGGTTAAAAAAACATATATTGTGGGAACTGCAATGACTTCAGTAATCTCAGAGGTAGATGGTCATATAAACCTAATGCAATTGCCATAACTTAGAGATTGTCATGGGGCCCAAGGGTTAAGTCTGCAGACACTTCCCACAAAATAAGATTCACACTAGGAGCTTCACTCTTGGGTGATATCCTCATGGCAACCCAAAATACAAGGAAACTTCCTGCCTACGTAATAATTCTTTGCAAAAGAGGATAGATGTACACCATAAATTACTTTCCTGAAAAAATGATAAAGGTAAAACAATTGTAAAAGAGTAAATATACTTCCATTTATTTTTCTGTGGTTCAAAGAGATTTCTCCTCTCTTTCTCGGAGATGCCTAGGAAGTGGCAGCCATCTCCTGCTTGGCGTCATGGCCGCTCTCAGACCCCTCCTGAAGCCCAAAATCAGCGTCAAAAAGAGGACCAAGGAGTTCATCCAGCACCAGTCAGACTGATATGTCAAAATTAAACAGAACCAGCAGAAACCCAGAGGCACTGACAACAGGGTGAACAGGAGATTCAAGGGCCAAAGATCTTGATGTCCAACATGATTAGGGGAGCAACAAGAAAACAAAGTGCTTGTGGGCCAGTGGCTTCTAGAAATTCCTGGTCCACAACCTCAAGGAGCTTGAAGTACTGCTGATGTGTAACGTCTTCCAGTGCCGGGACTGCTCACAACATCTCCAAGAACTCCAAAGCCACTGTGGAAAGAGCAGCCCTACTGGCCATCAGAGTCAGCAATCTCAATGCCAGGCTGCGTGGCAAAGAAAATGAAGAGAGGGCTACTGTGCAATTTTGTGTAAGTTAATAACACCATAAAACTCGGGGCAGGGGGGTGAAAGGTGATTCCTGGCTTGTCAGAATAGAATGCCATACAAACCAAAGGCCACAGCTTTAGACTGAAACTTCAGCAACATTAAATTGTGTTAAGTATTTCTCTTCTCTGTAGAGTACTGAATATCACATATCAGTTCTTTCTTCAAAAGTCATCTTTGAACAGAGTCATTCATACTATCTGTCCCTATGAATTTTTAGGGTCTAATGTATAATTTAACCAAAAGAGCATCCACTTTCTGGAAAAATATTACTGAGATTTCTTTCTTTTATGCTTTTCAGATTTTCCATGAAGATTTATCTAGAATGGATTTGGGATCATTGTTTCACTGAAGGTTATGGATAGCTCATGTCAGAACTTGGTTTTTGATTGTAAGAAAATAAATGAGGGCTTTCCTCATAGTTCAGTTCCTAAAGAATCTGCCTGCAATGCAGGAGACCGTAGTTAGATTCCTGGGTCAGGAAGATCCGCTGGAGAAGGGATAGGCTACCCACTCCAGTATTCTTGGGCTTCCCTTGTGGCTCTGCTGGTGAAGAAGCTGCCCTGCAATGCAGGAGACCTGGGTTCAATCCCTGGGTTGGGAAGATCCCCTGGAGAAGGGAAAGGCTACCCACTTTAGTATTCTAGCCTGGAGAATTCCATGGACAGTCCATGTGGTCGCAGAGTCAGACACAACTGAACAACTTTCACTTTCACTTTCAAAATAAATGAAGTTCTCAAGAGTACTGACCACCAAAATATTTATCAGCTAAACAAATAAATGTTCATTTGAGAATACAAATAGCTCCCTAAATGGTCTCAAATGTTCTGTCTTTATCATCTGTGTGCACCAAATGCCCACCCATGTTTTACTTGGAGAAAATAAACTGTAACCATTAGATGATTTCCAGAAGGCATCAAATACAGACTTTGGACCAGATAAATCTGAGTTTGCATTTTGATTCTGAGTTTGTAGTACTTCCTTGGGGGAGACCCTAGGGCCTTTGTAGTTTTCATTTTTCATATAGAAACTGATGACCTCATTCATACACACAGCTTCAACCACCACCTACATGGTCTTAAATCATTATATTATCTACAACCAGACTTCTCTGCCGAGCACTAGACTCATCTCTAATTGGGTTTTACACAGTTCACCTCCAATGGTTCAATGGCACCAAAAACACAACAGATTAAAGAGATGAATTGATTCTCAATCCTGATTAACAGCACCACCACCACTTCATAACTCAAGCCAGAATGTGAGAATTATCTCTATGTCACTTCCCACAAAACATCAATCTATGAATCCTGGAGATTTTGCCTCAATTAACCTCTTTCATGTATGTCCCTGCTACATTCTCAGTGCAGCTGTTTGGGACCTTAGTGTGTGCTGTGCTCAGTTACTCAGTCATGTCTGACTCTTTTTGTGACCCTATGGACTGCTAGCTCACCAGGATCCTCTGTCCATGGGATTTCCCAGGCAAGAATACTGAAGTGGGATGCCATTTCCTTCTCTAGGGTAGTCTCCTGACCCAGGGATCGAACCTGCATCTCCTGCATTGACAGGTGGATTCTTTAATACTGAGCCACCAGGGAAGCCCAATTTGAATTTAACTAACAACTAAAGATGTTGAGAATTATTCATGTGCTAACAGTGGAAACAGTGTCAGACTTTATTTTTCTGGGCTCCAAAATCACTACAGATGGTGACTGCAGCCATGAAATTAAAAGACGCTTACTCCTTGGAAGGAAAGTTATGACCAACCTGGATAGCATATTCAAAAGCAGAGACATTACTTTGCCAACAAAGGTTCGTCTAGTCAAGGCTATGGTTTTTCCTGTGGTCATGTATGGATGTGCGAGTTGGACTGTGAAGAAGGCTGAGCACCGAAGAATTGATGCTTTTGA
>NW_011494942.1:14623487-14625319 GCF_000754665.1 Bison bison bison | reverse complement strand
AGACAGCCCTTGGACTGCAAGGAGATCCAACCAGTCCATTCTGAAGGAGATCAGCCCTGGGATTTCTTTGGAAGGAATGATGCTAAAGCTGAAACTCCAGTACTCTGGCCACCTCATGTGAAGAGTTGACTCATTGGAAAAGACTCTGATGCTGGGAGGGATTGGGGGCAGGAGGAGAAGGGGACGACAGAGGATGAGATGGCTGGATGGCATCACTGACTCGATGGACGTGAGTCTCAGTGAACTCCGGGAGTCGGTGATGGACAGGGAGGCCTGGCGTGCTGCGATTCATGGGGTCGCAAAGAGTCGGACAGGACTGAGTGACTGATCTGATCTGATTGGCTATTAACATCAAGCTTTCATATTAGATGTGTGTGTGTATGTTCAGTTGTGTCTCACTTTGTGGTTCTATGGACTGTACACTGCCAGGCTCCTCTTTCCATGGGATTCTCCAGGCAAGAATACTGGAATGGTTTGCCCTCCTCCAGCGGATCTTCTAGACCCAGGGATTGAACCCATGTCTCCTGCAGGTGGATTCTTTATCACTGAGCCATCTGTAAAGCCCCTTGGGACCTCAATGGTCCCCTCCAATTCCCTGTCACCTTTTCTGTTAATCTGGTACATTATGTCTCTACCTAGCTTCCAGTGGGATCTTTGCATATATTACCAGGTCACTCTCATTGAAGCTTCTTCAGTTTTTATATCCTGTTAATCTGACCCACAATTAAATTTGAATTCTCAATTGTGGTATATAACAAGGCACTATAAGTGAGCTGATCCTGGCATGCTATTCTATTTTCAACTTCTACCATTTGTCCTAACATATCAGACACTTCAGTCATATACATTATTTTTGGCTTCCTTAACAGGCCCAGCTCAACCCCTCAGATTGGGTCAATGGTGTTTCCTGGAACTTCAGTGTATTTACCAGGGGACTTTTCAATAGTTTCCAAATCTGTCTTTCCCTTAGAATTTAATTTAAGTACCTTGAGAAAGGGGATATGATTTTATCTTTGTATCTCTAGTATTTGCTACTCAGAATAATTGTTTGACAAGTAGATGGGTGAATACATAGGTCAAAGAGAAAGGAAAGGGAGGATGTTATGAACTTCAAATTATTCTGAAAGATCAGGAAAGGTGAGGAGCATAAAGAGGTAGGAAAGAAAATAGTGGCTCTAATACAGTCCATATCTTTAGATTTCAAAATCACTCAGCTTTTATAACCAAGTAGGTGGAAGTGTAGCATTGATTGCATCTTTATTTCACAAAGACACTTAACATTTTTATGCTTCAGTTTTTTTTTTTTTAATCTTCAAAAGAGGACAAATTACTACAAAGCACTAATACTCTAAAACCTGTATCAAAGCTATGGATAGATATTGATGATAATACTTAAAGGAAAGGTGCTATGATATTCAAATGTAAAAGAATAATGGGAGAGAATTCAAACTGTCTTTACACAATGCTATTTCAAAACAGTAAGCGTAAATCACTGCAGATGGTGACTGCAGCCATGAAATTAAAAGACACTTGCTCCTTGGAAGAAAAGCTATGACCAACCTGCTGCTGCTAAGTCACTTCAGTCGTGTCCGACTGTGTGTGACCCCATAGACCACAGCCCATCAGGCTCCCCCGTCCCTGGGATTCTCCAGGCAAGAACACTAGAGTAGGTTGCCATTTTCTTCTCCAATGAATGAAAGTGAAAAGTGAAAGTGAAGTTGCTCAGTCATGTCCGACTCTTCGTGACCCCATGGACTGCAGCTTACCAGGCTCCTCCGTCCATGGGATTTTCCAGGCAAGAGTACTGGAGTGGGATGCCATCGCCCTCTCCG
>NW_011494942.1:14601529-14623387 GCF_000754665.1 Bison bison bison | reverse complement strand
CTTTGCCAACAAAAGTTCGTCTAGTCAAAGCTATGGTTTTTCCAGTAGTTATGTATGGATGTAAGGGTTGGACTATAAAGAAAGCTGAGCACCAAAGAATTGATGCTTTTGAACTGTGGTGTTGGAGAAGACTCTTGAGAATCCTTTGGATTGCAAGGAGATCCAACCAGTCAATCCTAAAGGAAATCAGTCCTGAATATTCATTGGAAGGACTGATGCTGAAGCTGAAGCACCTGATGTGAACAACTGACTCATTGGAAAAGACCCTGATGCTGGGAAAGATTGAAGGCAGGAGGAGAAAGGGATGACAGAGGATAAGATGGTTGGATGGCATCACTAACTCGATGGACATGAGTTTGAGCAAGCTCCAGGAGTTGGTGATGGACAGAGAAGCCTGGTGTACTGCAGTCCATGGGGTTGCAAAGAGTTGAACATGACTGAGTGACTGAACTGAACTGAACTGAAACATAAATAGCAAACTCTCTAAACATTATTTTTTCTTATATTTCTTTTAAAGTTTGTTATTTTGAAAGTACACACATGTTCACAGCTATAAAGAGGCAGCAATGAAACATCTATTTGAAGTACGTTTAATGTCACCATTGTGGTTGTTGTTCAGTCACCCAGTCGTGTCTGACTGTTTGCAACCCCCTGGACTGCAGCACACCAGGCCTCCCTGTCCCTCACCATCTAAGTTCATACCCACTGCATTGGTGACATCATCCAGCCATCTCATCCTCTGACACCTTCTTCTCCTTCTGCCCTCAATCTTTCCCAGCATCAGGGACTTTTCTAATGAGTCGGCTGTTTGCATCAGGTGACCAAAATACTGGAGCTTCAGCTTCAGCGTCAGTCCTCCCAATGAGTAGTCAGGATTGATTTCCCTTAAGATTGACTGGTTTGAACTCCCTGCTGTCCAAGGGACTCTTGGGAGTCTCCTCCAGCACCACAGTTCAAAGGCATCAATTCTTTGGTGCTCTGCCTTCTTTACCGTTCAGCTCTCACAACCACGTGACCACTGGGAAGACCATAGCCTTGACTATAGGGATTGGCAGGGTAATGTTGGCTGAGTAATGTCTCTGTTTTTCAACACAATTATGCTGTATCAATTACTTCATATATGTATAAACAAGGGAGATGAATTTGGGGCTTGTAAAAATTAGCTTGCATTAAGTCTGAGATTTTATTTTGTTTCAAATTCAACAACTCTGTTTGCCATCATCAACAGAGCCTTATGATGGAATATATCATTGTTTAAATGAATACCCATAGACTTTTAGAAGAAGTTGACTGTCCACACCATTAGTTTGAGTTATAATTATATAACTCAAATAATTATAGAAACCATAAGGCCAGGAACTACATGTCATAATTTCAAACACAGATATTTTAAAATGCACTTAGGGGAGGGGAGAGGAGAGGGTGGGATGTATGGCAAGAGTAACATGGAAACTTATATTACCATATGTAAAATAGATAGCCAATGGGAATTTGCTGTGTGGCTCAGGAAACTCAAACAGGGGCTCTATATCAATCTAGAGGGGTGGGATGGGGCAGGAGATGGGAGGGAGGTTAAAAAGGGAGGGGATATATGTATACCTATGGCAGATTCATGTTGAGGGTTGACAGAAAACAACAAAATTCTGTAAAGCAATTATCTTTCAATAAAAAAATTAAAAGAAAAAATGAATAAAATGCAGTTAATTAAAAGAAAACTTTTAGTTTTAGAAGTTTACTGAGTCTATGTTTTGTTTAATTTGTATATTCCTCTACATCAGACATTCAAGGGAAGCTCGATAAATGCTTAGGCAAATTATTAAACCTTCTAAGTCTCAGTTTTACTCTTTTTTTACTCATTACTTACTCTTTTATCAAAGAGATGGGATTAATACTCACATCAAAAGTTGTTGGAGGATTACATGAGATTATGCTTTGTACTGTGTCCGGTACATAGTAACCATTCAATCAAAGGTTGCTATTATTATGTGTGTATCTGATCCTAGTTAAAGGGCTATTTTATCTTCAACACAGTCATAAAAATCTAAGACTGTGCATCTCATATTTCAGTTCCATAAATGGGCTAATAGTTGAGTAACAAAACACAAAGCCAGGTTCAGAGACAAACTGGAAACTCTAAACAAACTTAGCCAGCCAATAAGGAAACACTGCAGACTAAGTAGCTTATGAAACAAATTCTCGCGCTTTGGAATATTTTTTTATCTACTATGCAGGATAAGGTTAGTATGGAATAACAGTTTACATTATAGGTCTAAGGCAAATAAATGTTGCTTCACGTGAGTTTTTCTCTCCAAGTATTTTCATCAGCTTTCCCACCTATGACTCCAAGTAGATCAAGAATCACCGATCTAAACTATTGCAAGCATAAAAGGTAGTTTATTCTTCTTATAAGCAAATTCAAAAATAAACTTTTAAAAGGTTTTCTCCTCATTTTTTCAGGTATATTCTGAATATTCTCTCTCTGTATATTCTTTTGATCTCTCCTCAGCAGATACACAGAACTGTTGTCCACAGTCATTCAGAACTGATCTCAACTTTGCTACTGTCCTATCCATCCATTAAACCATCATTTATAGCAATTTCCTCTGCTGTAACCAATATGCCACCTTATTCATATTATGTTCCTTGTAAATAATGATATGGAATAATGAGGTCAGTGTTCTGGATAGAAGATGAGACTTTATAAACAATAGAAGATTCACTATCATCCAGTTTAGAAAAATAATTGAAAGTGATTGTAGATAATGAACAGTAAAATTTTCTTAAAATGCTATGAGTTAAAATAGTTTATCTCCACAAAAGATGAAATTTATTGATCTGAAGAAATCATCAAAAAGGTAAGTTGAATCTCAGGCTAAAGAATCAAGAAGGACTGGGTTTGTCAGAAAGCTTACCAAATTTTCTAATATCAAAGAATGTTTTCAGGGAAAATATCATAAACAGAAGGAAAGAACAAGAATTCGTAGATTTTTTTTTCCTCCCAACAGTGATCAAAAGATAGAGACATAAAACCCTGACATTATGGAAGCCAGAAGTACTTGTGCTGTTGTGGGACAGGATTCTGCTTAGACATCACTGCCTCATTTTGTATGATCCATTTCACAAGTATTCACTGCATGTTGCACTAATTCCATGTTCACTAAACAATCTTCGTTTGGACCCAACATAACAGTCTGCTTCATGTTTGAATACAGATGTCTTTTATGCCTTACCCCTCCCTCTTCCCCTTCCGTCTCTCAGCTGGGCATGCTGATAAGAAAGCCGAGGTGCTTTGTCACCAACAGTAAGTGTAAATCATGCGCTAAAACCCTCACTCCAGCCTCAGTCCCTAACCACCACAAAAACCTGAAGCTGGGCTCCCTCCTTTCACAGTTCCTTCAAGACATTTCCGATCAGCTTGAGAGACCTGTACTATTCTCTCCAGAAAGCTTCATTATGGGAATAATAAACCTTTCCATACATTGTTGGTGTGTGTGTATGTGTGTGTGATGATCAGTTTGGAAATTCAAATCAAATTTTGAGTGGGGATCCATCTCAACTCTGGACTGGCCATAGCATCCAGTCACCAAGATACTGGAAGGAGGTTTCCTTGCAATGAAGACATAAAAATTTTAGTACCTAGGAAAAAATCTTCATCCAATAGAAACATAATAAACAGGGATTCTAGTTCACAGATCAATTTCTTACAAGTTCATATACTGGAAATTCATTCCATTGAATCTAATCAATGTTAAAATGATATTACAATTCAGTTTTAGAAACTGAGAAGCTGAAAGTTAGTCTTTGGAATCTGGTAAACCCTCCAACAAATTACTATAATATAATTTCTTTTTATTTTATTTATTGTATGGAAACACAATTTTATTCCTCTAAGAAATAAAGCACATTTCATTTGAAGGAACAATTCTATTTTATGGGAGGAAAACTTAAATGCCTGGAGGAGGCAGTAGGTAACTTAAATGGAGCAGGCAAAAGAAAGTGGACCCGCTAAGCTTTGTGTTACAACCCAGAACAATCTGGCTCTATTACATTTCCTATTAAAACACTTTACTATGCTTTAAAAAGGTACTGTAGTCAGATGTTGACCCTGTACTGTAACTGCTCATGTGAAAAGTTGCATAATAGAAATATCAGCATTTTAATCCCTTTGTTGTCAAACAGAAATAAAAACAAAAAGCTTTTGGTATCTGCAATGTAGACACCAACTTACAGGAATGTATATAAATGGGGAAAAAAATGCCACTGAAGGAACCAAGGCCTTTATTTCAACTCTCTCTTGCTTTGCATTTCCACTTTCATTTTTACTTTATTCTGACCAGTCCCTTATATTTCATTAATTGCTATAAAATCTGATAAAAATGGACTTCACTCCTGAAATATATCCAGATGGTAATTTCAGTATTTCCAAATGTTTTTGAAAATACCAAAGTCAAAATTTCATGGACTATTTTATGGAAACTTTGAGCGATTTGATAAAAATGTAACAACAATTTGCTGAACTAGAAATCTGCAAAAACAGCTTTTTAAAAAAAAGAATTCTGGGATTCTAGAGTTATTCAGAGCTAGGTTCAAATAATTAGTAACTAACTGTGGGACTGGGGAAAGTTCATCAACCTCATCTGTCCTGTGGAGAATCTTGTGAGGATTACATGAGATTGGATATATAAAGCATCCACCATACAGCCTAGAACAGGAAGTGCTTCATAAATGTCAATTCCTTTCATTTCCAAGTTCATCTATGTGAATCCTTTTGAGTTTAGTACTCTGAAATCTTGTAGGGGCTTCATAAGCCTAACGGGTTCATATTTACACAGAATATACAAATCTGCATAAAGAATAGCTTAATTGATTTAACTTGTAGAAGCACATGATGAAACAGTAGTAGGAATTACAGTAGTGTGTTGATGCACCCATATTTGAATTTGATGTAATGAAGAAGGTGAAAGAATCAATGATGGTTATTTCTCACTTACGGCTACTCACTGAACTACTGCTTTTCTTCTCTTGCTTCTCTTCTCTTCTTCTTTGCTTCTCTTGACAAACCACAGAAAATCTACCTGCTTAGAGGCTGTGAAGACAAAGTTTTAATCAACCAACACAAATAACTAAGCAAGGAGCACTCTCTATAAAGGAATTCATTGCCTATCCTCAAAAAGCATCATTAACACACTGATTCTACAGAAGTAAACTCTGATGCTAGCAGTGAATGAGACTGAAAGCAATCAAGCTTTCTGCTTTCAACATCCTAAAGGATCTTTTCAAGTTAATCTCCTTGAAAGCCTAAAACAAAGCCACTTACAAACACAGGGTAAATTCAAAAGCTTGTTAATACAATGTTAGGGGTAAATATGTAAATATATCAAAGGTCAAGTTTCAGTTCCCATAGCAATTGTAACTTAGCCACTTAACACGTGTAGCAACCCAGAGTATCCACAACCAGAGGAAACATTTCTTCAGTGGCTGTAGGCCTTTCTGTCTTTGAAAACTTTTGGCTATTATGTTGCATTTGTTTTGGAGTGTTTATTCACATTAAGATTTCAGAAGCATCACATTTAAGTTCTACTATTGAAAGCTCTTCAAAAAAGCTTGGCCTCATTTTTCAGTGGTGATGGTTTCAGCCACATTCATCCTGAAATTATTGTCCATTTCAGCCAGGGGTATTATAAATTCATCCCTATATTTTTATGGAGAAATATTTATGATAAACCATCCTTGGAAGGCTGTTTTTATGCTATAGCATAAGTCAGAAAGGCTTCACTGGTGGCTCAGCAGTAAAGAATCCGCCTGCAATGGAGGAGATGTGGGTTCGACTCCAGGGTCAGGAAGCTCCCTGGAGAAGGAAATGGCATCCACTCTAGTATTCTTTCCTGGAAAATCCTATAGACAAAAGAGACTGGTGGGCTACAGTCTACGAGACTGCAAAAGAGTCAGACACGACTTAGTGACTAAGCAAAAACAACAATACATCAGAAAACTTAAGAGTGTTCACCACGCAGCAAGGCGCTTCCTAGGTAGCACAGTGTAAAGAACCCTCTGGCCAATGCAGGACATGCCAGAGACGCAGGTTTGATCCACTGGTCAGCAAGAGCCCCTGGATTAGGAAATGTCAACCCACTCCAGTATTCTTGCCAGGAAAATTTCCATGGACAGATGAACCTGGCTGGCTACAGTCCATGGGGGTCACAAAGATTTGGACATGACTGAGATACTGAGCGAGCGCACAAATGCGCGTGCACGCACGCACGCGCGCGCGCGCGCACACACACACACACACACACACACACACCATATAGTAAGAGAACTCAAAGTGGGAAATAACTAAAACTTAAGGGCTAAAACCAGTAAGCCTCAACCAAAGCTGAGGGATGCATTTTTATGGAAACTAGCAAAATAAAACAACAATGTAAACACCGGATAAATTTTAAAAGCAGGGGTGTATAAATGATTTTTTATTATACACATAGCAGGAAAATAAAGACATCAAATACAGTTTCATAGTCAGATGAGAATTAGTGATGTCTGAAATTGTCTTCATTGTATTCAAAGCTCAGTGTAACAACTCAACATCATGCCAGAATCAGGATGGGAGATTGAATGGCTAGTTTATACAGTCAGAGAAAAGTGAGTGATTCTAGAATATCTAGAACAAGGGCCAACAAGATCCCCTGGAGGAGGACATGGAAACTCACTCCAGTATCCTTGCCTGGAGAATCCCATGGACAGAAGAGCCTGGAGTGCTACAGTCCATAGTGTCACAGAGTCAGCCATGACTGAAGTGACCTGGCATGCATGCAGGCCAAATACACCTTGATGTCTATTTTTGTAAAGTTTTATTGAAGTACAGTCAAGCCTGTACTTTTACATATCATCTATGGCTGACTTCACACTACAGTGACAGGCACATGGAGTGGTTATGACAGATACCATTGAGTTGGCAAAGCCTAAAATACTTTGGGCTTCCCTCGTGGCTCAGATGGTTAAGAATCTGCCTGCAATGCAGCAGACCAGGGTTTGATCCCTGAAGAAGGGAATGCATGTGTGCGTGCTAACTGCTTCAGTCCTGTCCATCTCTTTGCAACCCTGTGTACTATAGCTGGCCAGACTCCCCTGTCCATGGGGTTCTATAGGCAAGAATACTGAAGTGGGTTGCCATGCCCTCCTCCAGGGGATCTTCCCAATCCAGGGATCAAACCTGCATCTCTATGTCTCCTGCATTGGCAGCGGAGTTCTGTACCACTAGCATCACCTGGGAAACCAAGAGAAGGGAATACTTACACTTAAAATGCTTATAACACGGACTTCTATAGAAAATTCAGCCAAAAAACTTAAATAAAAGCAGATGTAAAGATCCGTTGTCTGGATAAACAACAAGGTCCTATTGGATAGCACAGGGAACTATATTCAATATCTTCTGATAGACCATAATGGAAAAGAATATGAAAAAGAATGCGTGTATATGTATAACTAAATCATGTTGCTGTACAGCAAAAATTAATATGAAATTGTAAATCAACAATAATTAAATAAAATAATGGAAAAAATTCCATTGCCTGAAATATACAACTCTCTGTATTTTGGCTGAGGAGAAGTTGACACATACACACACACACACACACACACACAAACACAAAATGTATAGACTAGAAATGACCATTTATTTTGTCCACTTTCTGATAATAAAGTTACCAAATTCCAACTAAAATGTGGGTATATCATTCCTTAAGAATTTTGAGAAAAGTTGATAAGAGTGCCTCTTTTTCATAATCTAACCATTGATATAAAATCTATGGCTTGCTGGATTTAAACGTTTAATGTTCAAATGTCTTATACTTGAAATCCAAATAGTAAAAACTATATTTATATTTTTTACTTCAGGGATATCTTTATTGAAAGTCAAGTAGAAATAGAATTTTTATGAAAAATAAGTATATAATACCCCAGGCAAAAATTTTTATCATTTAATAGCTAAGTTTTAGAGAAGTGAGAGGAAGAATGGACAAAATAGTTATATTCAATATAGCATGAAAAAATGCTAGAAGGAACTTCAGTTCAGTTCAGTTCAATTGCTCAGTCTTGTCCAACTCTTTGCGACTCCATGAATCGCAGCACACCAGGCCTCCGTGTCCATCACCAACTCCCGGAGTTCACTCAGACTCACGTCCATCGAGTCAGTGATGCCATCCAGCCATCTCATCCTCTGTTGTTCCCTTCTCCTCCTGCCCCCAATCCCTCCCAGCTTCAGAGTCTTTTCCAATGAGTCAACTCTGCGCATGAGGTGGCCAAAGTACTGTGACATGCAAAACTGATCTTGTAAAAAAAATGGGCAAGAAATAAATAGTTTTATTAGCTGGAGGAAATGTGTGAATATTTGTGGAAGTTTCAGTAAGAGGAATTTAGACAAACTACTATTTAAAAAGAAAAACAGAGCCCTAAGAACAATCAAGCTATAAAACACTCTGGCAGGAAGGCTGGAAATTCATATTCAGGTAATATTCTGAATAATGGAAGCAATTATGGCAAATGGCAAAATGATTGCATATTTTTCAGAAAAAAAATTAAGCCTGGAATTATAAAACAGTTGATTTACCTTCAAATATTAAGAAAAAAAATTACTCAAGTGACTCATACAGAAATCAATTTCCAACTCCTTAGATGATCAGGAGGTACAAAATAACAACCAACATGGCTTTAGCTTTCTGAAAAACACATTTAGTCAGACAAATCTTATTTCTTTCTATGATATAGTGACAAGAATGGTAGATGGAGTCAATTGAGGTCTTTCACTCGGTTGCTTATGACATGTATATTGTAAGAAAGGCAAAAATGGTTTAGAAAAACACAGACTCTCCAGGAGCTGCAATATGGAAGCCACTAGCTCCTGGTGACTATTATGCATTTGAAATGTGGTTAGTCTGAATTGAGACAAGTTGTTAAGTGTAAATATATAACAGATTTTGAAGATTTAGTATAAAAACCATATCTCATTAATAATTACATTTTAAGTACATATTGAAATGATAATGTCTTATATCTTATATATTCTAGGTTGAATAAAATACATTACAAAATTAATTTCACCAGTTTTAAAATATTTAAATGGACTATTAGCAAAATTAAAAGTACACATAGTTTGCATCTGTGGTTCAAATGTTGTTCTACCATATAGCCCTGAAATATGAACACTAAACCCAGTATGGAGAATCTTTTGTCCTGTGTGAGCATCACTTTATCCTATGTAACAGAGGGTGAGTAGACTGGGAGAAGGGTGGGTAGGATGGGGTAGAGGAGTTCCTTTTTGGGCTACTGGGCTACCCTCTACTGCAGGGTAGTCTAGCACTTCTAGGCTCCACCCACTCATGCTTCCCCAACTCTAGTCATAACAGCCCAAGGCATCCTTCTCGTGGTTTCAAATGCCCTTAGTTCAGTTTGGTCACTCAGTCATGTCCAACTCTGTGATCCCATGGACTGCAGCACACCAGTCTTCCCTGTCCATCACCAACTCCTGGAGCTTGCGCAAACTCATGTCCATCGAGTCAGTGATGCCATCTAACCATCTCATCCTCTGTCATCCCCTTCTCCTTCTGCCTTCAATCTTTCCCAGAATCAGGGTCTTTACAAATGAGTCAGTTCTTCCCATCAGGTAGCCAGAAAATATTGGAGCTTCAGCTTCAACATCAGTCCTTCCAATTAATATTCAGGACTAATTTCCTTTAGGATTGACTGATTAGATCTCCTCCAAGGGACTCAACAGTCTTCTCCAACACCACAGTTCAAAAGCATCAATTCTTCTGTACTCAGCTTTCTTTACGATCCAACTCTCACATCTATACACGACTACTGGAAAAACCATAGCTTTGACTAGATGGACCTTTACATCTGCTTTTATGTCTCTGCTTTTCAATATGCTGTCTAGGTTGGTTATAGATTTTATTCCAAGGAGGAAGCATCTTGTAATTTCATGGCTGCAGCCACCATCTGCAGTGATTTTGGAGCCCAAGAAAATAAAGTCTGTCACTGTTTCCATTGTTTCCCCATCTATTTGCCATGAAGTGATGGAACCAGATGCCATGATCTTAGTTATTTTGAATGTTAAGTTTTAAGCCAGCTTTTTCAGTCTTCTCCTTCACTTTTATCAAGACACTCTAGTTCCTCTTCACCTTCTGCCATAAAGGTGGTGTCATCTGCATAGCTGAGGTTATTGATATTTCTCCTAGCAATCTTGATTCCAACTTGTGCTTCATCCAGCCCTGCATTTCACGTAATATTCTTTGCATATAAGTTAAACAAGCAAGATGACAATGTACAGCCTTGATGTACTCCTTTCCCAATTTGGAATCAGTCCATTGTTCCATGTCCAGTTCTAACTGTTCCTTCTTGACCTGCATACAGATTTCTCAGGTGGCAGGTCAGGTGGTCTGATATTCCTATCTCTTGTAGAATTTTCCACATCTTGTTGTGATCCAAACAGCCAAAGGCTTTGGCATACTCAATAAAGTAGAAGTAGATGTTTTTTTGGAACTCTTGCTTTTTCAATGATCCAACGGATTTTGGCAATTTGATCTCTGGTCCCTCTGCCTTTTCTAAATCCAGCTTGAACATCTGGAAGTTGTCAGTTCACATACTGTTGAAGCCTCACTTGGAGAATTTTGAGCATTAACTTTGCTAGCATGTGATTGAATGCAATTATGCAGTAGTTTGAGCATTCTTTGGCATTGCCTTTCTTTGGGATTGGAATGAAAACTGACCTTTCCCAGTCCTGTGGCCACTGCTGAGTTTCCAAATTCGCTGGCATAATGAGTGAGGCACTTTCACAGCATCATCTTTTAGGATTTGAAATAGCTCAACTGGAATTCTATCACCTCCACTAGCTTTGTTTGTTGTGATGCTTGCTAAGGCCCATTTGACTTCACATTCCAGGATGTTTGGTTCTAAGTGAGTGATCACACTATCATGTTTATTTGGGTCATGAAGATCTTTTTTTGTATAGTTTTTCTGTGTATTGTTGCCACCTCTTCTTAATATCTTCTGCTTCTGTTAGGTCCATACCGTTTCTGTCCTTTATTGTGCTCATCTTTGCATGGTGTGTTCCCTTGGTATCTCTAACTTTCTTGACGAGATCTCAAGTCTTTCCCATTCTACTGTTTTCCTCTATTTCTTTGCATTGATCACTGGGAAAGGCTTTCTTTTCTCTCCATGCTATTCTTTGGAACTCTGCATTCAAATGGGTATATCTTTCCTTTTCTCCTTTGCCTTTTGCTTCTCTTCTTTTCTCAGCTATTTGTAAGGCCTCCTCTGACAACCATTTTGCCTTTTTGCATTTCTTTTTCTTTGGGATGGTCTTGCCCTTAGGATGATTAAAAGCCAGTGGGCTAGGAAATTGTTCACAGGGTCTTTTTCAGTACTAAATTTTTATGTCTGCAGTGTGATTTTTATAAAACTCCTTTTTTGTTTGTTTGTTTTAGTTTTATGAAAATTTCTTTTTGTTAACATATGAATGCAGTGTTTAGTGACAGCCCACTTGAGGGATGAACACACAACTATTTTTAGTGTTTACCCTGTATAATTTTCTAAGTTTGTATGAGGTTTATTCATCTAATATTGTAGCACTTAACTCCTGCTATTTTTTATTTCATTTGTATACATGTCTTGTGCTCCAAATAGGATCAGAAGCTGTGATGGCAGGACGTTTCTTATATAACCTTTCTCTCCCATAGCAAATGAATACTAGATATCAGTGAAGCAAATGGATTCAGAGGTCAGGATAAATTTCTGGATTGAGTTTGAATCTGGTGTTATTTAACATTTTCAGCAATGACTATGATGGTCATTCATTTGATCTTAACCATACACTGCCATATGCAGTATAAAAATTCATAGATTTAAATTTGACTGTCCAAATTAAACAAATCCTTTGAGAACAGAAGATATATGCTATTAATACTATGGCAATATTTTAAAATAACTTTATGGTATCATATTCATTTTCTAATTTAGAAATTGAAAGAATCCTTAAAAGTAGACATTATCATCTCCATTTTACTGAAGAGTAAATTGAGGTTTAAGGAGATTGAAAACCTGATGGTGGAATGACCAGGATTTGAAGACACAACTTGACTTCAGGTAATCCGATTGTGGGCTGATGGTTTTTGTGTCACTCTACAAAACTGTAACATACTTTGCTTTGTATCTGACCTAGTCTGGCATTCCACAGAAGTTAATCCTGAGAAAAAGATTTGAGTAGAAGTTTGGGCATGTGCAGGGAACACTTGAGGAACAGGGATGTGAAAAGCACCCAGTAAGGAATGAAATTAAGTCACTATATTCCCAGACAGTTAGGTGGTAAAGAATCCACCTGCCAGTTCAGGAAACTCAGAAATCGTGGGTTCATTCCTTGGGTCGGGAAGATCCCCTGAAGGAGGGTATGGCAACCCACTCCAGTATTCTTGCCTGCAGAATCCCATGGACAGACGAACCTGGAAAGCTACAGTCCATGGAGTCTCATAGCGTCAGACATGACTGAGCATGCACACACTTATGAAAAGAGGCCTCCGTTTCTCAGCAAACCCTGGAAGTGGAGATATTTGGAGCATTAGGAGATAGGGCCTTAACAGAGGTGATTAAGCTAAAATAAACATGTTTGAGTGGGCTCTAATTCAATCAGTCATGTCCTTGTGAGAAGAAGGAATCTGGACACACAAAGAGACATCAGGGATGTGCACACAAAAGAAAGATCATTTGAAGACATAACAAGAATGCAACCAAGCCAAGGAGAGGGGGCCTCTGAAGAAACCAGACCTGCCAACACATTGACCTTGGACTTTTACCCTCCAGACTATGAGAAAATAAAGGTCTATCATTTAAGCCACCCAGTTTGTGATAATTTGTTATTGCAGCAATAGCAAATGAATACATCATGCTTGAGAAGCTTTCTCCTAAGGAGTTAATAAGCTGGAGTATTTGTACTAGAGGTTCACACTCTGTACTCATGGTTCTCATATGGTCTTCTTGTCAACTCAAGATCCCTAGCTAGGGGCTCTGACCTGTGAATCACCTGGACTGTCCTCATCATCTTTCTGTTTTTGCCCCTTATCCACCTGTTATGCTATGTTCCAGTATTGCTCACAGCCACACATAGAAAATACATCCCATTTCCATCTGAATAAGACATTGGAAGATTGGCCTTTCCAGGTTGGACTCAGGTGGATAAATATTTTGGAAACAGCTTTAGAATTCAAAAAGAGTTGGAAGCACTGAAAGGAAGTATACAAAGTGAACTTTAATAGCAAACACTCGTAAAACACATAAAACATTTCAGAGAGACAAGAGCCATCAGTAATAGCTAAAGATTTTGAATTCAGACTGAATTCTAATGCAGAATATAGCATAATGACACATTATCAGTGTCATTGTTTTAAATAAAAAAAATATGGCTGACAGAACAAATGAGATACAGATGTGAACACACATTTTAATTCATTTCACTAGTGGCATTTGATGATATTATTATGTGTCCAGAGAATATGTTAGAAGAAGAAATTAATTTTCCATTATACATCTGCGTAAAAATTTTATCTTGTTTAGAAGCCTATGAAATGATACATGAAATGGAAATATTGAAAAGAGACAAGAGGTGAAAATAGAGATAGTTTAGCATTTGTTTTCAAATCTTTGAGGAAAAGCTTGTGAAACTTGGAAAATGAAGATCAGTAACAATATTGAAGTTTCTGAAGTGGTATCTACTGGACCCAGTTCAGCTATTATCTATTCCTATTGAAAGAGAATAATATTCCTATTAAAAAAGAAGAAATGGGTATTAAAAGCAGAAAGAGAGATTTAACTGAGCCATACAAACTTTGAAAGTCAGAGCAAAATAATAGAAAATGCCACCAAAAGTTAAAAAAAAATTTCCTCTCCAGTGACTTTTAAGAACAAGGATGATAGCTCAACTTTTATAATGGATCTCAGGAACCAGGCTGCACAGTTTGTCATGATGAGAACAAATATTTTGGAAGAAGTACAGTTCTTAGACACTTGAGTGGTATTTAAGAATTCAGTGACAACTTAACTTGCCTACAACTTCTTTATTTAAAGCCTGATCTAATCTTTCTCAGAACTGCAGGTTCAAATTGATTTCTGTGGCCTGGATAGATACTTATCCCAGTGGAGTTATATAAGGTTCTTCTATAAAGGAGAGAGGTGAGCTTCTTGGAGATTTTTATATCTTTGTGTTGATTTTTTTTTTTTTTTTGAGATGAGGTTCACTTAACATAAAATAAACCATTTTTAATGTGAACAGTTCAGTGGCATTTAATACACTCAGAATGGTACACAACCATCACCTTGATAAAGTTCCAAATTTGTGTTGATATTTGCAGTTAACAGTCACTTAATGCATGAATGATACATGTTTGTGCTTGATAAATAAAAAATAAGTTAGATTGCTAGTGGTTAACATAAAATGCTAATTGAGTGTTCTGCTAATTAGCTTCTGGAGAAATATAAAAATGTACTATACTCCAAAAGGCACATTTCAACTAAATTTTGATTACTGTTAGCTATAGAAAAATCAATCTTTAATGGGTAATTTTGTGAATGAATTTCAGAAAAACTAATAAAAAAGACTCTATATCCCTCTGTATGCATGCTCAGTCACTTCAGTCATGTCTGACTCTTTGCAATTCCCTGGAATGTAGCCCGCCAAGCCCCTCAGGCCATGGGATTCTCCAGGCAAGAATACTGGAGTGGGTTGCCATTTCCTTCTCCAGGGGGTCTTCCCAACTCAGGGATGGAACCTGCATCTTTTACGTCTCCTATATCCCCCTCTAAGTTTGCCAACTCTTACTTGATATAGTTGAAAAATGTTAAGCACTGGCAAGATAAACACTGCTCATTGAGGCAAGTAAAAATATGCAATTACATATTTTATAGATAAGTACATAAGAATTAATGAACATTTAAGGGTAATAAATAGGCTTTGATGATGTAAAAACATATATGCTTAGAAAAGAGCAAAAGGAGCTGTCTTCCCACTCTGACACCAATAAGGCAGAGAGAAGATATATCACAAGTGGATGTTTTACCTGCACACAGAAGGATTAAGATATGAGAGAGCCAAATGCTCTCTCAAGAAATCCAGAGATTTCCAGCCTTTTGTATTTTGTGAGTGGTTTTTACAGATAGATAATGATAGATAGATAGATACACTGAATAGAATATGTAAGCTTAGGAAAAGACATTCAGTTTGAAGAGAGGAAAGATTCTCCAGGCCACGTATCTCTCTCCTAGAAGTCCTCCATGGGATCTAAAACACTTAAAAGACAATGAAATTTGGGGTTAAACTGTATATATATGCTCTAGAAGTGGTCACATATCAGTTGGTTATGGCATCTCTCCAATTTAAGAAACTAATTCAGTAGGACCAGGAGTGACTAGACAAAGCAAGATGGAGGAATTTCCTCAAGACCAAGGATGTGACATCGAAGACTTCATTGGAAGAGGGTAGTTTGGCAGACCTGACCCAGAGCAGCATGAGGGCACTGAAACCCATCTTGAAAGAAAAACTCAGGAGCACTCTGAATAGGTTTGACTATCTTTATGAGCTAGTCTATAACTGGTGGTCCTGGGCTCTCACAGAGATGCCTTCTTAATACAATTGTTATTCATTGTATTCAAGTCACTTCAGTCATGTCCAGCTCTTGGCAACCCTATGGACTGTAGCCCGCCAGGCTCCTTTGTTCATAGGATTCTCAAGGCACAGTACTGGAATGAGTTGCCATGCCCTCTACCAGGGGATCTTCCCAATCTAGGGATCAAACCCATGTCTTCTGCAGCTCCTGCATTGCAGGCAGATTCTTTACCATTGAGCCACTGAGGAAGCCCTAATTATTCATTATTACTCTGCAAAACACTTAGGGTTCAATGAATAACATTTCCTGTATTTGGAAGTGACAGCTCTTTTCTTTGATTGAGAAAAGTGATATTTCAGCTTCACATTCACATCCTCTTCACCAGCAGTGCATCTGCCTTTGGGTTAGCTGTACCTATTACATTTTCACCAATAATGCTGACCTTTTGAAGGCAGTTTTTGTTGTTTGATTCTTCAGAAGCTTTTCTTGACTGATCTTGTAAAGTATTGAATTGTCCCCAAATTCCTCTTAAAGAAAATTTTCCATTGAAATATGAGATAAACAGCAACATCTTTAATATTAACATTCCTTAGCCCACCTACTTTGAAAGGCATGATATTTTTATCACCCACTTTTCTGTTCTTGGCAGTAGCCATAGCAAAGTTTTAAATTTTATGTGGGAAAGAACCCATTTCATTCCCATCAGCAATGCTCCCGGCTGCAAAACTCCATGTCTGACTGAGGCAATTGTAGTTGACAATGGACTACTTGCTTAGGATGACAGATCACCAACATAGAGGAGTCAGAGGGGCCAGGAGAGGTTTGGTTCTCCTTAGCCCTCAGTTTTCCCACTCAAAACAGGAAAATGTTTCTGAAATTGGATCATACAAGTTTGAATGGCCATGGGTTGCCTCTCAGGGATCTAGTGTATACAGGTGTCACTCTGGTGTCATGAAGAGTGAGCAAGGGATTCTTAGTCTGATATGCCTTGGTGTGAATCTCAGCTCAGAAAAGCACCAATCACTTCAGTTCTGTCTTCTGTTAAGTGGAGATCATGTCTGGCTTGAAGCTTCATTGTGAGGGCTGAAAAGAATGAACATAAAGATCCTGGCACAGGGTGAGTATGCAGCAGGTGGCTATAGAGGCATTAGCCTCTGAACTACCTAGCCCAGTGCTCCACACACAAGAGAAATATAAAAAAATCAATGTTGGTTTCCTTCCCATTTCCTTTTCTCATTATATATCTCAGCTACAACCTGAATTTTGGCATCAGGTTTCAGATGCAATACAGTTAAGATATTGTCATGGACTGAATTGTGTCTTCCCCCTTTGCCAAATTCCTATGTTAAAACTCTAACCCCCAGCACCTCAGATGTAACTGTATTTGGAGACATCTTTTACTAGGTGACTAAATTAAAATTGGGTTCTTTAGGGTGGGTCTTAATTTACTCTGATGTCCCTGTAAGAAAAGGAAATTTAAATACTGGGGGTGTTTGTGCACACCTGTGTGTGTGTGGGTGTGTGTGTGTGTGTGTGTGCAAGTGCACACATGCAGAACAAAGACAATGTGAGGACGCAGTGAGGAGGCCACCTCTGCAAGCCAAGGAGAGAGGCCTCAAAGGAAACCAAACCTGCCGGCACCCTGATCATGGATTTCTGAACTCCAGAACTATGAGAAATTAAATTTCTGTCATTTAAACCACCTGTTTTATTATGGTATCCCTAGCAAAATAACCAGAGGTGAATATATTTCTGAATATGTGCATTTGGTGATAGGTACAGCCCCTACCACCCTAATGACAGAAAGCAAAGAACTAAAGAACTTCTTGATGAGGGTGAAGGAGGAGAGTAAAAAAGTTGGCTTAAAAGTCAATATTAAAAAAACTAACACCATGGCATCTGGTCCCACCACTTCATGGTAAATAGAAGGGGAAATGTGGAAGCAGTGACAAGACCCTCTTCTTGGGGTCTACAGTCACTGCAGATGATGCCTGTAGCCTTGAAATTAGAAGATGATGCAAGTTATGACAAACCTGAACAGTGTGTTAAAGCAAAGACATTACTTTGCCAACAAAGGTCTGTATAGTCGAAGCTATGGTCTTTCCAGTAGTTATGTACGGGTGTGAGAGCTGTACCATAAAGAAGGCAGAGCACCAAAGAATTGATGCTTTCGAACTGTGGTGCTGGAGAAGAATCTTGAAGGTCCCTTAGACGGCAAGGAGATCAAATGAGTCAATCTCAAAGGAAACCAACACTGAATATTCATTGGAAGCATGAATACTAATGCTGAAGCTGAAGTTCTAATACTTTGGCCACCTGATGCGAATAGCCAACTCATTGGAAAAAACCCTGATGATGAGAAAGATTGACAGCCCGAGGAGAAAAGGGCAACAGAGTGGATGGCATCACCGATGCAATGGACATCAACTTGGGCAAACTCAGGGAGATGATGAGGGAGCAAAACCTGGCATGTTGCAGTCCCTGGGGTCATGAAGAGTCGGACATGACTGAACAACACAGTCCCTAATTTTTTTTTAAATAGAAAGAAAGAGAAGAGGAAAGGAAGAAAAGGAAGAAGGAAGAGAGGAGAGAAGGGAGAGGAGGAGGAGAATCCTGGTACATTTTAAGAACAAAAAAAAAGAGTGACAGAATTGGAAATTAATGTTATTGAGAATTCTTTTTATAGTTATTTTTATTGTTATAATTATTAAGACAGACTTAGACCCTCACTATTTCTGAGGGTCATTAATTTTATACTGATCACCAGATAAAAAACATTACTTTAGCCTCCAAGTTGCAAGCCATGAGCAATGTGTCTCATTGATGTAATGGACAGCACTTGAAATTCTAGAGGCAACATGCAGATTAACCACTGTTCTTGGACTGCCACACAGCCCCTTTGCATCAGCAGTATAGAAAAACTCAATTTTCCTTACTTCTTCTTGCATGGTTCTTATTCATAAAGGCAAATGGTTTCCTGGACAGAAATATGGTTGTTGAATTTTTGTGACTTACATTAAAATTGCTATTTAACAATAAAATTAATTATTACACATAATCTGGGGGAAATTCTGCAACAGAGCTACAAAGTGAGCATAATTATACCTTCCAAAGTCCAGAGCAAGTGCCCAGTTGAGGTTTTGTCCAGCACTGAGATCTACGAGTCGGACACGACTGAGCAACTGAACTGAACTGAGATTTACAAGTGTGTGAATTTGATGCTATGTCAGCTATTGTGACACAGTAATGCCATTTCAATGCTTTATTCAACCCAATCTCCATTTTTATCATTTTCAAATACTTTGCTATTTATCCAACTGTAGGAGAAAACCCTAGAATGGCCCTTCCTATGTGAGTCACAGAAACAATTGATTCTATCCCAGTTTGTGTCTGAAAAGATGCCACCATGAAGTTAAGAGGATCCCTGGTTTAGGTCTCAGTGGCATCATTTTCCCATCCATGTTTCTCCACAGAAGGCTTTGTACAATAAGACACTCTTGTAAAAGCATAAACAGAAGCAGAAAAGGACCTCCCTTAGGAATGTCTAATCTAGACCACATCCCCAACTAGCTCTGTTATTTGCTCTGCGGATTCCTTGAAATTTATGCAACTCATCTCTACCTGTATTGTTACCGTGAACTCAATGCACCCCCCTCAAAAAAAAGAAGGGCTAAAATAAGACTGATGAAATTTGCCTCAAGTATCTGAAGGTCTGAGTGCCCAATGAAGGCAGTCAAACTTTATATCTAAATGCTCTGACTTCATTCACTGTTACACCAGACATAAACGTCCTCAGGCTTTGAGCTTGGGTTAGTTTCATTGACCGCACATTGGCTCTCAGTAAGGTTCACCATTGCTTCATTTTATGAAGTAAGCCCTGTGTGTAGGTTTGTCTTGCTTAAGTAAGTTGATGAATGATAGGAGTGCAGCATGGTTAAACACAATTCACTAGTCATCGGTTAAAGAATAATTTAACGTACAGTTTCTGCCCCTTCCACAACCAAAACTATTACTTTTTCTCTGAAAAAGTATTTGATTGAGTTATGTAAAACTTCCCTTTTGCCATTTTTTGTGCATTGACATAGGTAAAAGCCCAAGTGAACACAGAGTGATTCAGGCAGAATCAAAAGAGCCTAAACGATTACATATGACCATTTATAATTGAGGGCAAGGGCCAAACATCTGTATTTTATATACATAACATCTGTAGCATCATTTCCTCAGTTTTGTGATTATATATTTCAGATTTTCTGTTCAATTATAACAATTGTTAATGTTGTGATAGTTTTAGCTATAGTTCTTATTTCATTTTCCTCTAGATGATCTTTGAATTGCTTTATCTATATTTCATTTTCACTAATTTTTTTTTTCTGAAATTACCTTTTCTTTTCCAGGTAAAAGAAAGTAATGTAAACTAAATAAGAATATTCAAAATGTTGTCTTCGCCATTGGCAAACTAAATGTCTGTTTTTGCTGTTCTTACCAAACACAGCTAGAATTCTGATAACTGGTATATCAGAGTGTTTAGCCTCAGGCCAATGGCCCCAATGAGATGATGCACACAAGTTAGCAAACAGGCTTAGGGGGGAAAAAAATGCACACCTTGATTTACTAGCAATTGTCATTTACCACTTTTGCAATTATTGAAAAATAAACAGCCCTGGTGGTTCAGTGGTAAAGAATCCACCTGCAGTGCAGAAGGCAACTTGCAATGCAGGAGACGTGGTTTCAATCCCTGAGTGGGAAAGACTCTCTGGAGAAGGAAATGGCAACCCATTCCAGCACTCTTGCCTGGGAAATCCCATGGACAGAGGAGCCTGGTGAGGTATAGTCCATGGGGTCACAAGAGTCAGACACACTTAGAGGCTAAACCACCACCACAATCTATTAGGAATTAAATCTTCACTTTAACAAAGTTGGTAAACATTTTACAACATTTAAACATTTCCAACATTTTCCAACATTTCCAAGGAATACTATGTTACTATTTTCCCAAAATTTTCATATGGGGAAAGAACAATCTGGGGAGCTTAAAATTAAATTTGATAATGAAGATCATAAAAATGGCCTACAGTTAGTGCTTTTGAAAACTTAAGCAACATGTACATAATTTTATAAAACTAAAGGAGTATAATATTTAAATTTACTATCCTTTAAATTTCACAAACTGAAGTCATCTAGTTTTTACTCATCATATTAATTTTGGTATTTTGTTTTAGTTTTCAATTTTTTACTCCACCATTTTTATAAGAGGAATTGTGTTGTTCAGTTGCTAAGTCGTGTCCAATTCTTTGCAATCCAGTGCACTGCAGCACAACACACTTCCCTGTCCTTCACTGTCTCCTGGACTTTGCTTAGATTCATGTCCCTTGAGTCAGTGATAATATCTGACCATCTCATCCTCTGCTGCCCTCTTTTCCTTTTGCCTTCAATCTTTCCCAGCATCAGGGTCCTTTTCAATGAGTCGGCTCTTTGTATCAGGTAGCCAAAGTATTGGAAGAATACTATATATAACATCAGATCAGATCAGATCAGTCGCTCAGTCGTGTCCGACTCTCTGCGACCCCATGAATCACAGCACGCCAGGCCTCCCTGTCCACCACAAACTCCCAGAGTTCACTCACACTCATGTGCATCGAGTCAGTGATGCCATCCAGTCATCTCATTCTCTGTCGTCCCCTTCTCCTCTTGCCCCCAATCCCTCCCAGCATCAGAGTCTTTTCCAATGAGTTAACTCTTCGTATGAGGTGGCCAAAGTGCTGGAGTTTAAGCTTTAGCATCATTCCTTCCAAAGAAATCCCAGGGCTGATCTCCTTTAGAATGGACTGGTTGGATCTCCTTGCAGTCCAAGGGACTCTCATGAGTCTTCTCCAACACCACACTTCAAAAGCATCAATTCTTTGGCCCTTAGCCTTCTTCACAGTCCAACTCTCACATCCATACATGACCACAGGAAAAACCACAGCCTTGGCTAGATGAACCTTTGTTGGCAAAGTAATGTCTCTGCTTTTGAATATACTATCTAGGTTGGTTGTAACTTTCCTTCCAAGGAATAAGCATCTTTTAATTTCATGGCTGCAGTCACCATCTGCAGTGATTTTGGAGCCCAGAAAAATAAAGTCTGACACTGTTTCCACTGTTTCCCCATCTATTTCCCATGAAGTGATGGGACTGGATGCCATGATCTTCGTTTTCTGAATGTTGAGCTTTAAGC
>NW_011494942.1:14576821-14601335 GCF_000754665.1 Bison bison bison | reverse complement strand
TGCCTTGAATGGCACCCCACTCCAGTACTCTTGCCTGGAAAATCCCATGGATGGAGGAGCCTGGTGGGCAGCAGTCCATGGGGTCGCTCTGAGTCGGACATGACTGAGGGACTTCACTTTCACTTTTCACTTTCATGCATTGGAGAAGGAAATGGCAACCCACTCCAGTGTTCTTGCATGGAGAATCCCAGGGACGGGGGAGCCTGGTGGGCTGCCGTCTATGGGGTCGCACAGAGTCAGACACGACTGAAGTGACTTAGCATAGCATACTAAGAGGAATACTATGTTATTATTATTGAATTACTTTCTATTCATTTCTTTCTGAGCTTGGTCTTCAGGAATCAGCTTCTGTAGCATCTAGAGATGCACTAATTTAGTATCCCTAAAGGTTCTCATCCATCAGCAAACATACCATTCCCTACTCCCAGAGTTGACCAGGAACGTCATCGGGGTAACTTGACACCTTCTAACAGTAAAAGGTTCCCTATAGTCCCTCAGAGCATCATAAATCTTAGTAATTTCTGTCAACAGAGGCAGGCTCATCTAATTACACACTCTCTTCTTTTATGGAGAAAGAACCAAAGTTCAACAACTGCCAACTGGTCTCTGGTTTCAAGCCAGGATAAACCATATAGAAGAGACTTCCCCTGACATCTGTGTTTACTTTTAAGTGACACATTAGCACAAACTCACCCTCTGGTATTTTCTGGAACTTTGAGTGCAAAACCTATTTATAATTCATTGATGAGGATATGCACATTTATTTTGACTACATTTTTTATTTTTGATGCACCATTTCTCTAAGAATCATATCAGTAACTGATAATGAGGGATCTTTATTTCCCCATAATTCCCATCACTATCTTTAAAGTTCTTATTTCCTACATGAGGTCTTACAAATGGTCCCCAGATACCATTCCCAGTCATTGGTAAAAGAAGCAAGTTACATTCACATACTCATCCAAAGAAGGCATCTTTATTGAGTAAGGTAAAATGTCAACATAGAAGAAAAAAGTGACTAAATAAAGCATCAAATTGTGTCAGAATAATGCATGAACTGGCTTTGATCATAGTATTTATATGACAACTCTGGACAGTTCACTTAATCAGAACAGGAAGTGTAAATTACCTCTGGGAGAAAGTGAGTAGGAAAAGAAAGAAAAGTAATGTAAGTGACAAGGTAGCAACAGAAGAATAGAAGAACATACAAATAAGGGAGAGTGGGGAAAGTTCATTTATTGGTGACAGGGGATGTTTGAGCATATGCAGAATCTGAGAAGAATTAGATAGAAAAGAGAGAGAATGAAAATAAATGTAAGTGAGGTTTTAGAGAAGCTGAGAGGACATAAAATTAGTAGAAAAGATAGAGTGATCAACACTGAACATAGCAAGGTCACTTCATCCTCTGAAAAGGAGGGAAAGAGGTATGGGAGAGGGGAGGTAGATAAATGCAGGTCGGAACAGAACCTGAGTGAGATCTTGGGTTACTTATTTTTTCCTCTAAGGAGTATAGGCAAGATCATATTTTGCCAATTAAAGAGCTAAGGGAAAGTGTTCCTGGAAAGGGATAAATATTCATAACCATTGCTCTAGGTGAGAAAGAAAACAGACCAGAAACCAGTGAAGAAGCTGAAGTTGCAGAGTGTCAAGCAGAGGTTAGATTTATACTATCCCACTTCATACAAATACTTACTTGGTTTTCTCCAGCAACACCTGAGTGCCTGCAGTTGGAGCAGGAAAAATAGATTGTTGGCAACATGCAGATTTGGGGATATAAACAATGGACTTGGGGAAAACAAATGGAAAAGGTCAGCAGCTGGCAGATGGGTAAAGTAGTGGACCTGGTGCTCAGAGAAGGAAGTAAAACCAGGAGGAAGCTCATGATGAGTAGGAGAAAGTGTATGTGTGTGTGCGTGTGCGTGTGCGTGGGGCGGGGGGAGGGGGAGGGAGATGGGCAGAAAGGAGGCAAATGACTGGCAGTCTTGCCAAATTGGAACAGTAGCTCTGGTGGGAGAAAGAAAATGAGAGAGCTGGAATAAAGAATGTCACTGTCCCAGTGTGAATTTTTAGATTTAGAGGTTTCAGATACAGCAGTCTGGAGCAACATGCAAGCCCAAAGGTTAGACTTGGAAGTAGGTTTCTAAAAACAAGGTGCTTTATTTAGTGTTTTATACGAAAGTTGACAGAAGTTTTAAAGGAATGGACATTTGTGAGCTGCGTGTCTGACAGATATTGAAGAATGATCTGGAGGTGAAAAGTAATGGCAACAAGGACTGGCAGAAGTTGCAGAAATTGCACAAGAGGAGAGGTTTGCCTTTGGGGAGAAAACAAAGACCTGCATGAGCAACATGGAAAGGTAGGATGACACTTGGCCCAACTCACATGGGAGGCTGACGTGAAACAGTGGAAAAATCCTTCATGGGGTATAAAATGTCATTTAAATTAAGGGTGTTATTATTACTATTTGTGTACAAAATTATATATAGACATGGATATTGGAATCTATCCACATGCATACAAATTTATGTCTTGTATGCTATCAATACTACTTACTATTAACATTTCAGCAACTCTTGTTGTAAGCACTTTATCTTAACAGTTCTTCAAACATTCAATATGCACAGTTCAGTATTTTCTCACCACAACCCTGGGAGGTAAACAGTAGATACAATCATCCCTGGATGTGAAAACTGAAGAGACAGCAAGTGATTTGCCAAAGGCCAAGTTTTTTGTTTTTTTAAATAAAAGAAAGTGAAGTTTTCTAACTCCCAAAGGAAATGAGAAAAGAAAAAAAAATTCTTTACCAGGTGTTCATTTGCTTCCTGCTTTCCCTATATAATAACATCTAGGATGCATGCATAGCTGATGCCTCTCTGTTCCCTGTTTTTTCTTAGCCACCACATACAAGTATATTAGAACTTTAAAGGCTCAAATGTATTGAATTTGCAAGGTGATTCTATCTTCAACAGCTAATTTCCTTTCTGAGACTTCGTATATTTACCTGTTGATACAATTATTTTCCAAACTGTCTCTTGGTACTGAATAAAAACCCACAATTCTGTGCCTTAGACACTGTTCATCAAAAATGAATATAGAATAATTTTTCACTGATTTTCAGGAAAGTAGGATGCTACTCTCAACACAAATATCTACTATATCTAAACCCTGAGTGTTTCAATACCAAAGGTTTCTTTTTACTCACTCTCAAAATAGACTTTTGAGTTGGAATTGGCTCTCTTAAATGATTATGCTCCAACAATAACTGTATTTTTGTGTTAATGCTTGCCTAATGACTATTTTAAACTTTGTACATATTAGTTTCCTTATCTGCAAAATGTGTAACCTCCATGATTGATTGGATATGGGTTTTATAAAGTGTATTGCATAGTACCTTAACTTGTTAAACACTCAGTAAAATAAGAGTGATTTTAATCAGCCATGATTTACTAGCATGCAATTCACTCTTGGAGTATTCCCTTCCTTTGTGTGAACTGTATCATTGCATTGACACCAATAGGAGGAAACAGACTAATTGTAACCTTGAGTCAGATTTGATAGACAGAGTGCCTGAAGAACTATGGATGGAGATCCATGACATTGTATAGGAGGCAGTGATTAAGAAGATCCCCAAGAAAAAGAAATGCAAAAAGGCAAAATGGTTGTCCGAGGAGGCCTTACAAATAGCTGAAAAAAGAAGAGAAGCAAAAGGCAAAGGAGAAAAGGAAAGATATACCCATCTGAATGCAGAGTTCCAAAGAATAGCAAGGGGAAAAGAAAGCCTTCCTCAGTGATCAATGCAAAGAAATAGAGGAAAAGAATAGAATGGGAAAGACTTGAGATCTCTTCAAGAAAATTATAGATGCCAAGTGAACATTTCATGTAAGATGGGCACAATAATGGACAGAATCAGTGTGGATCTAACAGAAGCAGAAGATATTAAGAAGAGGTGGAAAGAATACACAGAAGAACTATACAAAAAAGATCTTCATGACCCAGATAATCACAATAGTGTGATCACTCACCTAAAACCAGCCATTTTGCAAAGCAAAAGTCAAGTGGGCCTTAGGAAGCATCACTACAAACAAAGCTAGTGGAGGTAATGGAATTCCAGCTGAGCTATTTCAAATCCTAAAAGATGATGCTGTGAAAATGCTACACTGAATATGCTAACAAATTTGGAAAACTCAGCAGTGGCCACAGGACTGGAAAAGGTCAGTTTTCATTCCAATCCCAAAGAAAAGGCAATGCCAAAGAATGCTCAAACTATCGCACAACTGCACTCATCTCACACACTAGCAAAGAAATGCTCAAAATTCTCCAAGCAAGGCTTCAACAGTACGTGAACTGAACTTTCAGATGTTCAAGTTGGACTTAGAAAAGGAAAAGGAACCAGAGATCAAATTGCCAACATCTGTTGGATCATCAAAAAGCAAGAGAGTTCCAGAAAAACATCTATTTCTGCTTTATTGACTATGCCAAAGCCTTTGACTATTTGGATCACAACAAAGTGTGGAAAATTCTTCAAGAGATGGGAATATCAGACCACCTTACCTGCCTCCTGAGAAATCTGTCTGCAGGTCAGGAAGCAACAGTTAAAACTGGACATGGAACAACAGACTGGTTCCATACTGGGAAAGGAGTCCGTCAAGGCTGTACATTGTCATATTGCTTAATCAACTTATATGCAGAGTACATCATGTGAAATGCCAGGTTGGATGAAGTACAAGCTGGAACCAGGAGAAATATCAATAACCTCAGATATGCAGATAACACCACACTATGGAAGAAAGTGAAGAGGAACTAAAGAGCCTTTTGATGAAAATAAAAGAGGAGAGTGAAAAAGTTATCTTAAAACTCAGCATTCAAAAAACAAGGATCATGGCATCCAGTCCCATCACTTCATGGCAAATAGAAGGGGAAACAGTGGAAACAGTGGCAGACTTTATTTTTGGGGCTCCAAAATCACTGCAGATGGTGACTGCAGCCGTGAACTTAAAAAATGCTTGCTCCTTGGAAGGAAAGTTATAACCAACCTAGACAGCATATTAAAAAGCAGAGACATTACTTTGCCAACAAAGGTCCATCTAGTCAAAGCTATGGTTTTTCCAATAGTCATGTATGGATGTGAGGGTTGGACTGTGAAGAAAGCTGAGCCCCTAAGAATTGTTGGACATGACTGAGCAACTGAACTGAACTGACTAAACCTTGAGTCTGAAATCACAGTCTCACTGAGGAAGAAGTTTACAAACTGATTACTTAAAAAGCAAAACAGACAGGGAAGGATGTCTTTAAACAAGACATAAAAGTCTAGGACAAAGAGAAAATGCTTGGTAAATTTACCGACATGAAGAGTTCTTCAAAACACACCAGAAAGAAAGAAGACAAATCACACAGCAGGACTTACTTCAATCCAACCCCATGAATCATAGTTAATATACAAATGATGCCAGGCAATGATCAGTAAACAGTTTTGTAAGGAACTGTAACTGGTATACTGCTTTTACTCAGGACATATTTTCTTCTTGCTTTTCAAATAGAAAATGTTCTGTTTTTGTTAAGTCTCTAGTATTCCTCAGTTAGCTCCTCCTTTGGGCTTCCAGCACTCTTAGAAACCCCTGCTCCTTTCACCTCCCTGAGGACCAGTCTGGTGACTGTAATGTTGAGGGTCCTCAGATGATGTGTGGAATTACACTCTGAGGGAGGTAGAAACTATGCCTGAGGATGCCAACGGCGGGGATGGGGAGGGAGTGGGTGGTTTGAGGAAAAGAGGTAGACAAAGCTACAAAGTTTCAACCCAGGAACTCTGATGTTAAAATTCCCTTTGGAGTAGTTACATGCCTGTCTAGATGAAAGCACTAGAAACAAGCAAGCTGGTAGTGGTAGCCATCCTGAAAGTGAATACAGTGGTACTTTGACAGACTAATTGCTTAACCAAGGCCTATATCTAAGGAAGGGAAAGAGGCTTAAATAGAGGCATTATGCAATGCCTATTGTTCTTACCAAATAAAACCTGGTGCAATAAATGCCAAACAAGTAAATAATGAGGTTTAATTTAATTAAATGAGGTTTAATAATGAGGAAACTATTTCTATGGCAACTTATCATGCATTAACTGCTGCCTTTAGATTGTTAGATTTTTATTTCTCAGTGTGTATGAGTGCTCAGTCACTCAGTCATGTCTGACTCTTGGTGGCTCGATGGATTGTGGCCTGCCAGGCTCCTCTGTCCATGGGATTTCCCAGGCAAGAATACTGGAGTGGGTTGCCATTTCCTACTCCAGGGGATCTTCCTGATCCAGGAGTTAAAACTGAACCTCATACGTCTCCTTCATTGGCAGGTGGATTCTTTACTAGTGTCTATTACTAGGTTGAAGCATGTGAAATTGCCAACAGTCAACCATCGTGACCTACAAATGGCCATTGTGCCCAGTTCAGCCTGCATTTTATTTGCATTTTACAGACGAAGAAACAGAGCACGTAAGTAACCTTCCAGAAAGAGTCAAGCCTGGGCCCTGATCACTGAGCCTCTGTTTCTATAATCATTGTGAGCCACTGAAACGCACTGCCTCTCCACCACCCTGAATTAAAATGATAGAAATAGTTTCTTTAAACCTAAAAATTCTATCCATGAATCTGTGCTACATCATCCCCAGTCTCCATATACCAGTCTCTTCATGCCTTGCAATTTCTTTTGAAATGAATCAGTGCTCACCTAGTCACTCAACTGGAAATCTCATAATAGAATTTTCTTTCTTTTTTAAATTTCTTTACCACTGGTGACTGCAGCCATGAAGTGAAAAGACACTGGCTCCTTGGACGAAAAGCTATGACAAACCTAGACAGTATAAAAAAAGAAGAGATCACGTTGTCAACAAAGGCCCATATAGTCAACGTTATGGTTTTCCAGTGGTCATGTACAGATATAAGGGCCGGACCATAAAGAAGGCAGAGTGCCAAAGAATTGATGCTTTTGAACTGTGGTGCTGGAAAAGACTCTTGCGAGTCCCTTGAACATCAAGGAGATCAAACCAGTCAATCCTAAAGGAAATCAACCCTGAATATTCATTGGAAGCACTGGTGCTTAAGCTAAAGCTCTAATACTTTGCCCACCTGATGTGTAGAGTTGACTCATTGGAAAAGACCCCGATGCTGGGCAAAACTGAGGGCAGGTGGAGAAGGGGGTGACAGAGGATGAGATGGTTGGATGGCATCACTGACTCAAGGGATGTGAGTTTGAGCAGACTCTGGAAGGTAGTGGAGGACAGGGAAGCCTGGCATTCTGTAGTCCATGGGGTCGCAAAGAGTCAGACATGACTGAACAACTGAATGACAACAACAAACCAGAACCCAAATGATATTTATTAAGCCTACCTCAGCAGGAGCCACAGAACCCTAGGGCTTGAGAGCTGGGAGGAACTTTGGAGATAATCCAGTCATTTTCTAACTGAGTGAGCAGGGGGTAGAATCAGGACAATAGTTTAGACTCCTGAGCCCTGGTCTGCTCTTCTCTCCCCTCTCTTCTCACATTGGACTCATATGTTATAAATCAGGGGTCCCCCAGTCATGGACTGGTAACCGTCCATTGTCTGTTAGGAACTGGGCTGCACAGCAGAGGTGAGGGGAAGGCAAGCAAGAAAAGCTCCATCTGTACTTACAACTTCTGCCCATCACACACATTACTGCCTGAGGTCCACCTCCTGTCAGAACGTTCTGATAGGAGCACAAACCCTACTGTGAACTACACATGTAAGGAGTCTAGGTTGCATGCTTCTTATGAGAATTGAGTGCCTGATGATCTGCTTTTGCATTATGGTGAGTTGTGTAATTATTTCGTTATATATCACAATGTAATAATACAATTAAAGCCACAAGAAATGAGTTGGCTTCCCTGATGGCTCAGTGGTAAAGAATCTGCCTGCGATACAGGAGGTGCAAGAGATGCACGTTCAATCCCTTGGTCAGGAAGATCCTCTGGAGAAGGAAATGGCAACTCACTCCAATATTATTGCCTGCAAAGTCCCATGGAGAGAGGAGCCTAGAAGGCTACAGTCCAAGGTGTTGCAAAGAGTTGGAAATGACTGAGTGACTGAGCACACCTCAATAATAATAGAGTTAAAGGGCACAATGAATGTAATGTGCATAAATCATCCTGAAGCCATCCCATATCCCCAGTCTGTGGAAAAATTGTCTTCCACAAAACTGGTCCCTCATGCCAGAAAAGTTAGGGTCCTCTTTGTCTCTCTGCAGGACCCATGTAACTCTCTAACTCTCCCACATGACAATAGCTCAACTCATTGGGCCAATCACTCTTCTAAATGGTTTACCTGTATTAACTCATGAGTCAGCACAACAATTTAACAATACTTACTATTATAAACCTCATTTTACAAGTAGGAAACCAAGGCACAGAAAAATTAAAGCGATTTACCCTAGTTCACATAATTTGTAGACTAGTGGCAGAGGCCATTCCCCCTTCACCCAACCATATGCCCTTTGTCCTGTCCAAAGCACAGACTGACTTCTTTTGGGAAACAGTTCCCAACTGTTGCCTCACTCTGTTGAAAGTCCTTTATCTGCCAAACTCTCTGAGCCTCCAGGAAACATCAGCTTATGTGGAATTGGCTATTTATTTGTTTGTTTTGTCTACTGTTTGCAAACAACTTAAAAATGTTGATTGAATTCATGAAAGAATGACAGGCCAACTAAATCTCTCTATCTTTGAATTCTCCTTACTTCATCTATCTTCCATATAGAAGCGAACCGGGGAAACTAGTGAGACATTAGTGTATAGGTTCCATGGAGGCTCATAAACCCTTTGTATATCTTCCTTAAAAACCAAAGATAAGCCTTTTGATTGTTGTTCCACATGTTTGGTAATGAACTCATGAGGCTATTAAGACAGCAATTTTCTTCATCCATAGTCACTATATCTAGGGCCCAAATTTGTTTTAAATTTTATACTTTGACTTGTTTTTTCTTAATGTATACATTTTATTGAAGTATAGTCGACTTACAATATTTCAGGTGCACAGCAAGGTGATTCAGTTATACATACACACATATACTATTTTTCAGATTATTTTGCATTATTGATTATTGCAAGATATGGACTATAGTTCCTGGTGCTATACAGTAAATTTTTGCTACTTGTTGAATATCTATTTTTAAAAAAATAAGAAATCTAGCATTCTATCCATACTAAGTCAAACAAGTAGAATCAAAATGTCATAAATTTCTTAGGCAAAAATTCATAAGATTTCTAAAATATATATATTATACATACTATATGTATACATACACACACGCACACACACACAAAAGCTTTTCTACTATGCTTGATAAAGGCTTGAGAAAGGACATAAAAAAAACAGAGATGATTAAATTGGAAAACATACACCAAATGAAATGAGGGCACTGAATATAAAATAGAAAAAGTGAAACAAACTACACAAAAGTGAAAGATCATCATATAGTCCAGTTGTTTTTAAACATGGCTGCTCATTAGAAACATATCTGGAGCTCTGGAGAAAAAAATAGCAATACCTAGGCATTTGTATTTTTCAAAAAATTTCAAGATAATTCTGATATGCACCTGGATTTTAAAAAGTGATTGCAAGTTTTCTATTAAATTGTAATTTTGGAGATATAGAATTCTATTATTTTTCCATTGACCATTCATGATACAATAGTATTAAGAGAATAATAGTTACATGATCACAATAGTAAAAGATGTTTATCAGTTTTCACAATCAGTAGCCAGACAAAAAATAAAGCCATAATGGGAACATTATTAACCTAACAATATGAAACACTTACATACAATTTGGGGGGTTAAGCTCAGTGATGCAGTAAGTGGAAATGCATACATATACATGTTTTCCCTGCCCAGCCAGTTGGTGCATTGAATCCATTTACATTTAATGTAATTATCAATATGTATGATTCTATTACCACTTTAATTCTTTTGGGCTTATTTTGTATGGATCTTTTCCTTCTCTTGTGTTTCCTGCCTAGAGAAGTTCCTTTAGCATTTGCTGTAAAGCTGGTTTGGTGGCACTGAATTCTCTTTAACGTTTGCTTGTCTGGAAAGCTTTTGATATCTCTATCAAATCTGGATGAGAGTGTTGCTGGTAGAGTATTCTTGGTTGTAGGTTCTTTCCTCTCCTCACTTTAAATATATCATGCCATTCCCTTCTGGCTTGTAGAGTTTCTGTTGAGAAATCAGCTGATAACCTCATGGGAGTTCCCTTATATATTATCTGTCATTTTTCTCTTGTTGCTTTTAATATTAATCTTTGTCTTTAATTATTGTCAGTTTGATTACTATGTGTCTTAGTGTGTTCCTCCTTGGGTTTATCCTCCCTGGGACTCTCTGAACTTCCTAGACTTGGTTGACAACAATTTCCTTTCCATGTTAGGGAAGTTTTCAGCTATTATGCTTTCAAATATTTTCTCAGGTTCTCTCTTCTCCTTCTGGGAACCCTATTATATGAATGTTGGTGCATTTAATGTTGTCCCAGAGGTCTCTTAGGCTGTCTTTTATTATTTTTTTTTTCCTTTATTCTGTTCTGTGGCAGTGATTTCCACCATTCTGTCCTCCAGGTCACTTATCCATTCTTCTGCCTCAGTTATTCTGCTATTGATTCCTTCTAGTATATTGTTCATCTCTGTTTGTTTGTTCTTTATTTCTTCTAGGTCTTTGGTAAACATTTCTTGCATCTTCCCCATTCTGTTTCTGACATCCTGGATCATCTTCACTATCATTATTCTGAGTTCTTTTTTCTGAAAGGTGCCTATCACCACTCCATTTCATTGTTTTTCTGGGGTTTTATATTGTCCCTTCATCTGGGACATAACTCTCTGCTTTTTCATTCTGATTAACTTTCTCTAATGTGGTTTTTGTTCTAGCTGTGGGATTGTGGTTCTTCTTGCTTCTTCAATCTGCTCTCTAGTGGATGAGGCTAAGAAGCTTCTGTAAGCTTCCTGATGGGAGGGACTGGGTAAAGCTCAGTAAAGCTTTAATGAGAGTATAAAAAGGCAAGTGACAGATTGGAAGAAGTTATTCAAATTACATACATCTAATAAAGGAATTGCACCCAAGATAGATAAAGTATATGCACAAATCATGAAAAAATTACCCAATAAATAATAAACCTGGTAAACAAATGAACAAAAACTTGGGCATATCTCAAGAAAAGATATCCAAATGGCCAATATACAAAATGGTGCTCCACCGTCAGTCACCAGAAAAATATAAGTAAAAGTACTATGTCATACAACTACTCTCGCACTGAAATGGATAAAATGAAAAAAACAGGCAAAGGACACACGAAGAAATGTCAATTTGTACTGACAAATGGAACAAGTAGAACCTCTTGACTACTGCTTCTGGGAGTATACACTGTAAAACCACTTTGGTAAACCCTTTGGCAGTTTTTATTAAAGCTCTCTACATAAATCAATTCCATATGGAGGTATTCCCATCTGCAACTTGTACATGTATTCAGCAAAAGACATTCATAATAAAGTTCCTAGTAGCACTATTCCCAAGAACTCTATAGTGGAAACTACCCAACTTTTCATCAACAGAAGATAAATTAAATGTGGTATATTCGCATTCGGAATAATAGATAGCAATGTGAATGAATACACAAAGCCCTGAAAGAATCTTAAAAACATAACACTGAGTGAATAAGTGGGACATAAAATAATGCACACTGTATTTTACTTATATATAAAACTCCAAAACCTAGCAAAACTAATCTATCTTTGAACCTTGCTAATCAATGACTTGGGCTTCCCTGGTTGACCCAGTTGGTAAAGAATCCACCTGCAAAGCAGGAGAGGTGGATTCGGTCCCTGGATCAGGAAGATCCCCTGGGAAGGAAATGGCAACCACTTCAGTATTCTGTGGATATGGACAGAGGAGCCTGGCAGGCCACAGTCCATGGAGTCACAAGAATTGGACACAACTTAGTGCCTAAACCACCATCACCCACCAATCAATGACTTAGAGGTCAGTATAACGGATACTTTGGGGGGCAATAGGTGATGACAGGATGGCAGTGTGTGGAAAGCTGGTAGTGTTTTTCTTTATAATCTGGAACCTGAAATCTGAGAGCTACTTGCTATATTTATGACACATTCACTCTTTCACATGTAAGTTGTACCTCATAAAAAAATTAAAAACACATGAGAAGAAAGAAGAAAATAGTTATTACCTATGTTCATTATTCAGAGAAGGCGATGGCACCCCACTCCAGTACTCTTGTCTGGAAAATCCCATGGACAGAGGAGCCTGGTAGGCTGCAGTCCAGGGGGTCATGAAGAGTTGGACACGACTGAGCGACTTCACTTTCACTTTTCACTTAATGCATTGGAGAAGGAAATGGCAACCCACTCCAGTGTTCTTGCCTGGAGAATCCCAGGGACGGGGGAGCCTGGTGGGCTGCCATCTATAGGGTCACACAGAGTCAGACATGACTGGAAGTGACTTAACAGCAGCAGCAGCAGCATGTTCATTATTAATCCGTATCTAAAATGTACAGTTTGGGAGTGTTCTTCTTTTTCTGTTTTTGGTTTTGGTTTCGGTTTCATGTTGTTTGCTCTTCTTTGCTTTTTGTGGAGTTTTTGTTTTGTTTGAGTAACACTGAAGTGCCTTGTAGATAGTTTCATCACCACATTCCACTGTGGTAAAGAAGAATCAAGTACTAGTTTCCTGGGTGTTATGGGTTGAATTGTGTCCTCTAAAACTCAAACATTAAAATCCTCAACTGTAGTATCTCAGAATGTGACATAATTTAGAAATAGGATTATCATAGAGGTAACTTATTAGGATGAAACCGTACTGAAGTAGAATGGGTTCCTAATCCAATATGACTGGTATCCTAATAAAAAAAGGAAGTTTGGACACACAGACATACCTGAGAGAAGGGGATATGAAGATATAGAGAGAAGATGGCATCTACAAACTGAGAAGAGGCTTAAAATAATTGCTTCTCTCATAGTCTTGGGAAGGAACCAACCTTTCAACACCTCGCTTTTTCGAGTCTCCAGATATCTGAGATGCAGGAAGGACGGGTAATGCTCAAAGTGCTTCTGCATTAGGGAGGCCTACCACCCACACCTACTTCAACTAGCATCTCAGGTTGAGAAGCAGAGGCTTTAGGCAAGGGGTGACATGATCCCTTTTTCTGTTTTGGAACAATGGAACATTCCGGATTATGTGACACATTGAAAATGGATCTAGAAAACCTAACCATCCAGAACAGCTCTAAGGTCCTTGTGAGAAATCCTCAGAAGGGATCTTTCCTGAGTCTGGAGGTCTTCAAGGAGGTAAAATGGTCATTTGATTGTTCCTAAGGCAGTGGTTCCTCATCTTGCTTTGATTATGACCCCTGTGAAAATCTGTTGAAAATTATAAATGTCCCATCAGACAAATACCTTCATCTAGATTTAAGAGTATGGTGATGATGGTTTAGTTGCTAAGTTGTGTCCAAATCTTGTGACCCCCATGGTCTGTAGCCTGCCAGCTCCTCTGTCCATGGGATTCTCCAGGCAAGAATACTGGAGTGGGTTGCCATTTCCTTCTCCAGGGGATCTTCCTGACCCAGGAATAGAACTCAGGTCTCCTGCACCACAGGCAGATTCTTTACCAACTGAACTATGAGGGAAGTACTTAAGAGTATAGGTGAGGATTTTTTCAAACAGAGGATTGGTTTTGATCTCACTTATAAAGTTGGATGGCTGAAGATACTGGGGTGTCCACGTGTCATCACACAGGAAGTCAGTGCCTAACTACTGGCCCTACACCAAGACTCAAAGGTATCATCCTGAAACTATAACTTGCTCACATTGGTTGTTTCTGCTCTTCCATTTCTTTTTCCCACTATGATTAGCAGTTAACTACTTAAAACACAAAGAGATTGTGTTATCTATCTTAAAAGGCAGAAAGAAAAGGAGGAAGCATGAAGACTGATCTCCATCCATGGCAGTTTGGGGAAAGAGTGAGTGACTAAGAGGAAAGTGACACAGGCTAGTCAATCCTCAGGACTTATAGTGGATACAGGAGAACACTATTCCTTAGGGAGAATTTTCATTATCTTCCCTGTGGACTTTAATTCATTTTAATTCCATTTCCCATCACTTTCTTCTTGGTGTTAACTTCTCAGGGTCATGGGAAGCTAAATCATTTGCTGAAGCTTGTTAGGAGGGGAAAGAACAGGAAATAAAAATATATGAGTATCTTATATTTTTACACTGAGGGTCTGCTGAAAGATTTCACAAACTCCAAAGTTTTAACTGGCTAAAAAATGTTCAATGAATAGAGGGCACTAAAACTTAATGGCAGGTACTATAACTTGTTTACCACTATATTTGCAGAGCCTAATACCCAATCTGACACATGGTAGATGCTCAGTAAACTGAATGAATGAATAAATAGAATTATCATGGAATTTGCAGTCATAAGATCTGGATAATATTCTACACTTATTCATTAAATAGATATGTGACAAGTCATTTCAGGTCTTTGGGACTGGCTTGTTCCTTATTATAAAATGACAAATTTAGATCAAATATTGATACGGTACTTGAACATTCTACAACTTAGAATATGAATAGAGTTAGTTAAGGCAAAGCTGTTTGCTCACCATTATGTATGGTAGATTAGATGGCACATGTGCTAGCATATAGAATGTCTAAGAGTTCAGGGGAAGGCTAATTTGAGAAAGTTTCACTGTCCTAAAAGAAACTGAGACCTAAATTTATCTAAAGTGCAATCCTGTGATCAGCAGTGCACTCAGTGTACTTGCATAACCACTGCTTCAGGTGGGACTGGACCAAAATAGTAAGAAGAAAAGAAAGAAGTAATGTCAAAATTCTAGTAAGGAAAGAGGTTTGACAAGTCCAGGTTACTGAGAAAGAAGGAAACTGCTCAGTTCAAGAACAAATAACTCTTTCAGACTCTCCTGCAGCTTGGAGAAGTTTTATAAGTAGATCTAATGTTCTCAAAGCATTTTGGTGAAAGAGTAAGAGTCCATCCTTCAGAAGACACAGTTATCTTCAGAACAGATATGTCCTGAAGGTCTTGTGTAAGTAAAACACAATGGAAGCTAGTCAATTCAGAAAGAGACAACAGTTATAGCATAATAGAACTAAAAATACACAGACTGACATAAAGTTGATTTCATTAATATTTATCAGGGTATCTTATTTACATTTATGTTTCACGTGGAATTAACTGGACAATTTCTCTTAATTTTTAGACAAATAGTTCCATTTTTATTAAATGAGTATTATCTATCTCTAAAATGATTTTATTATTGGATAAAATTATGCTATTACCAACACATTATTTAGTATTAAATGTTCTTTCTTGAAAACAAAACTTTAATACATGCACACATAGTGAATTGTTATACAGAGCTTCTTTTATTCAGGTTATCAAATTCTTCTGGGCAGATTATTCCAGTTTCTTAACAATATTGGAGAATCTAATTCTATTTGAAATGCTTTAGTGGTTTTAAATATATTGGGACCAGACACATAGTTTAATGGCCTTCCTAATTTCCAACTATCTTGCCTTCAAAAATACTGGGAACTTGCACTGACTTTTGTGGAATGTGTCCTCTCACTGACCTGTGATAAATAAAGCACCATTTTTCTGAAATGATCTAAAATGTGGAGCATTTTCACAATGACTTTTTTTCTCATTTCTTGGCTCAGAAAATATTATTCTTGCCTCCTGTGGTCATCCTGTTATTCACCAGTGAATGTTATTGACCCAGCATCTCCCCTGAGGTGGATGGGTGGGTAAGTGGAAGGAGAGGTCAGAGTTTGGCCTTTTCTACACAGATTCACAAGGCAGAGCTTCTCGTCCTTCCCTCAAGTGTGTGCTTCAACAATTGGGGGCCATCTCTGGAGGAGCTTTGGAAGCTAAAATGCATTAGAAAGCATGTCCAAAAGCCAGAGGAGATGCATTGCCAGCTGCTGCTAGAAAGGGCTTTTGCTGGACTTCAGGGGTAAAGGATACAGAATTATCTAGGAGTTTTAAAATAAACCATGACTAAGACAATAGATATATGCTATTCCTAGTGTCTGTTGATTAAAGTAAGATGATTTTTTTCACTGTCTACTTAATCACATTGTCGGTTCCACAAAGAAATATGTATTATAATATATAATATATATTAAAATATATATTATTTTTGCTTTGATACAGTGTTAAGTGGAAAAATTGGCTGTTGAATGAAGATCTCACCTGAAAGCATCCTTTTTTTAAAGCCAGGTCTCTGAATTAGTCATGCAAAGTACCCTGATGAATGTGGCTGGCAAGAAGCCCTGTATTTCATCCTATTTGATTGATTCCCCCAGAATACTGACCTCTGGATAGACTCTGTGACCACAGTGACAGACCTAAGTACAAGCCTCCATCTCCATCTTCTAAGTCCCACAGAAGCAACTGGACCAGCTGTTCTCACATTTGTACCTGTGCTGTGCTGGTTATGTACGAAGGTACCTGGGGAGTCTTGTACCAAAAATCCTTACTCAATAAGTGCGGGGTAGGGATAATGAATGGAGAAGGCAATGGCAACCCACTCCAGTACTCTTGCCTGGCAAATCCCATGGACGGAGGAGCCTGGTGGGCTGCAGTCCATGGGGTCACTAAGAGTTGGACACGACTGAGCGACTTCACTTTTACTTTTCACTTTCATGCATTGGAGAAGGCAATGGCAACCCACTCCAGTGTTTTTGCCTGGAGAATCCCAGGGACAGGGGAGCCTGGAGGGCTGCTGTCTCTGGGGTTGCACAGAGTCGGACACAACTGAAGCGACTTAGCAGCAGCAGGGATAATGAAAGGTATAGTTGTCATCCCAAACTTAAGACTGTCACCCTTAAACCATCACTCTTCACAAAAAGGATGCATTAATAAAATACAAATTTGCTTAACTGAAATAAAAATCAAAGGTGACTACTCACCGGAAACCCATGCTCAGCAGCAGCAGACTTCAACAACTAAGTAATATCAGGGTTAATTACCCCCTAAACTTCTTGGACCCTGGGTATGTTTATCTGACAGCCCATCCTTTACATGAGTTTAAATGTCTGAGTAACTTTCAAAAGCTATCACCTCAAAACTATCTTCTGCTCTTTCCATTGGCAGGTAACACTAACTATACTGTTGTTGTTCAGTCATTAAGGTGTCTGACTCTTTGTGACCCCATGAACTGCAGCACGCCAGGCTTCCCTGTCCTTCACATGTCCAGGAGTTTGCTCAAATTCATGTCCACTGAGTTAGTAATGCTATCTAACCATCTCCACCTCTGCTGCCCTCTTCTTTTGCCTCAATCTTTCCCAGAATCAGGGCCACTTCCAATGACTAGCTATACTAGTCATCCACAATAAATGACATTGTTATGACTCCAATGACAATGTTTGAGGAGCTTCTAGTCTATCAATTTACCTATCTGTATTTCCAGCTTTGACATAGACTGAAATGTTTGAATCCTCGAAAATGTATATGTTGAAATCTACTCTCTAACCTTATGGTATTTGAAGGTGGGTCTCTGGGAAGTCATTAGGTCATGAAATGAGAACTCTGGAGAATGAGACTGCTGCTGCTGCTAAGTCACTTCAGTCATGTCCAACTCTGTGCGATCCCATAGACAGCAGCCCACCAGGCTCCCCTGTCCCTGGGATTCTCCAGGCAAGAGTACTGGAGTGGGGTGCCATTGCCTTCTCCGGGTGAATGAGACTAGTGCCCTTATAAAAGAGACTCCTAAGAACTCCCTTGTGAAGTTCCACAATGTGAAGTTCCAATGGAAAGAAGGACATTTGTGAACCAGGAAGTGGTCCTCACCAGACATCACATCTGCTGGTGCCTTCATATTGGACCACTGGCCTCCGTAACTGTAAGAAATACAGGTTTTTGTTGTTATTTATAAGCAACCCATTCTACGGTGCTTTATTATAGCAGCCTGAACTGACTACCCCCTAATATATAAAAGAAGTCTATTAAAATTTTTACAGCCAATGAGTTAATAGCCTAGAGTAGGGGCTGACAAATATTTTATGTAAGGGTTGGATGGTAAATATATTAGGCTTTGCAGATCACAACTACTTATTATGTGGAGCACCAAAGCATCTGCAATAGGATAATAGGATGAATTAGTGCATGGCACTGGCTGATTTCCAATAAAACTTTATTTATGACTACTAACATGTGAACTTATGAAATCTTTCATGTGCCATGGAACATTATTCTTGCTTTTCTAAAAACCATTTTAAAAAACAAACACAATTCTTAGTTCAATAGATAGAGTAAAATAGGCAGGAGCCGAAATTGGCCCTCGAGTCACTGTTTGTAGACCCCTTGGCTAGAGCACTGAGTGGATGAAGCCCTGGCCAGAGTCCATAGCTGTGTGAACTTGTTTCTTCTGTCCTGCTCTGTTGGTTGTTCTTGGGTCATAAATTGCACTTCTGCCTTCAGCCCACCACCATGCAAATACACTGGGAAGCAGGAACAAAGATGAATGAGATTCACTGCAAAATCAGTTCCCGCAGACATTCTATGTGTTCACACTGTACCCTGTTGGGGATATACTACAAACATCAACTAAGGCTCAGAACTACCATGGGACACGAGAGGCCCTTCCCCACTGTTTATGCATCAGCTTCCTCATGGGTACATCTAAACTTGACAGAATATACCCTCAAGAGGTCCTGCATAGCCTTGCCAGGAAAGTAGAAGTTAATTTTTTTAAATTGTTTTTAGTCACACTGCAGATCTTGCTTGTGAATATCATTTTATAACTGATTCATACAGTGGAATTGTTTTCATCATCAATTTTGAGCTTATTAACAGAGTCAATTCAATTCTGGTCTTCTGCTTTCTTCCAACTAAGTTGCATGAAAGAGATAAGAGAAGTTGATGGTTAATAGAAAGCTGTGGATGTTAAGAGCTTTAATCTATTAATATAGGGCAGCATTTCCCAAAGCGTGCTAGGCTAATGCTGACTCTGTCAGAGGTTCTGCCAAAAAAAGCATTTCAAGGTCAAATAAGTTTAGGAAATGTGGCATAAAATACCTCTTCTTTCTTGATGATTCTTAAAGTGCATTATTAGTGTATTAAAGGCTCCAAGGACTCCTGCAATAAAACTGCTTAATTGGGTTAAATTGTTCCTTACACTTACATGATCAGGAAGCTTTTCTTTTTCTTTACTTGACTATTATTAACATCCCAAGAAACTAGTGATCCATAGACTACATTTCTGGGAAACACTGATACAGAAAAGGTGGAAGAATGGAAAGCTTCTAAGCAAGGGAGTACGCTATGCTATAGAGCAATCACTTTCACAAGGATCAGGCCTTTCTATCTGGGTTTTTGTCATTTTAGACTATCCCATATGCTATACATGTGTTCAAGTCAGAAAAGCAAGAGTCATATTTGTTGTGGTGGTAACCTCTTACAAAATTATAAAGTGTGTGCACATTTTATAAATAATCTCAATATTACAAAGGATAATATGAAAAGCATATTATTTTCTTCTCTCTCACCCCATTTCCAACATCCTGGCATATTTTTCAGAGGTACCAGGCAGTGTTATCAGTTTCCACGTCACTTTTCAGTTCTTCTGTGAAAACTCTAAATTCTATGCATCAAGGACAATAGTTTTGAGTTATAAAAACTCAGCAGTATCTACTGAAGGAATTTCTTCTCACACTTCTTTCCTCTGCCACCTCTCATCGTCAGTCTTTCACCAAGGTCTATCAATTCGACTTGTGAAATGCACTTCAAGTGTGCACACTTTTCTCCATTTCCCCTATCAGCACAGTCGCTGGCTGTGTCCTAACTGTATTCTACTTTTCATTCTTGATCCTGCTAGTCCATTCTCCTTATTTCAGCTACAAAGGTATCCTTAAAATGTAAATTACCCTCTGGCTTCAAAGTCTTCAAAGGCTTCTCATTAAAATAAAATTCACCATCTTTATCAAGATCTGTGACGATCTGCATGACCAGGTTCCTGCCTACCCACCCTCCACAACACACACACACACACACACACACTCATGTCCAGCCTCTCAGAAACTCCCTTTTCCAACACACGTGCCTTCTTTTTATCCCTTGAACACTTCCAAGCTTTTCTTCTCTTTACAGATTACCTACTTGCTATTTCCTCTACCTAAATGGCTTTTCCCTCCTTTTTTCTTTTTCTTTTTTTTGCCAAGTGAATCCCTGTGCCTCCTTCAAATATCAATTTAAATCTTTCCTTTTCAGAGACCTTCACAGAGCACCAAATCTGAATCAGCCCATTTTTTTCACAGCCCCTTGTTCTTCTCCATACTACTTCTAACAATGTGTTATTATGTATTTATTTTTTAATGTCTGTAAGATCCAAAAGATCTTACAAATCTGTTTTATTCCATACTAAATGCAAGAAAATTGTCTTTCATGTCTGGTCACAGAATGGGCTTAATAATTACATATTACATGATTAAAATTATCCAGTGGAAAGTTCTTTTTATCTCCTGCCTTTTTCTTATGTGAAACTTTACACCCTTTCAGATTTCCATTTTTTGCACACTTATCAGCCAAAAGCCTCATTCATTTATCTCTATTAGAAGGGGAACTTTAAGGACCAACTCATGTAACTCAAGCTTCACCAACCATTTGGTTTACTTTACTCTCTTCTTAGGAACTTATTGTATTTATTTTCTGTACCGTTCATTTGGTGCCTAATCTCATACTGACTTGTAACAACTTATCAGGTGTGTTAATTAACAACTTATATTTACATATGCAGTCTTGCCAATGATGTCATAAATCTATGGAGGACAGGACTTGTTACTTAACACTCTAAAGTTCACAGCATGCCTCTGCACAGAGTAGCTGAATGAAAGAGTCCCCATCCACCTTCTTTTAACACCTCAACTTTAAGACTTTAATATGGAAGTCTGACCCATTTCCTTTCAGTTTATTTTCTTTCTCAACCCTGTGTGTTGCCATTTCCTTTCTTGCAGAAAGGACCCATTTCCTTTCAGTCTATTTCTTCCTCAACCAGTGTGTTGCCACCATGCTGGGAATGAAAGCTGTGGTAAGGATAAGTTCTGAGGTCAGAGGGAAGTGACTAAGAGAGGAATTCGAGGACAGAGGACTTGTCCAAGGGTTCTCAGTTCCTCCCGCAGTGGAACAGGAAGTGAAGATAACCTGTCAAGTGACTAGGTGTACTTTACATTGCCAGGTATCTCCCAGAACATTTAAAAAGAGTGCTTTGCTCAAGGTTTTGAAAATACGAGTATCTAAGGCAATGGCACCCCACTCCAGTACTTTGCCTGGAAAATCCCATGGATGGAGGAGCTTGGTAGGCTGCGTGCGGTCCATGGGGTCGCTAAGAGTTGGACACCACTGAGCGACTTCCCTTTCACTTTCTACTTTCATGCATTGGAGAAGGAAATGGCAACCCACTCCAGTGTTCTTGCCTGGAGAATCCCAGGGATGGGGGAGCCTGGTGGCTGCTGTCTGTGGGATCACACAGAGTCAGACATGACTGAAGTGACTTAGCAGCAGCAGCAAACATTAAATGAGGCAGAAAGGATTACCTTCTCAAATAATTTCAATCAATGACTCAGTTGTTCATTGTTCAATTTTGGATGAACTTCCCCCAAATATCAATTTAATTCTATAAGTATCTTTGGGATCCAGAAAGGTATTCTGTACTTTTAGTTGCCAATTCCAATCTTGCTCAAATAATGATTTTTAAGGAATACTTAAAATACTAAAAACCATAGCTATTTTTTATTTTCTTCTTCCACCAAAATATAATGGTTATAAAAGTTCTGCAACCCTTTTGATATACTTAACCAGATTTCCTCAAACTACTTCTGAAACATGGAGTAGAAAAGTAAATGTGTAATAATACCATCTTTATTAGTATACAACTGTTCAAGGTAAGCAGACAGTTTAACAATTATTAGCTCTTTTTACCTGTATGTTTTTACAACAACCTGTTAAGATGAATACAGTAGTAGATGTTGTCTGTTATGTTTAGTTTATCAACGAGAAAACTGGGTGTAGAAGGACTTAGTGGCAGAAGCATGCGGCAGCTAACTTTCAGATTGTATCAGAGAATTTACCGGCCACGTAGGACTGCTGAGACAGTGCTGTTATTCAGGAAGTAACCGAATAGGCTTATGAACCTGGGCTCAGCACTGGCTACAGAATTTGCAGGGTCTAGTATAAGATGGGAGAAGGCAATGACACCCCACTCCAGTACTTGCCTGGAAAATCCCATGGACAGAGGAGCCTGGAAGGCTGCAGTCCACGGGGTCGCTGAGGATCAGACATGACTGACTTCACTTTCACTTTCAATCAATGGAGAAGGAAATGGCAACCCACTCCAGTGTTCTTGCCTGGAGAATCCCAGGGACGGGGGAGCCTGGTGGGCTGCCGTCTATGGGGTCCCACAGAGTCGGACACGACTGAAGTGACTTAGCAGCAGCAGCAGCAGTATAAAATGAAAATTTGAAGCTCCTCTTTAAAAATTACTAAGACAGCTGACAGTGACAGCAGAACATTAAACCAAGTATGGGGCCCTTCTGGGTACTGGACCTTGTGAGCTGGCCTAGCCTGAGGTCTCTGGACCTCTATCATCTGGGTGACTGGGTATCCAAGAGGCTGTGAGCTCCTGAAATTATAGATAAAATTCTATGCTAATACGCATAAGTTTATTTTTCATATTTTGTAGCTTTTATCAGATCCTTAAGTGCTCTGTTAAGAAAATAAAATAAAGCATTAAGAATTCCTCTTCAAGAGTAATGAATGTTCTCAAAGAGACCAAACACAATGTCACAAGAGACTGGCAGAGGTGGCATGCTGGTGTCAGTGTACACCAATGTTCCTTCAGAGGTTGTGTTTGTTCATTCGTATGTTTTCATAGGCACACAAGTATTAACACAAAGAGTTCTTAGGGCTGCCCAGATGTTGCCAGAAAGAAGTAACATCTGATTGCATTTTCAGATGATAGTAAAGCAAATGATGAGACATTCAAGGTGATGTTGAGACGTTCAAGATGACTTTCTTCACAAACCCCAAAGTGATACCCAAACATGACCCTGATATGAGGTATTTTATTTATTTTCACCACCTTAACAGAAGCTTCTCCCTCTTCTGCAATTAGATGTCACACTCCCTCTTTTAAGGAGAAATGTCTCACTGTAAGATTTACCAGCTCATGCTGATTTACATCAATTTTATAGATAACTATAACTCAGAAATAGGAGTGAGGTAGGAATTTGTTAACAGAACAGGTGTAGAAGATGCTCTCAGAAAAGGGAAAAGAGTACTCTAAAGACCTGTACCCTGAGAAATACAACAGAGGAAATGCTGTGAGTCTTGAGTCCGGCTGCTAAAAACCGATCCCATCTCCTAGAAGATTCACATACAAATAGCCCTTAAAATGGATTTTGCTTTAAGACCTGCTCCTTCCGTTTGAGTGGCTGACTTAAAACTGTATTTAGTCTCTTTGTCCTTTTCCATTAAATATGCATCTCAGCCAAATCTCCAACTCATATGAATAGGGATACAGAGAGATGGGTAATTGAAACCTCAGGGTAATTCTCAAATTTTCATTTGCACAGCGTGTCAAACATTTCTTGATGCAACCTCTAACAAGTAGGAAAACACGATTCACTTGAGATTGTGGTCACTCTGCTGTCCCCACTCTCGTCCCTGTTCATGTCACAATGGGGCAATACATAATTCAACCAACCGCCAAAGCTCTGGCAGGTCCAGAAAGAATCTTTTTTGCTCACACTTAGTAGCCCATCCATGGAAGAATAAGTGTTCATAATTCTACCCATCCCGAGAGGTGAAAGAGTAGGAAGCTGGTAGGTGGGATGTTTTTCTAGGGTTTCTAGGAGGAAGATGGTCATTTAGTCCTTTAATTGCACGGAATTGCCCCGCGGGTTATCGTACACGCCAAGAGTGAGTGAGCAGCTTCCCTCAAGCCCATCCGCACCTGTGGTAATCTTCTGGTACCCGCTTACCTGCTCTCTCCAAGACGCCCAGGCCCAGCAAGAAGAGGTGGAACACACCTGATGGTGTAAGACGCCGCCCAGGCCCATTGCAGTCTAGGGGTCGGTAAGCAGCGAGGCCCGAGTAGGATGATTCATGCGGCCACAGCCCAGGGTAGGGCTCGGAGTCGGGAAGCGCGCCCCGACTTGTCTAGCGCGCAGAGAGGGCAGCCGCCACGCCCCACGTGGCCTGCTCTCTCCAGGAACAGCCCGGAGGGCCGAGGAGGCCTTTGCGAGACCTGGTCGGTGCCTCTTGCCCCATGGGCCCGCGGCCACGGCGGGACTCCAGCGTTAACCCAACCGTGCCCTTCCCGTCGCGCGCCCTTCCCGCCCCCGCGCGCCCCACCTCGGCTAGTGATGCCGGCGCCCAGCCCGCTAACCCGCTGGCGGTTGACTGCGGACTGCGAGGGCAGCTCCAGGGCAGAGCCGCGGAAATCCCACTT
>NW_011494942.1:14576602-14576721 GCF_000754665.1 Bison bison bison | reverse complement strand
TCCCGGGTAGGATTTTTTTCCCTCATTTTTTTTTTTTTTTTAATCGGTGGGTGAGGGGGGAGAGGGAGCAGGAAAGGCGCCCCTCTCTGGTCTGGAAAAGAAGGGGAGCTCCCACATCT
>NW_011494942.1:14561634-14576268 GCF_000754665.1 Bison bison bison | reverse complement strand
GGGGGGGGGGGGAGGGGGGAGAAAGGGGAGGAGGAGAGACAGAGAGCAGGAAGGGAGAGACGGAGACAGGAGACAGAGGGTCAGAGGTTCTATTGTGAACACTTGGAGGACGCACCTTTCCCCCAGCCACCCTAGCGGAAGAGGCAGCCAAAAATCCGATTGTACTCAGCTTGTCCGTACTGCACGCCCAGTGGGAGGGATGTTCTCTTATCGGCTCCAAACTCTGCGGAGGCGCCTGGCAATGACCGACCGGCGCGGTGTCCTTTTAAAAATCCAGGAGGGGCTGGATTCACGGAGCCCCTTGTGCTGGACGGAGGCACGGTTCACTCTTGCTCGGGGTGCGGAGGGCAAAAAGCAGGCTCTATCTGCGTCAGGTGGGAGTAGGTAGGTGGATAGGAGACTAGAGAGGATCAGAGATGGGGCTGCAAAAACGCAGCCGGTCAGCTTTGCTCTGCAGCACTTCTTAAGATTAAGAAAAGAGAATGAGAGAGGTTTTGTTCATAAGCCTGGTAGCTTGGGGGAGAGGGCGGCGGGAGATTTGGTTTGGTCTCTGATACATTTTGAAAGGAAAAACTGGAGCCTTCATCAGGAAAGACTTTTAAGGGGACAGACAGGCACATGAGTGGGCTTGTCACAGTTCTAACCCAGGACGTGCTCAAAAAAAGCAGTCAACGCCCAAGCTCATTTCTTGGACAATTTGGAAGATAATAAGAAAAGCCAAAAAAGGAATATTGTCCTATAAGTTGTCTGTTGAAGTTAATATGAACCACTTTTTGCATTCTTAAAAAAGATCACACTTATTTTGAATTCTGTTCTGTTGGACTCTCTACAATTAAATGTATTAAGCAAAATGTAGTCTAAAGACCCTGGGACTAATTTTATCTGGTGATTGCCTGAAAGCAAGGAGACAGAAAAAGTTAGGACCACATAAGTATACTTTGTTACCCACCCCACTGGAAAAATACCTCTAAATGTGTTGCCAAAACAGCTGGTATGACAGCACTTGAAATGACACTGTCAAATGGTGGTGAGAGATGTTGAAATCATTCATCACATAGCAGATAAAGGTAAACTGTTACAACTCTGAAAAACAATTTCCAAGAAGTTTCCAAGGCGAGTCCTTCAAACTTTTTTTATTGTTCTGAATCTTTTGAAATAGGATTCTCATTCTTTAGAACATAACCAAAAAAAAAAAAAAAATCACAAAAAGGAAAATGACATATGGACAAAGTTACATGTTTATTATAGCATTATTTATAAAGTAGAAGTAAAATAACATACTTTCAATGGAGTGTTGACAAAACATTAAGTTGTTATTGTTTAGTTACCAAGTCGCGTCCAACTCTTTGTGACCCCATGAACTGCAGCACTCCAGGCGTCCATGTCCCGATCATCATCTCCTGGAGTTTGCCCAGCTTGATGTCCATTGAATCAGTGATGCCATCCAACCATCTTATCCTCTATCTGCCTTCAGTCTTTCCCAGCATCAGGGTCTTTTCTAATAAGTTGGCTTTTCACATCAGGTGGCCAAAGTAGTGGAGCTTCAGCATCAGTTCTTCCAATGAGTATTCAGGGTTGATTTCCTTTAGGATTGACTGGTTTGATCTCCTTGCTGTCCAAGGGACTCTCAAGAGTCTTCTCCAACACCACAGTTCAAAAGCATCAATTCTTTGGTACTTAACCTTCCTTATGGCCCAACTCTCACATCCGTACTTGACATTAGTATAGGTTACTAAACCATAATTTTACTTTCACTATTTAAAATTATTTTCTTTATGGATAATGTATTCATTTGCTGGGACTGCCTTAACAAAGTACATGGAGGGGTGAATTAAACAGAAATTATGTCACAGTTCTGGAGTCTGGAAGTTCAAGATCAAAGTGTTGACAGGATTCTTTTTCTGAAAGCTGTGGGGGAGAATCAGTTTCGCGCCACCCACCTAGCTTCCAGTTTTTTGCTGACAATTTTCCTGGCTTTTCTTGACTTCCAGAAGTATAACCCTGATCATTACCTCCATCTTCACACTGTATTCTCTATGTGCATGTATATTTCTGTGTCCAAATTTTCTTTTTCTATAAAGACACCAGTCATATTGGACTAGGGCTCATCCTAATGGCCTCATCTAAATTGATTACATTTGCAACAACACTATTCCCATCAGGCGAAATGCCTGGCTGGATGACGCACAAGCTGGAATCAAGATTACCAGAAGAAATGACAATAACCTCAGCTATGCAGATGACACCACCTTTATGGAAAAAAGCAAAGAGGAACTAAAGAGCCATTTCATGAAGGTGAAACAGGAGAGTGAAAACACTGACTTAAAACTCAGCATTCAAAAAACAAAGATCATGGCTTCCAGTCCCATGACTTCATGGCAAATAGATGGGGAAATAATGGAAACAGTGACAGACTTTATTTCCTTCAGCTCCAAAATCACTGCAGATGGTGACTGCAGCCACAAAATTAAAAGACACTTGCTCCTTAGAAGAAAAGCTATGACCAACCTAGACAGCATATTAAAAAGAGGAGACATCACTTTGCTGACAAAGGTCCCTCTAGTCAAATCTATGGTTTTTCCAGTAGTCATGTATGGATGTGAGAGTTGGAACATAAAGAAGGCTGAATGCAAAGAATTGATTCTTTTCAGCTGTGGTGCTGGAGAAAATTCTTGAGAGTTCCTTGGACTGCAAGGAGATCAAATCAGTCTATCCTAAAGAAAATCAGTCCTGAATATTCATTACAAGGACTGATGCTGAAGCTAAAGCACCAATACTTTGGCCACCTAATGTGAAGATCTGACTCATTATAAAAGACCCTGATGCTGGGAAAGATTGAAGGCAGGAGGAGAAGGGGACACCAGAGGACGAGATGGTTGGATGGCATCACTGACTCAATGGACATGAGTTTCAGCAAGCTCTGGGCGATGGTAAAGGAGAGAGAAGCCTGGCATGCTGCAGACCATGGGGTTGCAAAGAGTCTGACATGACTGAACAACAACAAATTTCCAAATAAAGTCACATTCTGAGGTACTGAGGGTTAGGACTCTGAAACATGAATTTGGCAGAAATGTGGAGAAAGACATAAATCAACCCACAAGCATATAACAGCAAGAAGAGACCATGTAGTCATTATTTCCTCCAAGCACATACTACTTACCCTGCAACAGGCCAATAAATCAAAAAAGTGAATTGGTAGGGAAGGTAATAGCAATTTTATTCAGAAAGCTGGCAGACCAAGAATATGGTGGACTCATGTTCCAAAGAGCCAACTTGTGTGAGTTAGAATTCAGGCCTCTTTTATACTAAATGAGGAGAGAGTAAAGTCAAACATTTCCTGGCTCCAGTCAGCTTCAAAAGGGGATGTGTTTTTTCCTTCCCGCAGTAATTCAAAAGTGGGCCTGGTAAGGATGTTTCCTGTGAGCTAAGCAAAGTTATTTTAGCTTAGTGCTCATTACCTGAGAGTCAGGGTTTCCAGAGAGGAGCTATTATGTATAATTTAAGTTTATAGGCAACATCTTTTTAGTGAATAACTTGTAACAGAATACAAAGATTCTTCCCTATTACATAGTAGGTTAAATTGTGGCTCCTAAAATATATGTCCTGGTGCAGATATCTGAAACCTATGACTGTTACCTGCTTGGACGAAAGAGTCTTTGCATATGCAATGAAATTAAAAGGCTTCAGAAAAGGTCTTACTGGATTGTCCAGATGCGCCCTAAATCCAATGGCAATTGCCTTTATAAACAAAAGGCAGAGGGACATTTGAAACATATAGAGTGATAGCATGCTTAGTTGCTCAGTCACGTCTGACTTTTTGCGACCCCAAGGACAGTAGCCCACTAGACTCTTCTTTTCATGAGATCCTCCAGGCAAGAATACTGGAGTGGGTAGCCATTCCCTTCTCTGGGGTATCTTCCTGATTCAGGGATTGAACCTGGGTCTCCTGCATTGCTGGCAGATTCTTTACCACATGAGCCACATGTTGGATAAAGTGATTTGAAGATAAGACAGAAACTGGAGCAATGTGGGGGGCAAGGATAGAAAGCCAAGGAATGCAGACAGCTTCCAGAAGCCAGAAGACAAGGAAGGATTCTCCCCTAGAACCTCCACAAGGAGCAGGGCTCTCACCTTGTAATCAGACTTCCATCCTCCAGAGCTGTGACAGTATAAAACTTTGTTGCTTAAGCTACCCAGTAATTTATTACTACAGCTCTAGAAAATCAATTCAGGCAATTTGGGGTGGAAACCTGCTTATTTACTTTTTTGTTTTTTTCTTGAAAGAGATATCTATGATTCAAGGCATTTCAAATGAGTATTTTACTAGAATTCTTAAAATTCTCATCCACTTTTGAAGTCATGGACAGAAGACTTGCTAAATATTTTATCATCTTGCTCTCCAATAGGCACAAGTGCTGATAAAACTGCAAAGGATTTTGATTTTATGAAATGGGTCCTATGGTTCTGCATCCTCACACATGCTATACACACAACTCTTGTCAAGACAATTCGGCTCCATGCTGATTTGGTTAGAGAGTAGTTTCCAGGGTTGTATCTTAAAACCGTGGCTGCTCATGGTCAATGTTGAGAAATAGACTATTAAAATAACTAGCTTCAGTTATTTTAATAACAAGTCCAGTTTTCAGTCTTCTGAAGAAGACTTTCAGTCTTTCAGAAGACTGAAGAAGTTTTCAGCCTTCTCTCCCTAACTACTGCTTAATGACTTACCATTTTATTCAACCCCATAAAATAAATGTTTTTCTGTTAATCTGCCTGGAGGTTTTTAATTTCATATGCAAAATAGTTATAAAACATGACAGATCTAAAATAATATGTCTGATCATTCTAACGACACCTTAAAGTTGGAGACTGTAAATTTACCCAAGTGTTCCCAAAGTGGTGTCATTGCTAAATGCTGCTGAAACAAACAAACCATGGTTCTGTTAATCAAGAGTATCATGGAAATAGAGGTTTGATTTTGATGTACAGTCAAATCATAAAAATATAGTGTTCTACAACTAGAAAGCTCATCCTTTGGGCCCACTTTTTTAGAGTATGGAAGACTCGACTTATGTCTTGAATAAAGTCACTTAATTAGTTTTCTGTTGCTGCATAACCAATTATTGTAACCTTAGTGTTTTAAAACAATACCTATTTATAGTTATCAAAGTCCCATAGGGCACTCATTCTAACATAGATAACAGGTTTTTTGTTCAGGATTAAGAAGGCAGAAATCATAATGTCAATCTGGGCTTTAATCTCATATGGATTTTTACAGATTTTTTTCTTGTCTTCTTTTCCCTTATGGAGATATATAGGTCCTTAAAAGTTATGTAACTCCTTTATTGACCATTGTGAAAGTGTAACAGGTGGAGACTAAACTCATATATTCTGATTCTAAATATAGGCCTATTCAAGTGCTTTCTCAAACCCTGAGTCATAACATTCAGAGTTTTTTGAGAATGATGCCATTGAGAGTTCTTTGGAGAACTGTTGTAGAGCCCAATAGGGTTATAGCTGAATTAACTAAAAGCATATCTTCTCTACTGACTATTATGAAGACATTAAAAAGAATAAATTCAAGCTATGCCAGCTGAATTGCACAAATTTCCAAGAGGTTTAGTGTATGAAGAAAGTAATATGCTGAAAACATGTATAATGTGATTTTATTCATATTAAATCAATGTCAAATAACTGAATATGTATATGTATATGTACATGTATAGATTTATAGGTCTATGAAAGCTAGGGAAAAGAGGATACATGTATCCTTCAGAGGATACATCAGTTCAGTTCAGTTCAGTTCAGTTGCTCAGTCGTGTCTGACTCTTTGCAACCCCATGAATTGCAGCACGCCAGGCCTCCCTGTCCATCACCAGCTCCCAGAGTTCACTCAAACTTACGTCCATCGAGCCAGTGATGCCATCCAGCCATCTCATCTTAGGTTATTAACATGTTACCTTGGTTGGTGAAGGAGAAGCACTAATGCATGAAGGGGAAATATGAGAGAGGAGTACTAGGCAAAGATGGAAAAAGAAAAAGAAAAATTAAGACATCATATGCTCATATCTATGTATTTATTTAAATTATATTAAAACGTTTAATTTTTAAAATGCTATGAGTAACCACACCATTCCAACAAAGAAAAAACTGAACAAAGTAAAAATTAATTCTTTTTAGATTTGGCAGAGAAATGAAGTCACAGGGCCAACTGCTGCCACCAAAACTGGAGAAACAAATGAGGGGGTACAGAAAATCACAACTGACAGAAACAGAAACTGATCCAAAGCAGAAACCTTCAAGTTATCAGTGCCAGTAGGAATGCCTGAACTGTAGTAGATGAATTGTTGGAGGCTCAGTGTGGACAACTCTGAGAGTTATAGTCACCAGGGAGACACAGTAATCAGACAGGAGAGGGACATGCTTTTTTGAGTTTTACTTCTAGCCTCTCCCAAGTTTCCAAGTGAAAAATCCCCTGGTATTTCCACAGTGGGAGGGGAAAAAGAACCACTTTTTAAAAGCCAGAATATTCTGCTCTTCTTAACAAGGTTGCCATTAGGAGAAATTATTTTGCTAGAGCCTAAACTGTGGGGATTTTATCAGAACCCAACATAACTGCAGAAAGGGAAATACCTGACTCCAGCCCCCTCCCCTGTCTCATTCCATCTAAGGTGGGAAAAACTGAGAAGAATCTGTAAAGTTCACAGCCCAGGGGCACAGACTTACCAAAAGATTGAGACATAACCATAGGACTGTACAATGCTTCCCTTCTTCACATGTAACCATTACATTACTAAATGCCTATTTATTGTGATTACTTTTACCCAGCACTCAGATCAGCTTTCAACAACCACCACCACAACAAATATTACAAGGTATACTAGAGGTAAAAAACACAGTGTGAAGACACTGAACAAGTATCAAAATCAGTCAGATATGGCAGGAATGTTGGAATTATAAGACCAAGAATTTCTTTAAAACTATCATTAAGATGCTGAAGACTTTAGTGGAAAGACCAGATAATATGCAAGAACAGATGGATAACATAACAGAGAGATGCTTGCATCTCTCTTGCATATTATCTGGTCTTTCCACTAAAGTCTTCAGCATCTTAATGATAGTTTTAAAGAAATTCTTGGTCTTATAATTCCAACATTCCTGCCATATCTGACTGATTTTGATACTTGTTCAGTGTCTTCACACTGTGTTTTTTACCTCTAGTATACCTTGTAATATTTGTTGTGGTGGTGGTTGTTGAAAGCTGATCTGAAAGAATAAAAAGTAAATGCAAGAGATGGAAAATATTGTAGCAGAAATGAAGAATGCCTTTTGGGCTCATTGATAGACTAGATATCACTGAGGAAAGAATCTCTGAACTTGAGGGTATGACAATAGAAATGTCCAAAGCTGAAAAGTAAAAGAAAAAAGAAGAAAAAGGCAAGAAGAATATCCAAAGACTATGGGACAACTACAAAATATATGTGCATAATGAGAATACCAGAAGGAAAAGAAAGAGAGAAACAGAGCATATTTGAAGCAATAATTATTAAGAATTAACCCAAATCAGTTTTAGATACCACAACACAGATCCAGAAATCTCAGAAAAACTAGGCAGGATAAATGCAAAAACAAATAAAAATAAAAAACAAACCAAATAAAAAACCAAAAAAAACCACCAATCTACAGATGTATACCAATGGTTTTCATATTCAAACGTTAGAAAATCAAAGGTAAAGAAAAAAAAAATCTTGAAGAAAGTCAGAGGAAAAAAACACCTTATCTATAGAGAAACAAAAATAAGAATTCTTAAGTTCACCCAACTTCTCGTCAGAAAATACTCAAAGAATAGCATGAAATGAAATGTTTGCTGTTGAGAGAAAAAAAGACCATCAACCTAGAATTCTGTGCCATATAAAATTATATTTCAAAAGTGAAAGAGGAAAACAAGACTTTCTCAGATTAATAAAATTTGAGGAAATTTGTTGCCATTAGAACTACCTAGCAAAAAATATTAAAAGAAGTTCTTCAGAGAGAAAGAAAATGAAACAGGTCAGAAGTTTGGATCTTTGTAGAGAAAAGAAGAGTACCAGTGAATAAAAAATTAGAAGTAAAATATATAGAAGACCCATATAAAATGCTTAATTAAAACCACAAAAAACAGAAAAAGTGCAAAACACACAAATGAGAACAAAGAATAAGGGCAAAAAAATAAATAAATAAATAAAAACCAATCACAAATATGGGAGATATTTATACAGCCATATCAGTAGTCCTCTTAAATGTCCATGGTATAAATATGTAATGAAAAGATTGTAAGAATGGATCAAAAATACCCAAGACCCAACTGTGTGTTGTCTACAGGATTTAGATAATTTAAATATAGAGACACATAGAGATGAAATGCAAAAGTAGGAAATCAAGAGATACCTAGAGTAACAGGCAAATTTGGCCTTAGAGTACAAAATGAAGCAAGGCAAAGGCTAACACAGTTTTGCCAAGAGAATGCACTGATCATAGCAAACACTTTCTTCCGACAACACAAGAGATGACTCTACACATGGACATCACCAGATGGTCACTACAGAAATCAGATTGATTTTATTCTTTGCAGCCAAAGATGGAGAAGCTGTACACAGTCAACAAAAGTAAGATCGGGAGCTGACTGTGGCTCAGATCATGAACTCCTTATTGCCAAACTCAGACTTAAATTGAAGAAAGTAGGGAAAACCACCAGACCATTCAGGTATGACCTAAATCAAATCTCTTATGATTATACAGTGGAAGTGACAAATAGATTCAAGGGATTAGATCTGATAGACAGAGTGCCTGAAGAACTATGGAATGAGGTTCGTGACATTGTACAGGAGGCAGTGATCAAGACTATCCCCAAGAAAAAGAGATGGGAAAAGGCAAAATAGTTGTCTGAGGAGGCCTTACAAATAGCTGTGAAAAGAAGAGAAGCAAAATGCAAAGGAGAAAAGGAAAGATATATGCATTTGAATGCAGAGCTCTAAAGAATAACAAGGAGAGAGAAGAAAGTCTTCCTCAGTGACCAATGCAAAGAAATAGAGGAAAACAATAGAATGGGAAAGACTAGAAATCTCTTAAAAAAAAAATTAGAGATACTAAGGGAATATTTCATACAAAGATGGGCACAATAAAGGACAGAAATGGTATGAACCTAAGAGAAGCAGAAGATATTGAGAAGGGATGGCAAGAATACAAAGAAGAACTATACCAAAAAGATCTTGATGACCCAGATAACCACGATGGTGTGATCACTCACCTAGAGCCAGACATCCTGGAATATGAAGTCAAGTGGGCCTTAGGAAGCATCACTACAAGCAAAGCTAGTGGAGGTGATGGAATTCCAGCTGAGCTATTTCAAATCCTAAAAGATGATCCTGTGAAAGTGCTGCACTGAATATGCTAGCAAATTTGAAAAACTCAACATTGGCCACAGGACTGGAAAAGGTCAATTTTCATTCCAATCCCAAAGAAAGGCAATGCCAAAGAATGCTCATACTACCACACCATTGCACTCATCTCACATGCTAGCAAAGTAATGCTCAAAATTCTCTAAGCCAGGCTTCAACAGTACATGAATTGTGAGCTTCTAGATGTTCAAGCTGGACGTAGAAAAGGCAAGAGGATCCAGAGATCATCAAAAAAGCATGAGAGTTCCAGAAAAACATCTAAGTCTGCTTTATTGACTATGCCAAAGCCGTTGACTATGTGGATCACAACAAAGTGTGGAAAATTCTTCAAGAGATAGAAATACCAGACCACCTTACCTGCCTCCTGAGAAATCTGTATGGAAGTCAAGAAGCAACAGTTAGAATTGGACGTGGAACAAAAGACTGGTTTCAAATTGGGAAAGGAGTATGTCAAGGCTGTATATTGTTACTCTGCTTATTTAACTTATATGCAGAGTACATCATGTGAAATGCCGGCTGGATGAAGCGCAAGCTGAAATCAAGATTGCTGGGACATATGTCAATAACCTCAGATACACAGATGACACCACTCTTATGGCAGAAAGTGAAGAACTAAAGAGCCTCTTAATGAAAGTGAAAGAGGAGAGTGAAAAAGTTAGCTTAAAACTCAATATTCATAAAACTAAGATCATGGCATCTGGTCCCATCACTTCATGGCAAATACATGGGAAACAGTGGAAACAGTGTCAGACTTTATTTTCTTGGGCTCCAAAATCACTGCAGATGGTGACTGCAGCCATGAAAATGAAAAGACGCTTGCTCCTTGGAAGGACAGCTATGACCAACCTCGACTGCATGTTAAAAAGCAGAGACGTTACTTTACCAACAAAGGTCCATCCTGTCAAAGCTATGGTTTTCCAGTGGTCATGTATGGATATAAGAGTTAGACTATAAAGAAAGCTGAGCACCAAAGAATTGATGCTTTGAACTGTGGTGTTGGAGAAGACTCTTGAGAATCCCTTGAATGGCAAGGAGATCCAACCAGTCCATCCTAAAGGAAATCAGTCCTGAACATTCATGGAAGGACTGATGCTGAAGCTGTAACTCCAATAATTCAACATTGGAAAAGACCCTGATGCTGGGAAAGATTGAAGGCAAGAGGAGAAGGGGACGACAGAGGATGAAATGGTTGGATGGTATCACTCACTCAATGGACATGAATTTGAGCAAGCTCCAGGAGTTGGTGATGGAAAGGAAAGCCTGGTGTGCTGTAGTCCATGGGGTCCCAAAGAGTCAGATATGACTGAGCCACTCAACTGAACTGTACTGAGAGATGAAAAGGAAAGGGATGGAGAAAGATATACAATGCTAATACTAAACAAAAGAAAGCAGAATTATCTATGTTAATTGCAGACAGATCAGACTTTAGGGCAAAGGAAGTTATTAGGGATAAAGATGGAACATTAATGAAGTTAAAGGTAAAGAGAAGAATAACCGAAGAAGACATAATAATCTTTAACCCCTAGGGGGGTCACCCCCTAAGAAGACATAGTAACAAGAGGATATCAAAACACATGAGGCAAAACTTGATAGTACTTCAAGGAGAAATAGATCAGTATGTTGTTACAGTTGGAGATTTTAACATCCCTCTATCAGAAATGGATAGATACAGCAGGCAAAAGATCAGTAAGGAAGTAGATGATTCAACAACACAATCAATCAACTGAATGTAATTATCTACATCCAACAATGGTAGAATATATATTCTTCTTAAGTGTACATGTAAAACCAAGAGCGTTTGGGAAGCAAACTTGTCCATAAAGCACATTCTAACAAATTTAAAAGAATAGAAAGCATACAATTTCTGTTCTCATACAGCAGTTGAATTAATTAGAAATCAATAACAGAAATAGCTGAGAAATGACCAAATACTTGGAAGTTAGACAACCCACATCTAAATAACACATAGAGCAGAGAAGATTTTATCTAAGTGAAAATACAACTTAAAATTTGTGGGATGCAGCAAAAGTAGAGCTTAGGGAAATTTTTAAAGCATTAAATATATATTTTTAGAATATAAGAAAGCTCTAAAATCAGTTATCTAGGCTTCTACATTAGGAAACTAGAAAAAGAGAGTACATTAAATTTAATTAAGTGGAAGAAAGGGAATAATAGCAATTAAAGCAGAAATCAATGAAATTGCAAACAGGAAATCAGTAGGAAAAAGCATAAAAATTGGAAAGATTAATAAAATTGAAAGAATAGCCAGGCTAAGAAAAAAGAGAGACAACACAAATTACTAATATTGGAAATTAAGAAAGGGACATCACAATAGATCTCTTGGATATAAAAACAAAAATAAAGGGATATTATAAACAGCTCTATGCACACAAATTTAAGAATATAATTTATTCCTATGGACCAATTCTTTGAAAGGCAATATTAGTCAAAACTAGCAAAAGAAGAAATAATCAACCTTAATATACCTGTAACTAGTAAAGATATCAAATCAATAGTTAATGACCTTCCAAAACAGAAATCACCAGTTAGATGTGTTCACTAGTTGGTAGAATTCCAAATATTTAAGGGAGAAAGTGCACCAATTCTTTAGATCTTCCAGAAGATAAAAGTAGAGAAAACACTTCCTTAATCATTCTGAGACCAGCGTTACTCTAATACTCTAATAATAATAAAAAGCAGGCAAACATATTAGAAAAAGAAAACAAATCCACAGACCAATATCTCTCATGAATGTGGATGCAAAAATCCCCAACAAAGTATTAATGAGTTTAATACAACAATTTATAAAAAGAATTATACACCACAGCCAAGTAGGATTTATCCCAGGTATGAAAGTCTGGTTCAATATACAAAAATCAATTATTGTAGTTCATCATGTGCGTGCTTGTGTGCTAAATCACTTCAGTTGTGTTCGATTCTTTGTGACCCCATGGATTGTAGCCCACCAGGCTCCTTTATTCCATGGGATTCTCCAGGGAAGAATACAATAAAAGGAAATAAAATGTAAACAGACTAAAAAGAAATAAAACTGTTTTCACAGAATAAATGATTGTCTAGGTAGAAAATCCAAAAGAATAATCAAAAACCTCCTGGAATTAATAAATAACTATAGCAAAGTTGCAGTATACAAGATTAATATACAAAAGTCAATCCCTTTCCTATATACCAGCAATGAACAAATGGAATTTGAAGCTAAAAAACACTTAACCATTTATATTAGCATCCTCCTCAAATTAAATACATAGGTAGGTATAAATTTAATAAAATATGTATAAATCTATATAAGGAAAACTACAAAACTCTGAATACTGAAAAATAACTAACTAGAAAAATATTCTGTATCCATGATTATGATAATTCAATATTGTCAAGATGTCTGTCTTATCCAACTTGATTGTACATTCAATGCAATATCAATCAAAATCTCAACAAGGTATTTATGTAGGTATCAACAAACTGATTCCAAGGAGTATATGAAGAGACAAAAAACTAAGAATAAGTAACTTAATATTAATAAGAATAAAGTTGGAGGATTGATATTATTCAACTTCAAAATTGACTATGATGCCACAGTCATCAAGACAGTGTGATATTGACCAGATAGATCAATGGAGCAGCATGGAGAGCCCAGAAAGAGACCCACATAAACATAATCAACTGATTTTTGACAAAGGAGCAGAGGAAATACAATGGCACCAAGATAATCTTTTTACCAAATGTTGCTGGAATAACTGGACATTTAAAAAGCAATCCAGACAAAGATACCATTCACTTCACAGAAACTAACTCAAAATGGATTATGGACCTTAATGTAAAACTCAAAACTATGAAACTTCTAGAAGACAAGTAGGAGAAAAACCTAGATGGCCTTAGGTTTGGCAATGACTTTTAGGTACAACACCAAAGGCACAATTCATTAAAGAAATAATTGGTAAGATGGACTTCATTAAACTGGAGCTTCTACCCTGCAGAAGACAATGTCAAGAAAATGAGAAGGTAATACACAGACTGGGAGAAATATTTATGAAAGACGCATCTGATATAAGACTGTTATCCAAAATGTACAAAGAACTAAACAGTAACAAAATGAACAACCTAATTAAAAAATGAGCAAAAGACCCAAACAGACATCTCACCAAAGCATATATCCAAATATCAATAGTAAGTAAACATATGAAAAGATGTTTAACATCGTATGTCATTAGAGAATTTTGAAGTTAAACAGTGAGATACCATGACATGCCAATTAGAATGGCCAAAATTCAGAATGCTAACTACACCAAATACTGGTAAAATGTGGAGCAACAGAAGCTCTCATTATTGCTGAGGACATGGCACATCCACTTTGGAAGACAGTTTGGCAATTTCTAAGAAAGCTAAATACATGTTTACCATGCAATCCAGGAATCATGTTCCTCAATATTTAACCAGGGAGCTGAAAACTGATATCCACATAAAACCTGAACGTGGGTGTTTATAGCAGCTTTAGTCATAATTGCCAAAACCTGGAGTTAATCAAAATGTTCTTCAATTGGTGAAAAGATAAACTTGCACATCCTACCATACAATGAATATTATTTGCATGCTAAATTGCTTCAGTCATGTCCAACTCTTTGTGATCCCATGGACTGTAGCCTGCTAGGCTTCTCTGTTCATGGGAGTGTCCAGACAAAGATACTGGAGTGGGTTGCCATTTCCTCCTTCAGGGGATCTTCCTGACCCAGGGATCGAACCAGAGTCTCTTATGTCTCCTGCATTGCCAAGCAGGTTCTTTAACACTAACGATACCTGGGTTGCCCTGAATATTAATTAGTGATAAAAATAAATGAGATATTCAGTCAGTTCAGTTCAGTCACTCAGTCGTGTCCTACTCTTTGCGACCCCATGAACTGCAACACGCCAGGCCTCTCTGTCCATCGCTAACTCCTGGAGTCCACTGAAACCCATGTCCATCGAGTTGGTGATGCCATTCAACCATCTCATCCTCTGTCATCCCCTTCTCCTCCTGCCCTCTTTCCCAGCATCAGGGTCTTTTCAAATGAGTCAGCTCTTCACATCAGGTGGCCAAAGTATTGGAGTTTCAGCTTCAACATCAGTCCCTCCAATGAAAACCCAGGACTGATCTCCTTTAGGATGGACTGGTTGGATCTCCTTGCAGTCCAAGGGATTCTCAAGA
>NW_011494942.1:14556692-14561483 GCF_000754665.1 Bison bison bison | reverse complement strand
AGTGATTTTGGAGCCCCCAAAAATAAAGTCTGACACTGTTTCCACTATTTCCCCATCTATTTCCCATGAAATGATGGGACCAGATGCCATGATCTTCGTTTTCTGAATGTTGAGCTTTAAGCCAACTTTTTAACTCTCCTCTTTCACTCTCATCAAGAGGCTCTTTAGTTCTTCTTCGCTTTCTGCCATAAGGGTGGTGTCATCTGCACATCTGAGGTTATTGATATTTCTCCTAGCAATCTTGATTCCAGCTTGTGCTTCCTCCAGCCCAGCGTTTCTCATGATGTACTCTGCATATAAGTTAAATAAACAGGGTGACAATATACAGCCTTGACGTACTTCTTTTCCTATTTGGAACCAGTCTGTTGTTCCATGTCCAGTTCTAACTGTTGCCTCCTGACCTGCATACAGGTTTCTCAAGAGGCAGGTCTGGTGGTCTGGTAATCCCATATCTTTCAGAATTTTCCACAGTTTATTTTGATCCAAACAGTTAAAGGCTTTGGCATTAGGCCAGTAAAAAGAATGCAGATGAATCAAAAATAAATATTACTACCTGAAAAAAAAATCTGAAAAACTACATTCTCTATGATTTCAAGTATACAACATTCTGGAAAAGGTAAGCCTGTGAAGAGTAAAAAGTTCAGTGATGAGATGCTTTAAATTCTCAGAGAAGGACCTTGTAATAGTAGCTAGTCAGATGGTTATGGGGCCACTGAAGGAATTTGCCTTACATGTCATGGGACAAAAGAATGTGAGAATGACTACACCCCAAAGAACAAATAATTATGTACATGCTGCTTTGTATCTGTGCATGATGCTTCCATGTGATAACGCTGTACACAAGTATAACTCTTACTAGTAGGACAGATCTCTCCAAATATTGCATCATTGTTCTGTAGGGTTTTATTTTGTTCTCATGGTTTGTCTGGATCTGCTAGCAAAGCTTATGGCCAGTTCTGTAATTAAAGAGTCAGAGAGTAACAGAGGGAAAAAATGAATGAGAAGGGAGAAGTTATAAAGAGAAAATGATACATGTAGCTCTGCTTCTAATATTAAAGAAGGCTGTTGCAAGAGTCAAGTGGAGTTTGACTGAATATTGACTACCTTTCATTGTCTAGACATTTAAATCACAAATTAAGCTAATGCACTGATATATATCTTCTAACCTTCTATCTCGACAAATATACCTTCAAATAACAAAATAATGACAAATCTGTAAATCCAGGACTTTTATATAACTAAAATTTGCCAAAGTAACAGGATGACTCAATATAATTATTACATATACATGAATGCACATTTGATGGACTGACAATGCTAAGGTGAATAAAAAAATAAAGATGCACATAATTCAAAAATTCTTTATCATTTATTCCCAGAAATGATGTTTCTTGCCTGAATTTAAAGAAATCACAAATTATATTAATACCAACTCAGTCAGTCAGTCAGTTCAGTCACTCAGTCATGTCCGACTCTTTGCGACCCCATGAACTGCAGCATGCCAGGCCTCCCTGTCCATCACCAACTCTGGGAGTTCGCCTAAACTCATGTACATCAAGTTGGTGATGTCATCCAGCCATCTCATCCTCTGTCGTCCCCTTGTCCTCCTGCCCCCAGTCCCTCCCAGCATCAGGGTCTTTCCAATGAGTCAACTCTTCACATGAGGTAGCTGAAGTACTGGAGCTTCAGCCTCAGCATCAGTCCTTCCAATGAACACCCAGGACTGATCTCCTTTAGGATGGACTGGTTGGATCTCCTTGCAGTCCAAGGGATTCTCAAGAGTCTTTTGCAACACCACAGTTCAAAAGCATCAATTCTTCTGTGCTCAGCCTTCTTTATAGTCCAACTCTCACATCCATATATGACCACTGGAAAAACCATAGCCTTGACTAGACAGACCTTTGTTGGCAAAGTAATGTCTCTGCTTTTGAATATGCTATCTAGGTTGGTCATAACTTTCCTTCCAAGGAGTAAGCGTCTTTTAATTTCATGGCTGCAATCACCATATGCAGTGATTTTCGAGCTCCCCAAAAATAAAGTCTGACACTGTTTCCACTGTTTCCCCATCTATTTCCCATGAAGTGTGGGACCAGATGCCATGATCTTCGTTTTCTGAATGTTGAGCTTTAAGCCAACTTTTTCACTCTCCTCTTTCACTTTCATCAAGAGGCGTTTTAGTTCCTCTTCACTTTCTACCATAAGGGTGGTGTCATCTGCATATCTGAGGTTATTGATATTTCTCCCGGCAATCTTGATTCCAGCTTGTGCTTCTTCCAGCGCAGCATTTCTCATGATGTACTCTCCACATAAATTAAATAAGCCGGGTGAATACCAAGACAATAGTATAAATTGTATTCAATTTTAGATTCAGATCAGATCAGATCAGATCAGTCACTCAGTCATGACTGACTCTTTGCGACCCCATGAATTGCAGCACGCCAGGCCTCCCTGTCCATCACAAACTCCCGGAGTTCACCAAGACTCACGTCCATCGAGTCAGTGATGCCATCCAGCCATCTCATCCTCTGTCGTCGCCTTCTCCTCCTGCCCCCAATCCCTCCCAGCATCAGAGTCTTTTCCAATGAGTCAACTCTTTGCATGAGGTGGCCAAAGTACTGGAGTTTCAGCTTTAGCATCATTCCTTCCAAAGAAATCCCAGGGCTGATCTCCTTCAGAATGGACTGGTTGGATCTCCTTGCAGTCCAAGGGACTCTCAAGAGTCTTCTCCAACACCACAGTTCAATTAATAAAATGAAATTATATTTAAAAGGGATAAAGTTTGCATTTATTTTTTAATGAGAATTAAATGCAAAGTTTGAAAATAAGAAAGTATTTTTAATACTGTTTACTAAAGCATCTACATTTAACAAAAAGTCAAACTACAAGTTAAATCATTGACTATCAAAGTTTTAAATAAAAATGAAATTGCTTTGAAAAAAATTTAATGCATCATATTAAGAACTTTTATATAAATAAAATTATCAGTATTTTCAATTCTAGTGCTCAAGATTCCTCTAGTTTCCAATTCAAAAATAAATAAAACTGGTAGCATGTTGCATAGTATCACATTGAGATCTAGGTATATACAAGTTAAAGACTAATATGAATTGTTTACTATGGCAAAATGGTCTTGAGCCGTGAAAAGCAACTGTTGCAAATTTGAAATCACTAATCTGGAGTCAGACTGGAACACAAAGAGAAACAAGACACTTGACTTTCAGCACCACTAAGAAAAAGCACTTTATCATGCAGGAATTTATTATATTCACGGTATCTGAGGGGCAGGATTCAATGTTAATTATTTTGCTTCTTTTTTTATTTAGCCTTTTCCTTTGTTGCTTTGTGCCTGTGCCACTCAAACCCTCTTCATACTCCAAAGTAGCGCCCCTCTCTGACACTAACAATGGCACAACCTCAAACCTTCCTGGCATTCAGATGCAGTTACACTGTGTTTTGAGGATACATGGCAAGAGAGACAGCATTTCCTAGGACATAATTGGTATTAATCATGAAACTGGATGTTCAGGATGGTGTATCACGTTGCCACTGTCTCCCATGACAGAAACATTCTTGCATACGTGTGTGTGTGTGTGTGTGTGTGTTTATGAGAGAGAGAGAGAGAGATGTGGAAACCTCTGGAGGGCTAATCCAAGGGTGATTACCTGACTGTAGTGAGGTCAATCAGATTTTCCTTTCCAGGAATTTGGAATTATTGACCCAAAAGACACAGACTCTGAAAGTTTCTGGAAGCTCAGTAACTCTAGACAGCATTCTAGAAAACCCATGAATTTCTGCTACTGGGTCCCCAGAACTTCCTAAGATCCTATCCTTTCCAAGCATTTTCACTCTTTCTTGGATTATAATAAATACCCCAGTCTTCCCATAAAGTTATTTATTGTTATTTTGCTCAAGTAGACTTCATGGACTTTTATTTAAAAACAAAACAAAATAAACAACAATTAAAAAATCCCTTAACTATAAATGTAATTTATCAGTTGGTAATTTTCAGCAGTGGCTACTTTTGTATTTTGTTAGTGCTTTTTGAAAGCTAAACCAAAGAATAAATATAGAAGGAAGATGAGTTGAGAGGATAATAATTTTGATGATATTTCTGGTTGCCATTTTTCCTTTGTTAAATAAAGTAGATTTGAAGCTCTTCTTTTACTGAGTAAAGGAGAAATTCTTCTCAGCTGATACACTTAGATCCTTAAAAAAAAACAGGATACCACTCAATTAAATCTGGAAGGAGATTAAAGGAGAAGCTTAAAAATTGGATAACTTTTCCTTTTTCTCTTTTTGTTGCTACAGTGAGATGTCGGGCTAAGACAGAAAGTAGTGTAGTCTGCGTTTTTAAATAAGAAGCTCTGAGTGTTTTCAAACAAGAAGGTACATCTCCCATAAAGACAGTGTGTGTGTGTGCTCGATTGCTTAGTCATGTCCAGCTCTTTGTGACTCTATAGACTGTAGTCTGCCGGGCTCCTCTGTCCATGGAATTTTCCAGGTAAAGAAAACTGGAGTGGATTGCCATTTCCTCCTCCAGGGGATCTTCCCAACCCAGGAATTGAACCTGAGTCTCCTGTATTGTAGGCAGATTCCTTATCACTAAGCCATTTTGAGAAATCCATTAAACCTTAGGTTCAGATCAGATCAGATCAGATCAGTCACTCAGTTGTGTCCGACTCTTCGCGACCCCATGAATCGCAGCACGCCAGGCCTCCCTGTCCATCACCAACTCCCGGAGTTCACTGAGACTCACGTCCATTGAGTCAGTGATGCCATCCAGCCATCTCA
>NW_011494942.1:14545821-14556592 GCF_000754665.1 Bison bison bison | reverse complement strand
CAGTCTTGACTGACTCTTTGCGACCCCATGAATTGCAGCACGCCAGGCCTCCCTGTCCATCACCAACTCCCGGAGTTCACCAAGACTCACGTCCATCGAGTCAGTGATGCCATCCAGCCATCTCATCCTCTGTCGTCGCCTTCTCCTCCTGCCCCCAATCCCTCCCAGCATCAGAGTCTTTTCCAATGAGTCAACTCTTCGCATGAGGTGGCCAAAGTACTGGAGTTTCAGCTTTAGCATCATTCCTTCCAAAGAAATCCCAGGGCTGATCTCCTTCAGAATGGACTGGTTGGATCTCCTTGCAGTCCAAGGGACTCTCAAGAGTCTTCTCCAACACCACAGTTCAAAAGCATCAATAGGCTCCAAATTGTTAGAATTAAGTCAAGTTAAAGCACAGTATTAAATTTTGCTCTTTGGCAGTCCTGTACTCTCATTCTTGGAAGATTTGGGATGTCTAGAGGGAAGAGAAGATGTCACACATCAAGCATTTACCAGAGGGAAACAGAGTGAATACTCCCTGTGAGCAGTTCTTAAAAGGCTAGAGCCTTGGGAATTCCCTGGCAGTCTAGTGGTTAGCACTCTGAGTTCTCACTGTCAAGGGCCCCTGGTCAAGGAACTAAAAATTCCTCAAGTTGTGAAGAGAGGCAAAATAGATAAACAAATAAAATGCAAAACAAAGCACTATATTATCTTCTTTCAGTGTTAATGTGGAATTCATCACTTATGAAAATGTGAACAAAAAAGTGTTTACAATTTAATATGATCTTCTGGATTCAATGGAGAAGGCAATGGCACCCCACTCCAGTACTGTTGCCCGGAAAATCCCATGGATGGAGGAGCCTGGTAGGCTGCAATCCATGGGATCGCTAAGAGTCAGACACGACTGAGCGACTTGACTTTCACTTTCCACTTTCATGCATTGGAGAAGGAAATGGCAACCCACTCTGGTGTTCTTGCCTGGAGAATCCCATGGACGGAGAAGCCTGGTAGGCTGCAGTCCATGGGGTCGCACAGAGTCGGACATGACTGAAGCGACTTAGCAGCAGCAGCAGCAGCCGCTGTTAACGGAGAAGGCAATGACACCCCACTCCAGTACTCTTGCCTGGAAAATCCCATGGACGGAGGGCCTGGTGGGCTGTAGTCCATGGGGTCGCTAAAAGTCGGACATGACTGAGCAACTTCATTTCTGGATTCAATATTATAAGAGAAGTAAACAATTCTAGATTCTTTCTTTAATCTCATTTTAAGTGAGGATGATATTGCTAACTTTATAAGTGTGCAAAGAGAAGTTAATGAGAAAAATGTGTAACAGTGAAGAGCATAGTACATAAACCATAGTAGCTTCTCAAGGAAAATTTCCCTTTCTTTTCTTTCTAGCCAATTGAAAATTGTATAAAATGAATTGCATATATATCAATTAGAAGAATTACTTCAGAATCAGAAAAAGCATATCTTATAGAAAAAAAAATTAAAGTAGATGCTTATTATCAAACAGGAAAATGAGACTCTGTAAATAAAGGACATTCACAGCAATTGACTTTGTTAACTGTTGTTTCTTCACTTTGAAAGACATTATTTTACTGTTGATTGGTGGCCTTATTAGGAACTACATCAGAGTGGGGTGATATTTTTCCCCCTACAAGTAACCTTAAAAACTAAATATCCAGTGTAGACACAAGCGCTCATTTCCTCAGATTCACTGCAGAATGTGTTAATATTCCTGGCAGTCCTGTATACAGCTGTTAAATAAACCAGATTGAGAAAGTTTAACCCTAATCTGAATCAAGCAGTTTGTTGGCCTTGGTGTGTGTCTGTGCTGTGGTAAGTCGCTTCAGTCGTGTCTAACTCTTTGTGACCTCATGGACTGAAACCAGCCACGCTCGTCTGTCCAGGGGATTCTCCAGGTACGAATACTGGAATGGGTTGCCATGCCTTCCTCCGGGGATCTTCTTGACCCAGGACCTTAGTGTACATTTGGCAATTGGTTAACTTTAGTTGTGATGTGTGTCAGAAGCTACACAATGTCTAAGAAGGGAGAAAAAGGCCGATACAAGTCAATTCTTATAAAAGCAAATAGTGTATTTTTGACAGCCATTTACATAATGTTAACTTTATTCCTGGCTATAAGGACATTACACCTTTAATTCATTTAATCCTCATCACAACCCCATGTAGAAATACCAAGATTAACTCCATTTTGCAGATTAGAAAAACAAGGTGCAGAGAACTGACTTGGCCAGGTCACTGTTGAATGAGTTTTCTTGGGGCTCCTCCTTAGGTTCCCCATTGCCAGTCTTCAGGATCTGATTCCTGTGCTGGCTCGTGACTCAGTTTTGTTCCTGGAATTTGCCTATGTCCTAACCTTCTTAGCTATGAGCTTCTGGTTTCTGTCACAATCTTGCCCTCAGACTTTGGTCTTCTGGCTCTCCCAAGAGAAAGGGGCCTTACTTCACCTATAGTTTTTTAGGTTACATGGAAAAAACCTACACATGTTAACGACATGTCAGGGGCTTATGGGGATTACCCCAAAAAAGTTCAATCACTCAGTCATGTCCAACTCTTTGTGACCCCATGCACCAAAACCCATCTTGGCCACTGTTGGTTTAGGATGAGTCCCAGGGATTCCTGGGCCAGACAATGCAGACAGCCAGTATCAGGGAGAAGTATCAACAGCTCATTGCTAAACAGTTCCCCACCTGCTTTGGTCATTTTATTGTTTCCTCAGAACAGGCATCCATTAATCCCTGCTGCTTTTTTTTGGATACACTTACTTCTGGTAGATTACACTAAGGGCATTTTATCAACTTCCCATACAAAGGGACCTTAAGAGTGGATTTGGGACCAAAGCACCTCTCTGGTAGTTGACTTCCCTTGGGCACCAACTCCTGGTTCCTTCAGTAATGACTAGAGGGACAGGCTTTGCAACTTTACAAAGACACATGGATGAGTGTTTTTCTCTGAGGGGAACTCTGAGCATTAGAGGTTCATAGACTCCTGCACAAGGCAGGTCTCCACAGCCTCACATTGCCCAGCTGACTTTTCCAAGAAAAAGGACTGAGTTTGGTGCCTGGTCACATAGTGTCTATCATTCCAGTGGAGTTTTGGAAACTCTCCTGGTGATTGTAACCATCCTGTGATGTTATTTCCATTTATACCTCTTACCTGAACCCTGAATTCCTGTGTCCACACCAACCCCATCATCATCTTCCCCCAGACTTACTCTTCCTCCTGTATGAATTATCTAGGTGAATGGCATTGCCATCTTTCTAGCAGAGAGGGGAGAGAACCTTTTAGGATAGTTATTGTCAATGCTTATTCAAGGTTCCCTCCTTCTAGATGTCTGTGAACCTGGGCCCTTCTGCTCTCCCACACTGTCTGCTCCGTTGTTCATGTCACCATCCTTTTACCTGTAACTAAAATAGCCTCTTAAATTCTTTGGTCTTGGCTCTCCAACAGTTGTTTTCCCCCAAACAAAAATGTTATCCCATCAATCTGCTAGTGAAAATGGTTGATACTTCACTAGAATTTTAGTTATTTTAAGCTTGTACTTAACAGTTCTTCAAGATCTGCCTTGTCCAGCTTCTCTGACCCTTCACCTGCCCTTCTCCCTCCTGCTCTCTTTGTTCCAGCCCCGCGGAGCCGTCTTCTCCTTTGCTGTGAGGATAGCATTCCTTGCCTGCCCCCAGGGTCTTCACAAGGCTTCTTTCCCTTTTGGAATGTATCCCCTAACTTTTCCGTCTCTGTTATCTTCTCATCACAGGGTAAGGCACTCCTCTGAAGCAGAAAATCTAAGGAGGTGCCAGTAAGTGCAGTGATCAAGACAAATAATATGTTAAAAAATAATTAAAAAAATCTACAATAAACAAAAAAATTCACACTTGAAATAAAGACAGAAATTGATCCTGCATTTCTATGCCCCTGCCTTACCTCACCTAAAGGGCAGCCTCTGCTCCAATACAAACAAGCAGTCAACCTGAGGGCTACAGTTTGCTAATTCAGCTTTTAAAGTACTGCATTAAAATATTATTTCTATTGATTATTGAGTATTTTGCCCCCTCGCCTTTTAAATTTTGTGCTTGAGACTGGTGCCTCTCTGTTCCACCTTAAGCCTGGCCCTGTGGTAGATGCTACTTCTCATCAAGATTCAGCACAAGCACACTTCACTTAGGAAACCTGTCCTCTCCCAATCTAAGTTGTGCACCCACCTCCAGGTTTGTAGAACATAGTTCTATCAGCACACTTTCTACACTCTGTATAATCATTATAATCAATCTGTATACCTGTCTGCCTAAATGGTATACTCTTTAAGTGCATAATCAGCCATGTTATATCACCTCCCTGGTTTAACAATAATAACAGCTATTTTCTGTTGTTGTTGAACACCTTATATCTGTCATACACTAGACACTTTAAAATTTCATGTCTAATCCTTATAATGTATAGGGTAAGATTCTTACCCCTTTTCAGTAATTTTGGAAATAAAACACAAAGTGATTAACTAACATACAGCTAATAAATGATGGAGCCAGCTTCCAAACTCTCTGGCTCAAGATCACATATATTTCCTATAAAACAATTTTACTCGGTGTATCTATTCAGAGCTTAAAGTTTCTACTGATGATGAGGGCTTGCAGACACATCTCAAGGTCTGTGTCCTCAAAATTATACCCCAGAAAAGTTTTGCACCATAATGGAGCTAATTGTAAGAGTAAGATGGTATCGCTGCCAGGTTGGGGCAGTCCTCCTCAACCTGAGATGCCAAGCCCCTAAAGCAAGTTGTCAGATGGTGGAGGGTACTTTGAAGGCGCATGGGTGCAGGAACTACAATGTGTGAGCAGAAAATACAGGTTTGCCTAGGGAGCACCATCCTCAGCAACTTTTACTTTGTTTTTCTTTTCCTTTGCTTTTGGAAAACTGTCTTTTTAATCATCAAAATCAAGTATTTATGTTTGAAAAATTTGGAAAATACATTTTGCAAAGGAAACCCTCAAATTAACCCCACCACCCTGAGATAAATTCTGTGAACATGTACTCCATGCCTGTCTCAACATCTCTCTGTTGCTAAGTTTGGCGTTGCTGTCCCAGTACCCCTCACCCCATCACCAGGACACCTTGCTTCTACTTCTCACCTGTGCCATCCAGCTTGACTTCCACTTGCATAATAGCAGACAGCAGCCCCTTTCTGTCCTGGGCACACTGCTAGGCTCTCTTTCTGCCAGATTCCGTTAAATAAGATGCAACAAGGATTTTGATGCAATCCCATGGATTGGGGCCTGCCAGGGTCCTCTGTCCATAAGCTTCTCCAGGCAAGAATACTGGAATGGGTTGCCATTCCCTTCTCCAGGGGATCTTTCCGATCCAGGGTTCGAACCCAGGTCCTCCACACTGCAGGCATACTCTTTACTGTCTGAGCCACTAGGGAAAACTTTGATGCACAGCCACATTTTATTCTTTGTGAGTACTGTGGTATGAAACAGGCAGTATTGACAGAATTTAATGTGTTAAAGTTTCATATAGTTCAGGCAATTTCATCATGTTGAAAAGCACTCATTGAGCCCACTGGGGATACAGGGGTGGCTCAGATATTAAGCTTTAAGCAGCTCCTCCTGCTCTGCCCTTCCTGTGCTTCTAAGGTCATAGGCCCTGCTCTCAGCCTGCTCTTAGACCACATGAGTACAGAGCACTCGCTCAGTCTCCATGTCCTCACTTGTCCATAGATTTGCCCTTCTGCCACCTCTCAGTTTTCTGTCACCTATATTTTTTTCCCCTCATTTTTGATATTTTTAAATTTCCTTCCTATGATACCACCTCTGTACATCTCTGCCCAGCTAATTCTTTCCACTGTCTCCTCCTTTCCTTGTTCTGTAGTCCATCAGCTCTTGGTCTATTCCCCAGCTTCCAATTCTTCTGTAGGCCTCTGACTAGCCTAATTGAATCTAGGCCATTTATGTCTTTAGTACCCTCTTGATAGTACACATCTTCATTTGTAAAGCAACACAAATAGCTTTCTGCCACTTTCAAAACTAGCTAAGCCTGCTCCTCAAGCACATTTAAAACCAAACCTAGACAACTCTAACCTTACATAATCATCTTTTTATGGAGGTGAGTTTTCTCTGTACTCCTCATACTCCTATTTGTTACTGGTGAGCTTGGTTTCGTTTCTTATAGCCCATACTTTGATGCTATCTGAATTGTGAACATAAATTAGATGACTTGTCTAACTACTAAATATATCACAGCTTTTGAATGAATAATAATATCTAACCCTTAAAAAACACCAGCTGTGTGCTACATCATTGTAAGTGCTTTATATATATATATAAAGACTCTGATGCTGGAAAGGATTGGGGGCAGAAGGAGAAGGGGATGACAGAGGATGAGATGGCTGGATGGCATCACTGACTCAATGGACGTGAGTCTGAGTGAACTCCGGGAGTTGGTGATGGACAGGGAGGCCTGGTGTGCTGCGATTCATGGGGTTGCAAAGAGTCGGACACGACTGAGCGACTGAACTGATATATATATATATGTTCATCCATTTCACACAACTAACCCAGGAGGTAGGCACTAGTATTGTCCCTACTTTACAGCTGAAATGACTAAGATATTAATTGGAGTAAATTGCATTTAGGAAAAGTATTCAGAATTGATGGCAGTAGAGAAGAGTAGTAGTACCTTAACCTGAAATTGTGTATGTGTGTGTCACTGTGAACAAAACTGCATCTCTGTATCCATGGCTTTGACATACTTGCTCTCTTGGAAAATGGTGTAACAACTTTTCTTATTTCACAGAAGATGAGAAACATGGGTAATCTAAAAGAGTAATTAATTTAGAATCAATTTATTTAAAAATAAGGCTTTTAAATACCTTCTTCAACTGATGTTTGGACTTCCCTGGTAGCTCAGATGGTAAAGAATTTGCCTGCAATACAGGAGACCTGAGTTTGATCCCTGGGTTGGGGAGATCCCCTGGAGAAGGGAATGGCTACCCACTCCAGTATTCTAGCTTGGAGAATTCCTAGGACAGAGGAGCCTGGTGGGCTGCAGTCTGTGGGGTGGCAAAGAGTTGGATACGACTGGGACTTACACTGATGTTTAACTATGATGCATTTTACATTTGAGACTTCACTGTAACAAAGTAATGAAAATGCTTACTAAACAGCCCAGCCTTCTCTTGCTATGAGAGTTTTGGCATGAGTTCAGGGAAAACTTGGGTTTCAGATTTCAGTATCTTGAGGAAGGTTGAGCTAGTCTGATGTTTATTTCCCTTTCTAGCAGCATTATACTATATTTTGTGATTCTTTTTTTCCTCTCTAGAGGGTTAATTTTTTTCCCTGGTTGATAAAAATGAAGATGAGTAAACACTTCAATACCAAGAACTCTTTTCATTCAACATAAATCAGGAGTTATTCATGTCAACAAGCTAAGGAGATTATTTAGCAAGTTCTTTGACAAGCCTTTCAATCTATTTTAAGGTAATATTATAAATGTAGGACTCAATACTTGCTTGTTGAGTGAATGAATTGAAATTAAAGTCAGCTAGTTTAATGTCAATAGCCTGATTTGGCACACACACCTACAAAGAACTTGCAATAGCAGGGTTTTACCTTTTAAAATTGATTTCTTAGGCTTTATTTTGAAGTTATCAAGACAGTTCTATTATAGGCAGCCTTCTGAGAAAACTGACACATTAAAGCAAGTGACTTGTTATAACCAAGAAATAAACGAGCATTGTTAGGTTTTCAAAAAGGGAGAGAGTGGCATTAAATCTCACTGCATGCTGAAAAGAATTGGAGGGAGAAAAATAACTCTATCTTATAAAACATGGCAACTGTGTTCTTCACTAGACTGCTTTTGAATAAAAACAGGAAGTTTGTTGTGTTAAGGTTTATGTCTTGGCAGTTATGTGCAAGGGCACGATGTGAAATAAAACACGGATATTTCAGTTAAAACTTTTCTAAAGAAGCCATGACGCAACTGGGAAATTTCACTAACACTGACAGCATCTTTTGATCTACATGTTTCCTAGTCTCTGGTCCTATTCTGAGACAGAATACTCAGCTTTATTATACTCCATGCCACTCCTTTCAGGCTCTGTCCCATTTACCACAAACTGGTCAAGAGGCTTGGTGAGCTCCCAGGAGCTGCAGTCTCAGACTAGGTTCAGGTACCAAGCAGAGCTCCTGTGCCTCCCTTTTTCCACTCCTGTGTTGTTTTTAGTACTGATGACTCCATTCAAAAGTACCTGAACTGATAAATGGTAATGGAGAATTATTTAGGGACCAGGGCTAACCACTAGATCACTCTTTCATTTCCCAGTGTTGATCAAATTTTTTAATTATATGATGTTTATATATGAAAAGACTCTGATGCTGGGAGGGATTGGGGGCAGGAGGAGAAGGGGACACCAGAGGATGAGATGGCTAGATGGCATCACTGACTCGATGGACTTGAGTCTGAGTGAACTCCGGGAGTTGGTGATGGACAGGGAGGCCTGGTGTGCTGCGATTCATGGGATTGCAAAGAGTCAGACACGACTGAGCAACTGAACTGAACTGAACTGAACTGATATATGAAAAGAAGGGAATGAGGCCTATTCTGCCTTCAAAAAACCTGTAGTTTAAAGGCAAAGGTTGACCCCTGTATTATGACTCTAATACAGAATCCATAAACAAAATTCTAAGGGAGATTTGACAAGTGTAGAGGAGGGCACATCCCTAGTGAAGTGTGTGGAGTTAAGAGGAGTGTCTGGTATGGAAAGGATTCTTGGCTATGGGTTGATAGGTGTTTCCTTGATGGAATGAGACTTTGGTGTAAGAACTGCCCATATAGTCATGTGATTCAGAAACTAATTAGAGATTAAGGAGTGTGTGTAAGAAACCATGGACTCTTACCTGTTGCTGCAATGTCAATGTGGGAAGGCGTACAGAAGTTATGAAGCAGAGACCTGCTCACATAAAGTCTCTTGGATGTTGTGCTAAGGGACCTAGCTCTTCTTTTACAGGAAGATGAAGAAGTTTTTAGGCAGAAAATAACTTGAGTAGGTTTCATTTTTGTTAAACTGCAGTGGTAGCTATGTGTGGGATAATTTTAAGATCGAGTCTGAAATCAAGAAACCAGTTGGAGACCTGGAATCATCTGGAGACCTTATGAAAAAATCACTGAGTTTCAGTTTCATTATACTCCTAAGAAAACATTGCAGGGAGACTCTGTAGGACATGGACTCCGGAACCATGTGGCCAGGTCTGGCCCACCACTATGTGACCTCAGGCAAGTTACTCACACAAAAACCTGCCTAAGGATATTTATAGCAGCTTCATTCACAGCTACCAAAACTAGTACAATTAAGGTGTCCTTCACTAGGTGAATATATATACAAACTGCTATAAACATACAGCAGAATATTATTTAGTTGTAAAAAGAAATGTGCTATCAAGTCATAAAAAGATATAAAGAAAAAGAAGCCAATCTGAAGTTTCCAAACTATATGCCAACTACATGACATTCCAGCAAAGGCAAATCAGTGGAGACAGGGAAAAGTTCAATGGTTGTCAGAGGATAAAGGGAGAAGGAGGTTTGACTAGGTGGAGCACAGAGGGTCATCGGAAGGTCATCAGAGCACAAAGGGTACTCTGGGCAGTGAAATTCTAGGAGGCTATAATGGTGGACACATGCCATTATACATTTGTCAGACCCACAGAATGCACAACACTAAGAGTGAAACCCAATGTAAACTATGAGCTTTAGTTAATAATAATGTACAGGCATACTGCAGAGATTTTGTGGATTCCGTTCTTGACCACCACAATAAAGCAAATAAAAAAAAAGTGTCACACAAATTTTTTGGTTTTCCAGTTTATCTAAAAAGTTGTGTCTACAGTATATCATAATCTATTAAGTGTGCAATAGCATTATGTGTAAAAAAAATCAAGAAACAAAGCCAATGTTCACACCTTAATTAGAAGTACTTTATTGCTAAAAAATACTAACCATCACCTGAACCTTTAGTAAATCAATCTTTTTGCTGATAGAAGGTCTTAGCTCAACGTTGATGGCTGCTGATGGATCAGGGTGATGGATGGCAAAGGCAGGGTGGTTGGTGGACACTTCTCGAAATTAGACAACAGTGAAATTTTCCACATTGATTGATTATTCCTTTCACAAATAATTTCTCTGCAGCTTGCAATGCTATTTGATAGTATTTTACCCACACTAGAACTTCTTCCAAATTTGGAGACAAGCCTCCCAAACCCTACCTCTGCTTTATTAACTCAGTTTATGTGATATTCTTGATTCTTTGTTGTCATTTCAACAATCTTCACAGTGTCTTTACCAGGAGTAGATTCCATCTCAAGAAACCACTTTCTTTGCTCATTCATAAGAGGCCACCCCTCATCAATTAAAGTTTTATCATGAGATTGTAGTAATTCAGTCACACCTTTAGGCACCACTTCTAATTCTAGTTCTCGCAATATTTTCATCATGTCTGCAGTGACTTCCTCCACTGAAGTCATGAAATTCTTCAAAGTTGTCCATGAAGTTTGGAATCAGTTTCTTCTAAACTCCTGTGGATGTTGGTATTTTGACTCTTACTATAAATCACAAGTGTTCTTCATGGTAAATCTGTTACAGAAGGACCCTTTAGAGGAATAACTGTCTACTGAAGATTTAGCTTTATGAAATGTATTCCTTAAAGAATAAGACTTAAAAGCCAAAACTATTCCTTGATCCATGAGCTTTAGAATAGATGTTGCATTCAGTTCAATTCAGT
>NW_011494942.1:14542637-14545721 GCF_000754665.1 Bison bison bison | reverse complement strand
ACATGGAACAATGAACTGGTTCAAAATTGGGAAAGGAGTACATCAAGGCTGTATATTGTCACCCTGTTTACTTAACTTATATGCAGAGTACATCAAGAGAAATGCTGGGCTGGATGAAGCACAAGCTGGAATCAAGATTGCCAGGAGAAATATCAATAACCTCAGATATGCAGATGACACCACCCTTATGGCAGAAAGTGAAGAGGAACTAAAAAGCCTCTTGATGAAAGTGAAAGTGGAGATGTTGCAGTAGCAGGCATGAAAATGGCATGAATCTCATCTTACATCTCCATCAGAGTTCTTACGTGACCAGGTGCATTGTCATTGACCAGAACTATTTTGAAAAGAATCTTTTTTTCCCAAGTAGTGGGTCTCAACAGTGGCTTTAAAATCTTCAGTAATCCTTGTTGTAAATAGATGTGCTGTCATCCAGGTTTTGAGGCTCCCTTTATAGAGCACACAGAGAGGGCAATGGCACCCAACTCCAGTACTCTTGCCTGGAAAATCCCATGGACGGAAGAGCCTGGTGGGCTGCAGTCCATGGGGTCACTAAGAGTCGGACACGACTGAGCGACTTCCCTTTCACTTTTCTCTTTACTGCATTGGAGAAGGAAATGGCAACCCACTCCAGTGTTCTTGCCTGGAGAATCCCAGGGATGGGGGAACCTGGCGGGCTTCCGTCTATGGGGCCGCACAGAGTCAGACACAACTGTAGTGACTTAGCAGTTATAGAGCACAAACAGGTAGATTTAGCATAATTGTAAAGTGCCCTAGGATTTTCAGAATGGTAAATGAGCACTGGTTTTAACTTAAAGTCACCAACTGCTTTAGCCTCTAACAAGATAGTCAGTTTGTCCTTCAAAGCTTTGAAGCCAGGCACTGATTTCTCCTCTCTAGCTATGAAAGTCCTAGATGGCATTTTCTTCCAATAGAAGGTTGTTTCACCTACACTGAAAATTTGTGATTTAATGTAATCACTTTCAGTAATTATCTGAATAGATCTTATGGATAACTTGCTGCCACTTCTACATCAGCAGGTGTTGTTTCATCTTGCACTTTTGTGTTAATGGGGATATTTTCTTTTTGAAAGCCTTATGAATCAAACTCTCCTAGCTTCCAGCTTTAAATTAGAATTAAAGAGTTAGGACCATGCTCTGGGTCAGGCCTTGGCTTAAGGGAATGGGGTAGCTTGTCCAATCGTCTACACAGACCGCTACAACTTTCTGCATATCAGCAGTAAGGCTGTTTCTTATGATTTGTGTGTTTGCTGGAGTAGCATGTTTGATCTCCTTTAAGAAATTTCCTATTGCATTTATAAGTTGGCTAACTGTTTTGTGCAAGAGACCTAGTTTTTGGTCTGTCTTGGCTTTTGACATGCCTTCCTCACTGAGCTTAATCATTTCTAGCTTTTGATTTAAAGTGAGAGAGAGACGTGATTCTTTCTTTCACTTTAACATTTAGAGGTCATTGCAGGGTTATTAACTGGCCTAATTTCAATATTGTTGTGTCTCAGGAAATAAGGAGGCCCGAGGAGAGGGAGAAGGACAGAGAATGCTTGGTCAATGGAGCAATCGAACACATACAGCATTTATTGATTAAGGTCACTATCTCATGCAGATGCAATTTATGGCCTCCACAAACAGTTGCAATAGTAACATAAAAGATCACTGTTTACAGACCATTGTGACAAGAAATAATAACTAAAAAATTGGGAATGCTATGAGAATTACCAAAATGCAACACAGAGACACAAAGTGAGACAATGCTGATGGGAAAATGGCATCAACAAACTTGCTTAATGCAGGGTTGTCATAAACCTTCCCTGGAGGCTCAGAGAGTAAAGAATCTGCCTGTAATGTGGGAGACCTGGCTTCCATTCCTGAGTTGGGAAGATCCCCTGGAGAAGGGAAGAGCTCCCCACTCTAGTATTCTGGCCTGGAGAATTCCATGGACAGAGGAGCCTGGTGGGCTGCGGTCCATGGGGTCACAAAGAGCTGGACACCACTGAGCGACTTTCACTTTCACTATAAAAATCAGTATATATGAAGCATAGTAGAGTGAAGCACAGTAAAACAAAGTATGCTTGTATCAGTATTGGCTCATCAATTGTAACAAATGTACTATACTATGCAAGTTGTTACAGATACAGTCAGTTCTAAGTTAGAGGGAGATGAGAAGTAAATGGGAGTTCTTATTTTTTGCTCAATTTTTTCTTCAAACCTAAATCATCTAAAAAGATAAAGTCCATTAATTTAAATAAATCAGATTTTAAAAAAATTTAAATACATATCTAGGAATTGCCCAGATTTCCATGTGACATTTTATTCACTGGCACAGCCTAAATAAAGATTTTTGGTGTCTAGACATTTTACAATGTCATCCTTAAGGATTCTGAGATGTTTATGGGAGAAAATATTAAATAAGATTTGTAGATATCACCTTGGTCCACAGGTCAGGAATAAGAATAGCTGCTGCTGCTAAGTCACGTCAGTTGTTTCCAACTCTGTGTAACCCCATAGATGGCAGCCCACCAGATTCCCCCGTCCCTGGGATTCTCCAGGCAAGAATACTGGAGGGGGTTGCCATTTCCTTCTCCAATGCAGGAAAGTGAAAAGTGAAAGTGAAGTTGTTCAGTCGTGTTAGACTCTTCACGACCCCATGGACTGCAGCCTACCAGGCTCCTCCGTCCATGGGATTTTCCAGGCAAGAGTACTGGAGTGGGGTGCCGTCGCCTTCTCTGATAAGACTAGCTAGGCACACATATTTAGTGACCTCATATAATTCCAAGCTTTAGTTCACTGAGCTCCTGGAGTTTGTGGTGGTGAAGTCAGAGCCTTTAATTCTGCTTCTTCTATCATTTCTGTGTTTGCTTAAAAGATAAATTTGTATATACATAGATACTCTACTTCTCACCAAGTTAGGGGGAGCTAGGCAGGATAGAAGAGAATTTTAGGCATCAGACTGAACTAATGCTGAACCATGAAAAGGACATGTAAAGTTTAAGACTAGAGAAAATCACGCATTTTGTTGTTGTTCATTATCATATCTTTTTTTTTTTATATTAGCTTTTTTTAAAAATTTTAT
>NW_011494942.1:14530061-14542537 GCF_000754665.1 Bison bison bison | reverse complement strand
ATCCTGGACTGGCGACTCGTTTCATACATGGTATTATACATGTTTCAATGCCATTCTCCCAAATCTCCCCACCCTCTCCCTCTCCCACAGAGTCCATAAGACTGATCTATACCTTTTAACTTAAAAAAAAATTCATGTATACATGAACTTTTAATGTTGTAATATGGACCATATGGAAATGTTTACAAATTCTGTAATGATTCAGGGCATGAGCTTTGAAATTAGACCTTGTGTCTAATCCCCACTCTGCCACTGGCTACTGATCTCAGGCAAACTGCTTAATATCCTTTAAGCTTCAGGTTCTTTCACTCAGAGAAAATCTATAGCTGTATTTACCTAAGAGGATCATTGTGAGAAGTAAATGTGCTCTCCCCCATCCCCCCACAGCTTTACTGAGATATTATTGACAAGTAAAATGTTAATACAAAGTGTACAATGTGATGATTTAATATACATATACATTGTGAAAGGATTCCTACCATTGAGTTAATTAACACATTTATCACCACATATTCAACTTTTTTTTGATGGGAATACTTCAGTTTTATTCTCTTAGCAAATTTCAGTTATATAATATAGTATTATAAACTAGAGTCACCACATTATACATTATATTCTAAGACTTTATACATCTTACAATGGAAAGTTCATACCCCTTGACTAGTCTCTGTGTGTCCCACACCTCCTGGCAACAATCATTCTCCTGTGTCTATAAATTTGCCTTTCTTTTATTCCACATACATGTGATATCATAGGAGTACTTGTCTTTCTGTGTTTGCCTTATTTCACTTCAAAATGGTGTCTAGGTTCATTCTGCTGCTGCTGCTGCTAAGTCACTTCAGTCGTGTCTGACTCTGTGTGACCCCATAGACGGCAGCCCACCAGGCTCCCGTCCCTGGGATTCTCCAGGCAAGAACACTGGAACGGGTTGCCATTTCTTTCTCCAATGCATGAAAGTGAAAAGTGAAAGTGAAGTCACTCAGTCATGTTCGACTCTTAGTGATACCATGGATTGTAGCCTACCAGGCTCTTCTGTCCATGGGAGTTTCCAGACAAGAGTACTGGAGTGGGTTGCCATTACCTTCTCCCTAGTTCATTCATGTTGTGACAAAAAACAGAATTTCCAAGGCTGAATCATATTCCGTTATACACATATACCACAGTTTCTTTTACTTTTCATCTGTCAGCTTACACATATGTCATTGCCCGTATCTTGGCTACTGTGAATAATGCTACACTGAACATAGGAGTGAAGATATGTCTTTAAGATAGTGGTTTTATTTCCTTCAGATATATATCCAGGAATGGAATTGCTGAATCATATGCTAGTCCTATTTTTAACTTCTTAAGACAACTTCATACTGTTTTCAATAGTGACTGTAGCAATTTATATTTCTACCAATAGTACAATTTTCTCTACAGCTTTCCCAACAGTTGTCATCATTTGACTTTTTGATAGTAGCCATCCTTACAGATGTCCAGTGATATTTTGTGATTTTGATTTTCATTCCGCTAATGATTAGTAATGTTGAGTATCTTTTCCTGTGCTTATTGGCCATATGTATGTTTTCTTTGGAAAATGCTTATTCAGGTCCTCTGCCCACTTTTAAATTTAATAAAAAATTGCTTGTTTTTATTTTGTTTTGTCTGGTATTGAGTTATGAGAATTCTTTATATATTTTGGATATTAACTCCTTATACAGACATGTTTGCAAATATCTTTTCCTGTTCAGAAAGTTGCCTTTTCATTTTGTTGTTGGTTCCCTTCTCATACAAAATATTTTAAGATTTATTAAGTCCCATTAGTTTATTTTTGCTTTTGTTTCTTGCCTGAGGGTACAGATTAAAAACAATATTCTTAAGACTCAGTATTAAAGATCATACTACCTAGATTTAATTTTGGGAGTTTTACAGTTTCAGGCCTCATACCTAAATCTTTGAGTTTGTTTTTAAAATGCTGTGAGAAGATGTTCTAGTTTCATTTGTTTACATGATGCTATTCAGTTTTCCCAACATTACTCTTAAAGAACCTGCCTTTTGCCTATTGTATATTCTTGCCTCTTTTTTTTTGTTGTAGGTTAATGGATCATATATGCCTTTGTTTATTTTCTGGATTCTCTATTCTGTTCCATTGATCCATTGATCCATATGTCTGTTTTTGTGTTTGTACCATACTGTTTTGATTACTATACTTTTGCAATATAGTCTTAAGTCAGAAAGTGAGATAATTTTTGCTTCCCCCCACCCCAATATTTTTTATGGCTATTTGGGGGTTTTGTGTTTCCATACAAATTTAAGATTATTTTTTCTAGTTTTATGAGAAATGTCATGGGTATTTGATAGGGATTACATCAGATTTCTTTGGATAGTATGGACATTTTAACAATATTAATTCTTCTAATTTTTGAACACAGGTTATCTTTCCATTTATTTTATTTTATTCAACTTCCTTCATCAATGCCTCACAAGTTTCAGAGTACAGATCTTTCACCTCTTTGATTATATTTATTCCTCAATGTTTTATTCTTTTTGATTCAATTTTAAAAGAGATTTTTAAAAATTTCTATTTGTGATGTTTCATCATTATTGTATAGTAATGCAACAGAATTTTGTAAGTTGATTTTTTATTCTATGACTTTACTGAACTCATTTATTAGTTCTAGTAGTTTCTGGTGGAAAACCTAGGGTTTTCTCTATATAGTATCATGTTGTCTATACATAGTGGTAGTTTGACTTTTTCCCTTCTAATCTGGTTGCTATTTATTTACTTATCTTGTCTAATTGCTCTACCTAGGAATTCTAATTCTATGTCAAATTGAAGCAATAAGAATGGACATCCCTGTCTTGTGCCTTATTTTAGAGGAATAACTTTTAACTTTTCATCATTGAGTATAACATTAGCTGTAGGTTTGTCACAAAATGCCTTTATTAATTTGAGTTTTGTTCCCTCCATACCAACTTTTTTGAGAGTTTTATTCATGGATGTTGAATTTTGTCAAATGCTTTTTCTCATCTATTGAGATGATCATTTGATTTTTACCCTTTGCTTTGATAATGTGATGTATAACATTAATGGGTTTATGGATATTGAACCAGCCTTGTACCTTAATAAATTCCACTTGATCATGTTGTATAATTCCTTTTATGTATTGTTGAGTTCAGTTTGCTAATATTTTATTAAATATTTTTACATCTATGTTCATCAGTGATATTGGCCTATAATTTTTTTTTTTTTTATAGTATCTTTTTCTGGTTTTGTTATCCAGGTAATACTGGTCTCGTAGGATTAGTATTACCTCCTCTTCTATTTTTCAAATAGTTATGAGAAAGACAGGTATTAACTCTTTTTAAATGTTTGGTAGAATTCCCATGTGAAAACACCTGGCCCTGGAATTTTGTTTTGGGGGAGTTTAATTTCAATGCTAGTAAGTGATCTGTTCAGATTTCCTACTTTTTTCCCTGATTCTGTCTTGAAAGACTGTATTTTAGGAATTTATCCATTTCATCTAGGTTGTCCTGTTTGTTGGCACATAACTATGCAAATTACGATTGTATTTCTATTATATTGGTTATAACTTTTACTCTTTAATTTCTTATTTTATTTATTTGGACCTTTTTATTTTTTTCTTGATGAGTCTAGCTGAATATTTTTCATTTTTTCTCATCTTTTCAAAAAATCATCTCTCTCTCTCTCTCTTTTTTTGGTGGTATGTTGTTTGGTTCTATATTTGTGTCTTTATTTTTTTTTTCTTGTAATTCTAGTTTTATGTGGTTGTGGTCAGAAAAGATACTTTATATAATTTTAGTCTTCCTGAAATTATTGAGACTTACTTTGTGATCTAGCATGTGATCTGTCCTGAAGGCAGTTTTATGTGCACCTGAAAAGAATGTATTCTGCTGCTTTTGGATGGAATATTCTGTAGTCATCTATTAAGTTCATCTGATCTAATGTGCTATTTAAGGATACTGTTTCCATATTGATATACTTACTGCCTGGATGATCTATTCATGAACACACATAGATAATTAAAGTTCCCTACTGTTATTACTTTATGGTAAATCTCTCCCTTTATGTCTGTTAATTTTTGTTATGTGTGTTTGGTTCTCCTATATTAGGTACATATATATTTACAACTTATATCTACTTCTCAAATTGATCCCTTTATCATTATATAATGCTTCTTTGTCTTTTGTTGTAGACTTTATTTTAAAGTTTATTTTGTCTGATATGAATATTGGTATCCTAGTTTTCTTGTCATTTCAATTTGCATGAATTATCTTTTTTCATCCCCTCATTTTCAGTCTGTGTGTGTCTTTAGCTCTGAAGTAAGTCTCTTGTAGGAGTATATATATGGGTCTTATATTTGTATCCATTCAGCTATGCTTTTTCTTTTAGTCAGAGTATTTAGACCATTGACATTGAAAGTGATTATTGATAGGTATGTACTTATTCCAGTTTTGTTACTTGTTTTCTGGTTATTTTTGGAGTTCTTATTTGTTCTTTTCTTCATTTCTTAGTCTGATCTTTGTGGCGTGATGATTTTCCTTGACATTATATTTGGGTTCCTTTCTCTTTATATGTATGTGTGTGTGTATCTATTGTAGGTGTTGATATGTGGTTGTGAAAGTGAAAGTTGCTCAGTCATGTCCGATTCTTTGTGACCACATGGACTGTAGTGCACCAGGCTCCTCTGTCCATGGAATTCTCCAGGCAAGAATACTGGTGTGTATAGCCATTCCCTTCCCCAGGGATCTTCCAGACCCAGAGATAAAACCCAGATCTCCTACACTGCAGGCAGATTCTTTACCATCTGAGCCACCATTTGTGGTTACCATGAGGATATATAGTCACTTAAGGTCAAACCCATTAAAAAAACTCTACACTTTTTACTCCTCCCCTCCTATTTTATGCTTTGATATTTTATGCCTTTATTGTAACTGTTGATTGAAGTTAAAGCTGATTTTATAATTTTTTGCTTAATCTTCACACTAGCTTTTTGCGTTTTTGATCCACTGCCTTTACTATATATTTACTGTTATCAGAGATTTTTTTTCTTTATATATTTTCTTATTTCTTGTTTTTTAACTTAAAAAATCATTTAACATTTTTTATAAGTCTAGTTTAGTGGTGCTGAACTTTTTAAGTTTTTGCTTATCTGGGAAAAACTTTCTCTGTCCTTCAGTTCTGAATGATAAACTTTCTGGGTAGAGTATTCTTCATTGCTATCTTTTCCTTTTAGCATTCTATATATATCATGTCACTTCCTTCTGGCTTACAAAATTTCTGCTGAAAAATCATCTGATGTCTCGATGGGTGGGGAGTTCTCTTGTATATGACTCTGTTTTTTTCTTGCTGACTGTAAAATTCTAACTTTGTCATTTTAATTATAATATGTCTTAGGGTGAGTCTCATCCTGTTTGGAATTCCTTGTTTGCTCTACCTGAATATCTGCTTCTTTCTTCAGGTTAGGGAAGTTTTCAGTCATAATTTAATCAATATATTTTCTTACCCCTTTTCTCTTTCTTCTCTTTCTCTTCCCCTAGAATGTGAATTTTATTATGCAGGATATTTTCCTTGATGTCCCTTAAGCTATCTTCATTAAACCATTTTTTTTCTTTTGCTGTTTTAATTGAGATATTTCCACAATTCTCTTACCAGTTGCTTATGCATTCTTCTGTATAACCTAATATGTTCTAAATTCCTTCTAGTGTACTTTTAATATTAGTTATCATCTCTTCAGTTCTGATTACTTATTTTTTTAATCTTTTCTAGTTCTTTGTCAAAGTTCTCACAGTGTTCTTGTATTCTTTTCCTGAGCTCATTGAGCATTTTTATGACTATTGCTTTGAATTCTTTATTCATAAGTTACTTATTTCCACTTCATTAGGGTTTATTTCTAGGACTTTATCTTGTTTTTTAATTTGGAACATATTCCTATTCTCATTTTAGAGCCCAGGCCACTGTCAAATCCACTGTCTCTGTGCTGGGACTTGCAACATTAAGCCCACTGGCTTTCAAACCAGCCAAGAGAGTTTGTTTTCTCAGTGCTGAACATCAGGGCTATGGTGACCCATGCTGGGCTAGAACCCCTTGCTCCTCAGGAAGGATGCCTGAGCCTGTGATATACCCCTTTTCTTCTGGGTTACTCACCAGGGATATAGGACTTGACTAGATTACTTCTCTTCCCCTCTTACCAGTCTCCATATGATTCTTTATTTATCATGTTGGTTGGAGAAGAGCCATTCTGCTAGTTTTCATATCATTCTCAGGGACAGTTGCTCTATGTAAGTTGTAGTTTTGATGTCTTCATGGAGGAAATTGAGTTCAGAACCTTTGTACTCTGCCATTTTGATCCCCTGAATACCTGAAGTTTGCAATTTTTGAATCCATTAACCCATCTCATCCACTTCCCACCCTACATCTCTGGCAAACACCAATCTGTTCTCTGTATTTATGATATTTTTTTCTTTTTCCTTTCCTTCCTTCCTTGATTGCAGATGCAGGTGAGATTTTACAGTATTTGTTTTTCTCTGTCTGACTTATTGGGCTTCCCAGATGGTTTAGTGGTAAAGAATCTGCCTGGATTGCAGAAGACATAGATGATGTGGGTTTGATACCTGGGTTGGGAAGATCCCCTGGAGAAGGAAATGGCAACCCACTTCAGTATTTGTGCCTGGAATATCCCATGGACAGAGGAGCCTGGTGGGCTATAGTCAGTGGAGTAGCAAAGACTTGGACATCACTGAACACTCACACGTGCACACATACATGCATATCTAACTTATTTCATTCAGCATAATGCCCTCAAGGTCCAGCCATGTTGTTGCAAATGTCAAGATTTTATTCTTTTTAATAGCTTAATAATATTCCTTTGTATATACGTATGCCACATCTTCTTTATCCTGCATCTGCTCTAAATTTGTTAATGGACATTTAGGCTATTCCCATATCTTGGTTGTTGTAAACAATGATGCAATAAACTTAGGGGTATATATATCTTTTTGAGTTAGTGTTTTCATTTCTTTCAGACGGACACCCAGAAGTGGAATTGCTGGATCATATGGTAGTTCTTGTTTTGATTTTTTGAGGAATGTCCATAATGATTTCCATAGTAGCTGTACCAATTACCATTCCCACCGGCAATGCACAAGGGTTCCCTTTTCTCCACATTCTCTCCAGCACTTGCTATTGCCTATCGTTTTGATAATAGCCATTCTGACAGGAATGAGGTGATATCTCATTGTAGATTTGATTTGCATTTCTGGGATGATTGGTGACATTGGATATCTTTTCATGTACCTGTTGACCATCTACATATCTTCTTTGGAAATATATCTATTTAGATCCTTTGTCCACTTTTTAAATTGGGTTAATTTTTTTTTGTTTTGAACTGTATTAGTTATTTATATATTTAGGATATTAGCCTTTTATCATATATTTATATAATTTGCAAATAGTTTCTTCCATTTAGTAGTTTTCTTGTCATTTTGCATATGACCCCCTTTGTTGTGCAGATACTTTTTAGTTTGATGTTGTCTTACTTGTTTGTTTTTGCTTTTGTTGCCTTGCTTTTGAAGTCACACCCAGAAAGTCATCAGTAAAACCAATGTCAAGGATCTCACTACCTGTTTTTTCTGGGAGTTTTATGATTTCAGGTCTTACATTCAAGTCTTTATATTCATGTCTTTATAAATTGACTCCTTTACATTTTATATAAAGACATGCTAGTCTTCAGAGCCAGATGTTTTGGGTCCACATCCTTTGAGTAGGAGCCTTAAAAGTTGGGCATTAAGATGTAAGATGTGTGGTCCAAACCCTACCCATGTCAGGTATAAGCTGGAAGTTAGGCAATACCTTTCCATTGTACAGTGCTATGCGGGTGCTGGATTTATGGTGAAAGTGTGTCTCAGTCTTTCCTGTTCATTTTGATATGGGAATTTTCTTAGTCACCTGATGTGTATGAGCAACATCTAGTTTCTGAAATTCTCTCATATGGAATTGCTTCATATACATGTGTACCTTTGGTGCATTCACGGGAGAAGGGAAATTCAGGAGTCTACCATGTCACCATCTTGGTGTGTAATCCCTGGAGTAAATGTGGCATTTCTAAAATGTTTACTCCAGTGCCTGTCATAAAATAAGTACATAAAAAATACTGTTAAAAATACTGTTAAATAATACATTATTTATTTATCACCATTCTCTATCACTAATATCTTGAATGTACTTAAAATCACTTTTGAATGCTATATTTCTACACTTAGGCTATACAGAAGTGGAGGGAAAGATACATCAGCTTTTAGGGAAAATATCTAAATGTGACTTCAACTAGTTCTGTATGCACTGGTTTCTTCACCTATGAAGAAAGTATGGAAACACGGGTTCTTTTTAAATCTGAAGACAAGGCAAAATTTGTATAACACTTTATTCACTAATGGTTCAGCACTTTAGAATCTAAAAAGGCCTGGCTAATACATTAGGGTGCTCCAACTCCTTTCTATTACTGGAGGATGGGTTAATTTTTAATGTGTCAGAACAAGGAAAGAAGTTCTAGTTTGAGGAAAAGCTGATCACATGATATTGTACAGAAGTTAGTATAATCTTATCCCTAGTCTTATAAATATTATTATGGACCCAATTATCCCAGGAGCAACATATATTCTGTCATATAATATGATGTCTTTTGAATTTTCCAACTTTAAACCTGTGAAGCATGTTAAGAGAGTTGTGGGTTGTCCAGTGATAGAAAACATTTCATGTAGAATTTTAGGCCTTTTGATCTCAGAGGGAGAGCAGTGAGTAGTCCTGGAGAGAAATTTTAGTTCCCTTCCTAGGAACTCAACCTGGGTAACCTGGATGAAAATGAAGAGTGCTCGCCACTAGACCACCAGGGGCTAGGGGTTAGAGTCAAAGTGGCCCTGGCTTTAGCCCCTGTTTGAAAGCAAGAATGTTTCAAAGGAGGGGAAAAAATATAAAAAAATTTATTATTAGATATGCAGCACAATGTAGGGGAGAGCATATACAGGAAAACATTTTGTTATCCACTCAGAAGTGGGGAAGAAATACACACCCAGAAAGAAATGTGGGCATCTTGGATGAGGAGGAGCAGAAACTAGGCAGAGACAAATAGCCAGAGAGGAGTGCGGGCATTCTGAATGAGGAGGAGCACAGTAAAGAGGTTTGTAACTCACTTATATATGACAGTCCTTTCAGGTCTTTGTTTACCTTTGGCCAGTTATCTTGTTTCTTTCTTCCTGATTGTCCATGGAACCTCCCCAAGATGTATGCACGTGCAACTTTTTTCTAAGGTGTATTCCACCACAGAGGCCTATGGATGCGTGTCCACAGATTATGGGATGGGGCACCCTCCCTTTCCGATCCCTTCAAATATTCATTGGAAGGACTGATGCTGAAGCTCAAACTCCAATACTTTGGCCCCTGATGCGAAGAACTGACTCATTTGAAAAGACCCTGATGCTGGGAAAGATTGAGGGTAGGAGGAGAAGGGGACAACAGAGGATGAGAAGATGATTGGATGGCATCACCAACTCAATGGACATGGGTTTCAGTAAGCTCCACGACAGGGAAGCCTGGCGTGATGCAGTCCATGGGCTCGAAAAGAGTCGGACATGACTGAGTGACTGAACTGAACTGATCCCACCACAGAAGCCTATGGGTGGGTGTCCACAGATTATGGGATGTTGCCCCCTCCCTTTTCGATCCTCAAGAAACCTTCCTGTGCATGTGCCAACAGGGCACCTTATTTCATTGTTTTGGCAGAACTCAGCTTTTACCACTAAATCTGGATTGTCTGAGTGAGAACAAAGTTTGAATTTTACTCCACTTGACAAATACCAGGTGTCTGGCCCAGAGGCCCTCTGTATCGTACCTCACTTAGAACAAATAAAGACTGAAAAAAAGAGAAAGTCCAATTATTTGCCAAATCTTAAGTCAGATGCAACCATAATACTCTTGGACAAGGATCATTCAGTAAATTGTTCAACTTGGTTGTGAGTTAACTTCATTGGAAACATAATTCGAAACAAAGAGTCAAATCATGTCTGATTCTTTGTGACCCAATGGACAGTAGCCCACCAGGATCTGGAATTCTTCAGGAAAAAATACTGGAGTAAGTTGCCATTCCCTTCTCCAGGGGATCTCCCTGACCCATGGATAGAACCTGGGTCTCTTGCATTGCAGGCTGATTCTTTACCATCTGAGCCACCCAGGGAAGCCCATTTTGGAAACTCAGCTAAATCTAGAAGGAATCAGTAGCAAAATGTCTGAAGCACCACCCAAACACCAGTAGCACCCTGTGCAGAATGCCTCACACAAACAACAAATAAGACAAAAGTACAAACCCAATTATCAGCAGATAGGATTACCACCTCACTCAACCCTGTCTGTCAGAAGAAAAACAAGACAAAACAAAACTCAGCACAGCTTCCCTGGTGGCTCAGAGGGGGTAAAGCGTCTGTCTGCAACGCAGGAGACCAGGGTTTGATCCCTGGGTTGGGAAGATACCCTGGAGAAGGATATGGCAACCCACTCCAGTATTCTTGCCTGGAGAATCCCATGGACAGAGGAGCCTGGGGTCACAGAGTCGGACACGACTGAGTGACTTCACTTTCATATGAAGCTTACACAAACCACTGGACCAACCTTAGGAGGGCAGAACCAAAAGGAAGAAAGAATTCAACCTTGAAGCCTGGGAAAAGGAGACCTCAAACACAATAAGTTTTAAAAAAAAATGAAAAAGCAGAGAAATACTGCACAAATGAAGGAAAAAACTAGAAACACAGAAGTGCAAATAATTGAAGAGGAAATAGGCAAACTACCTGAAAAAGAATTCAGAATAATGATAATAAAGATGATCAAAAACCTTGAAAACAGAATGGAGAAAATGCAAGAATAAATTAACAAAGACTTAGCAGAATTAAAGAATAAACATACAGAGACAAACAACACAATTACTGAAATTAAAAATACTCTAAAAATATATATAAACAAAGATTTTCCTTTCTTTGCTTTTAAAAATTTTGATAATATATATATATTTAACAAAAATGTTACTATTTTAACAATTTTAAATGTGCATGTCATTGTTACTGAGAAGTTTCACATTGTTGCATAATCACCACTACTGTCCACCTCCAGAATTTTTATATCCTCTTAAACTGAAACTCTGTTGTTGTTCAGTCCCTCATGTCTGACTCTTTGCAACTCCATGGACTGAAATATGCCAGGCTTCCCTGTTCTTCTCCATCTCTTGGAGTTTGTTCAAACTCATGTCAGTTGAGTCGGTGTTGTCATCCAACGATCTCATCCTCTTGTCCACTTCTCCTTCTGCTTTCAGTATTTCCATCAGGGTGTTTTCCAATGAGTTGGCTCTTTGAAACTCTGTACACATTGAATAACAATTTCTTATTTCCCCTGATCCCTGGTAATCACTACTGCATTTTCTGTCTCTATGAATTTATTTGTTCTAGGTACTTCTTATAAGTGGAATCATACATTATTTGTTCTTTTTGTCTGGCTTATTTCACAGAGCATAACGTTTTTGAGGTTCATATGTTGTAGCATGCGTCAAAGTATTTTTCTGTTTTTTTTTTTTTTCTTTCTTGATAGACTCTATTTTTAGGCTAGTTTATGTTCACAGAATAAGTTAGGACAAAGTACTGATTCTCATATTCCTCCTGTGCTCCTCCTCTCAGCCTATCCTACTGCCAACATCCCACACAAGAGTGGTATATTTGTTACAACTGATGAACTTACATTGACACATCATTATCACCATATCATTATCATCATTACTCCAAGGTTCACTCTTGCTGTGCATTCTATGTGTTTTGTCAAAGTAGAAACTATATGCAGGTCAGGAAGCAACAGTTAGAACTGGACATGGAACAACAGACTGGTTCCGAATAGGGAAAGGAGTACGTCAAGGCTGTATATTGTCACCCTGCTTATTTAACTTATATGCAGAGTATATCATGAGAAACGCTGGGCTGGAGGAAGCGCAAGCTGGAATCAAGATTGCTGGGAGAAATATCAATAACTTTGGATATGCGGATGACACCACCCTTATGGCAGAAAGTGAAGAGGAACTCAAAAGCCTCTTGATGAAAGTGAAAGAGGAGAGTGAAAAAGTTGGCTTAAAGCTCAACATCCAGAAAACTAAGATCATGGCATCTGTTCCCATCACTTCATGGAAAATAGATGGGGAAACCGTGGGAACAGTGTCAGACTTTATTTTTGGGGGCTCCAAAACCACTGCAGATGGTGATTGCAGCCATGAAATTAAAAGATGATTACTTCTTGGAAAGAAAGTTATGACCAACCTAGATAGTATATTCAAAAGCAGAGACATTACTCTGCCAACAAAGTTCCATCTAGTCAAGGCTATGGTTTTTCCAGTGGTCATGTATGGATGTGAGAGTTGGACTGTGAAGAAAGCTGAGCACCAAAGAATTGA
>NW_011494942.1:14524262-14527773 GCF_000754665.1 Bison bison bison | reverse complement strand
TTTGAAGAGATTATAGTTGAAAATTTCCCCAATATGGTAAAGGAAATAGTCAATCAAGTACAAGAAGTGCAAAGAGTCCCATACATTATAAATCCTAGGAGAAATGTGCCAAAACACATACTAATCAAACTATCAAAGATTAAACACAAAGAAAGAATAATAAAAGCAGTAAGGTAAAAGCAACAAGTAACATACAAGGGAAACCCTGTACATTTAACAGCTGATTTTTCAGCCAAAACTCTGCAGGCCAGAAGGGAAGGGTAGGATATATTTAAAGTACTGAAAGGGAAAAATCTACAACCAGTATTTCTCTACCCGGCAAGGATCTCAATCAAAATTGATGGAGAAATCAACAGCTTTTCAGACAAGCAAATGTTAAGAGAATTCAGTACCACCAAATTAGCTTTACAACAAATGTTAAAGGGGCTTATATAGTCAGGAAATATAAGAGAAGGAAAAAGATCTACATTAAAAAAGCCCCAAGCAATTAAGAAAATGGCAATAGGAACACATAAATCAATAATTCCTTTAAATGTAAATGGATTAAATGCTCCAGCCAAAAGACACAGACTGGCTGAATGGAATCAAAAACAAGACCCATATATATGCTGTCTACAAGAAACCCACTTCAGACCTAAAGACACATATAGACTGAAAGTGAGAGGATGGAAAATATATTCCATGCAAAGGAAAGCAAAAGAAAGTTGGAGTACAAATCCTCTACTTTGGAAGTTTAATCTTCCAAGACTGAACCAGGAAGAAATAGAAATTATGAACAACCCAAGGACAAGAACTGAAGTCAAATCTGTTACAAAAAATCTCCCAACAAACAAAGCCCAGGACCAGATGGCTTCACAGGTGAATTCTATCAAACATTTAGAGAAGAGCTAATGCCTATGCTTCTGAAACTGTTTCAAAAAATTGCAGAGGAAGGGACAATTCCAAACTCATTCTATAAGGCCACCATCACCCTGATACCAAAACCAGACAAAGACAACACAAAAAGAAAACTACAGGCCAACATCACTGATGAACATAGATGCAAAAATCCTTTACAAAATTTTAGCAAACAGGATTCAACAACACATTAAAAAGTTCTTGTACCATGATCAAGATGGGTTTATTCCAGGGATGCAAGGATTCTTCAATATAAGCAAATCAATCAATGTGATACACCATGTTAAATTGAAAGATAAAATCCATATGATAATTTTAGTGGATGCAAAAGAAGGCTTTGACAAAAATTCAGCACCCATTTATGATTAAAACTCTTCAAAAAATGGGGATAGAAGGAACCTACCTCAACATAGTAAAGGCCATATATGATAAGCCCGCAGCAAACATTATTCTCAATGGTGAAAAGCTGAAAACATTTCTCCTAAGATCAGGAACAAGACAAGGGTATCCACTTTCACCACTACTACTCAACGTAGTTTTGGAAGTCCTAGCTACAGCAATCAGAGAAGAAATAGAAAGAATCCATATCAGAAAAGAAGTAAAGCTCTCACTGTTTGCAGACGACATGAACCTATACACAGAAAACTCTAAAGATACTATCAGAAAATTACTAGAGCTAATCAGTGAATTTGGCAAAGTTGCAAGATATAAAATCAATACACATAAATCACTTGCATTCCTGTATACTAGCAATGAAAAATCAGAAAGAGAAATTAAGGAGTCAATCCCAATCACCATTGCAACAAAAAGAATAAAATATCTAGGAATAAACTTACCCAAGGGGACAAAAGAACTGTATATAGAAAATTATAAGACACTGATGAAAGATGACATAAACAGTTGGAGAGATATTCTATGTTCCTGGGTAGAAAGAATCAATATTGTGAAAATGACTATAATATCAAATGCAATCTACAGATTCAATGCAATCCCTATCAAATTACCAATGGCATTTTTTCACAGAACTAGAACAAAAAATTTCACAATGCATATGGAAATACAATAGGCTCCAGAGCCGAAGCAGTCTTGAGAAAGGAGAATGGAGCTGGAGGAATCCACCTTCTTGACTTCAGACTGTATTACAAAGCTACAGTTATCAAGACAATATGGCACTGGCACAAAAACAGAAATATAGGCCAATGGAACAAGATGAAAGCCCAGAAATAAACCCATGCACCTATGGGTGCCTTATTTTTGACAAAGGAGGGAAAGAACATACAATGGAGCAAAGACAGCCTCTTCAATAAGTGGTGCTAGGAAAACTAGACAGCTACATGTAAAAGAATGAAATTAGAACACTTCCTAACACCATACACAGGAGTAAACTCAAAATGGATTAAAAACCTAAATGCAAGACCAGAAACTATAAAACTCTTAGAGGAAAACATAGGCAGAACACTCAATGACATAAATCAAAGCAAGATCCTCTATGACCCACCTCCTAGAGTAATGGAAATAAAAACAAATATAAACAAGTGGGACCTTATTAAACTTAAAAACTTTTGCACAGCAAAGAAAACTATAAGGAAAGTGAAAAGACAACTCTCAGAATGGGAGAAAATAGTAGCAAATGAAACAGCTGACAAAGGATTAATTTCCAAAATATACAAGCAGCTCATATGACTCAATATTAGAAAAACAAACAACCCAATCAAAAAGTGGAAAAAAGACCTATACAGACATTTCTCCAAAGAAGACATACAGTTGGCTAACAAACACATGAAAAGATGCTCTACATTGCTCACTACTAGAGAAATGCAAATCAAAACTACAATGAGATACCACATCACGACGGTCAGAATGGCCAACATCAAAAATCTACAGACAATAAATGCTAGAGAGGATATGGAGAAAAGGTAACCCTCTGCACTGCTGGTGGGAATGTACATTGATACAGCCATATGGAAGATGGTATGGAGATTCCTTAAAAAACTAGGAATAAAACCACCATATGACCCAGCAATCCTACTCCTAGGCTTATACACTGAGGAATCCAAAACTGAAAAAGACACAAGTATCCCATTGTAGCACTATTTACAATAGCTAGAACATAGAAGCAACCTAGATGTCCATCAACAGATGAATGGATAAAGAAGCTGTGGTACATATATACAATGGAATACTACTCAGTTATAAACATGAACACATTTGAGTCAGTTCTAATGAACTGGATGAACCTAGAGCCTATTATAAAAAGTGAAGTAAGTCAGAAATAGAAAGATAAATATTGTATACTAACACATATATACAGATTCTAGAAAGATGGTACTGAAGAATTTATTTGTAGGGCAGCAATGGAGAAACAGGCATAGAGAACAGGCTTATGGACATGGGGAAAGGGGAGGAGAGGGTGAGATGTATGGAGAGAGTGACATGGAAACTTACCAAAAAAATGATGCTATAGAGAAATCAAACTTTTGGATACAATCAGTTCAGTTTAGTCGCTCAGTCGTGTCCAACTTTTTGTGACCCCATGAATTGCAGCACGCCAGGCCTCCCTGTCCATCACCAACTCCCAGAGTTCACTCAAACTCACATCCATCGAGTCGGTGAT
>NW_011494942.1:14516434-14523754 GCF_000754665.1 Bison bison bison | reverse complement strand
CTCTCCTCTTTCACTTTCATCAAGAGGCTTTTTAGTTTCTCTTCACTTTCTGCCATAAGAGTGGTGTCATCTGCATATCTGAGGTTATTGATATATTTCCCAGCATCTTGATTTCAGCTTGTGCTTCTTCCAGCCCAGCATTTCTCGTGATTAGATACAATGGAACAGGCTAAATGTATTTTGCTTTGGGAAGGAACATGAATCTTTGGGGACCAGAAGGTAGGCTGTGGGCAGGCAGAACTCTAGAAATGACCCTCCCAAGATTCTAGTGCCTGTGGATTTTCAAACATTAAACTAGGTACTGCTTTGAACGGATTTTGGAAATATAATTAAAGTGCCACAAAAACAAAAAAAGTGTTTTGGATGGTGGCAGTTTTAATAGGTTTGTAGTAGTATCAATTTTAATGCCGTAATGGCATATGAGGTTGAACAGTCTTCATACACTTATTTGCCATTTGTGTTTTTCTTTGGTGAGGTGTCCAGATATTTATCTTATTTTTTATTTATTTACTTTTTTTTTTTTTTTTTACCGTTGAGTTTTAACTGTTGTTTGTACATTTTGGACACCAGTTTCTTTTTTTATCAGATATGTGTTTTTCAAAAATATTTTCCCTGTTTGTGGCTTATCTTCTCATTCTCCATGCTGTTATTGAACCAGAATTTCATTTTCTAAGACTGAACAATATTCCAGAGAATGTACATACCACATTTTGTTTATCCATTCTTTTGCTAATAGATTTTTTGATTATTTTCACCTTTTGTGACTGTGCATAATACTGCTATGAACATTTGGTATTCAAGCCCTTACTTTCAATTTTTTTTGGTATATACACAAAAGTGGAATTGTTGAATATCTCTTTGCTTTAAAAAATATTCCATAGTACAGTCAAACAATTATTCTCAATTATTACTTCTGTCAACAAAATAGTCATGTAGCATTCATGATAAGGCACTATTAAAACGATCTTTATTCTTTGTATAGCTTTACCATTTATTATTAAATGAAGAATGGAAATCAGCAATCTTCCAGCTTCAGGAAAGTAACTATAATCCTTGACTGCAAATAGCTTTGCCTAAAGGGAATGTGAACTGAATACAGGCAAATGGGAATTTATAAAATTCTTTAAAAAATAAAAGTGATGCCCCATAGTTCCCAGCTGAAAGGCTGAATCTTGATTTCAAATAGAAGCCTGATAAAAGTAGATTAAAATAGAAAGTTCTGAAAAAGGACCACAGAGAATCCAAATGAAATCTTACCCCTTGCTTCCTCATAATTTATATATATCCAAAGCAGAAGCAGTCATCTCACACACTAGTAAAGTAGTTCTCAAAATTCTCCAAGCCAGGCTTCAAAAGTATGTGAACCGTGAACTTCCAGATGTTCAAGATGGATTTAGAAAAGGTAGAGGAACCAGAGATCAAATTACTAACGTCCATTGGATCATTTAAAAAGCAAGAGAGTTCCAGAAAAGCATCTACTTCTGCTCTATTGACTATGCCAAAGCCTTTGACTGTGTGGATTATAACAAACTGTGGACAATTCTTAAAGAGATGGGAATACCAGACCACATGACCTGCCTCTTGAGAAATCTGTATGCAGGTCAAGAAGCAACAGTTAGAACTGGACATGGAACAACAGACTGGTTCCAAATAGGAAAGGAGTATGTCAAGGCTGTATATTGTTACCTGCTTATATAACTTATATGCAGAGTATATCATGAGAAATGCTGGGCTGGATGAAGCACAAACTGTAATTAAGATATCTGGGAGAAATGTCAATAACCTCAGATATGCAGATGACACCACCCTTATGGCAGAAAGTAAAGAACTAAAGAGCTTCTTGATAAAAGTGAAAGAGGAGGGTGAAAAAGCTGGCTTAAAACTCAACATTCAGAAAACTAAGGTCATGGCATCTGGTCCCATCACTTCATGGGAAATAGATGGGGAAACAGTGGAAATAGTGACAGACTTTATGTTTTTGGGCTCCAAAATCACTGCAGATGGTGACTGCAGCCAAGAAATTAAAAGACTCTTGCTCCTTGGAAGAAAGAAAAGTTATGATCGACCTGCTGCTGCTGCTAAGTCGCTTCAGTTGTGTCTGACTCTGTGTGACCCCATAGACAGCAGCCCACCAGGCTCCTCCGTCCCTGGGATTCTCCAGGCAGGAATACTGGAGTGATCAACCTAGACTGGAGTGATCAACCTAGACAGCATATTAAAAAGCAGAGATATTACTTTGCCAATAAAGGTCCGTCTAGTCAAAGCTATGGCTTTTCCAATAGTCATGTATAGATGTGAGAGCTGGAGTATTAAGAAAGCAGAGCACTGAAGAATTGATGCTTTTGAACTGTGGTATTGGAGAAGACTCTTGAGAGTTCCTTGCACTGCAAGGAGATCAAACCAGTCAATCCTAAAGGAGATCAGTCCTGAGTGTTCATTGGAAGGACTGATGCTGAAGTTGAAACTCCAATACTTTGGCCACCTGATGCAAAGAACTGACTCATTTGAAAAGACCCTGATGCTGGGAAAGATTGAAGGTGGGAGGAGAAGGGGATGACAGAGGATGAGATGGTTGGATGGCTTCACTGACTCCATGGACATGAGTTTGGGTAAACTCCAGGAGTTGGAGCTGGACAGGGAGGCCTGGCGTGCTGCACTCCATGGGGTAGCAAAGAGTTGGACACAACTGAGTAACTGAACTGACTGAAAGCAGAAGCGGTACAAATAATTGTATTTTTTATGCAACAAATAAACTAGCTTTCAATTTTATACTCACAGTACCACGAACTCGGTAGAAGGTTCTTATGGAGATTTATAATCTTAATACATGAAAAAAGAAAGTTCTTTTAGATTTCTAACCTTTAACTGGGATAACTGGGGTAGACATAGAGATTGGACTGTTTGCTTATGATCTAAATATGAAACATATGTTTTGTATCTAGAATCAGAAGAATTTAATTATATTGCTTAAGCATGCTTACATTTTTAGTTTTAGAAAATAGTAAGAATTTTCTACTTATAATTAAATTAGACCTTATATAAAATATAATTAAATCTTATAAAAAAACATCAATCTTGTAAGATCTTTGACTATTTAGTCTATGGTGAAAGGTTTATCTTCAATAATTGCTTGAGGGCTTTATGGCTTCATTATTAACTTCAACTCTTAAAGAATATATGTGTCATATAATCTATATTACAGAAAAAGATGAAAATATGAACCAATTAAACTGAATATAAATCTGGTACCAAAAACTAACAAAGATGGCCCACAATGGGATATCTTATTTATGAGTGTAAATGTATAGTGTTAAATACACAGCAAATGAAGATAAAGTAAAGGAACAGTCCACCATTATTCTAGAAATGGTTCAATGTAAGAAAATCATTACTATGATATGTCACATTTGTAGGTCAACTCACAAAACCATCTTTTTGGTAGATGCTTAAAAAGTATGACAAAATTGAAACTCCATTCTTTGTTTAAAAACTTTTAAAAAATTAATCAGAATTTAAAGTTAATTTCCTTAATCTAAAAAAGAATATTTGCTATAGGTCAATAACTAAAATAATAACAATAACCCTGTATACGAGACAGCAAAAGAGACACTGATGTATAGAACAGTCTTTTGGACTCTGTGGGAGAGGGAGAGGGTGGGATGATTTGGGATAATGGCATTGAAATACATATAATATCATATATGAAACAAGTTGCCAGTCCAGGTTCGATGCACAATAATGCATGCTTGGGGCTGGTGCACTGGGACGACCCAGAGGGATGGTATGGGGAGGGAGGAGGGAGGAGGGTTCAGGTTGGGGAACACATGAATACCTGTGGCGTATTCATTTCGATATTTGGCAAAACCAATACAATATTGTAAAGTTTAAAAATAAAATAAAAAAAAGAAAAGAAAAACAATGAACTAACTAAAAAATAATAATAATAAAAAATAAAATAAAATAATATTTAAGATTGAATTACTATGTGTAATTCACATAGCCTGGAGGAAGAAATGGCAACCCACTTCAGTATTCTTGCTGGGATAATCCCATGGACAGTGGAGTCTGGCAGGCTATAGTCCGTGAGGTCACAAAGAGTTAGACCCTACTGAGCAACCGAGTTCTCACGTTACAAATAGCCTTATTAAAACCAAGGAATAATTAAGAATGAAAATTACTTTAGTTAAAACTCTACTTAATTTTAGCAAAAAGGAAGTTGGTTAGAAAATTCTTAGGAGGCTTACAGATTTGTTGACAGGCTGGAGGACCAGACTTAGAAACAACAGGATTAGACAAAGCCCCAAAGGTGCGGAAGCAGAGACACCCGGCAGGTATCTGGTCAGAAGTAGTCCTAGTGCAATTCATCTACAAAGGCTGGCTTGGTCACTGTGATTATCATCTCTAACAGTGCACACACTGTCAAGTGACTGGCTCAAGATGCAAAACCCTGGAGAGGGTCAGTCACCTTGCTCTAAGTTGGTGGGAGGACTTCTCCCACCAACATTGCAATACTGCATATACTTGGAGTGTTCTCCAAATCAAGGTGGGATGCTAATAGGAAGAGAATATTAGAATGTTGGACAACTTTACATAACACATACTTACTACCTTACTATCATTGCCATTATTTATTAACATTGTTTGCAGATTAAATTGTTTTAGGTCTAGAACATCCATAGTAAGCAACTGAAGTTAATAGCAAAAGATAATAGCTTTGTGGGGAATCTGGATTTAAAAACTTACACACAAAAACATAACTTGCTTATGAAATATAATAACCAATTAGAGAACACAATGAAAGGAACTATTATGTTCACAGTAGAAAAAATATAAATTTTATAGAAATTAACATAGACTAATAATTATTAAAAATGTTGCATTCCATTCCAGAAAATTTATGAATACTCTGAGACTTCCCAGTGGGTAATTCTATTGAAGTCTTTTTGTTTGTTTGTTTTTGTTTTTTTAAGGAAAAATAATTGTATTTCCTTCTTCAGTAACTCAATTATTTTCTCATAGCATATGTGCACTTCTTAGGCATGGCACAACTTCTCAGATCTTGGAATGAAACTGAGTACTTTCACTCTCATTTCTTGTTTCATATTGATTTTATCTTGGTCCTTTTTCTCCCACAGAAACACCCATCAAAAAAACTAGTTTGAAAATAAAAATGATGTCTACAAAACAATTCAATGTTGAAATCATGAACTGCCTTGAGCAAGCATTCCACGCAGTGTCGAACAGATGTTTCTGTGTTAGGGAAGTCTTTCTTAATCTTTTTTGCCTTTGAGAAATCCTTGCAGTAACGATCAGATCTCAGGAACACCTGCATAAAAACTGTAGGTACAGTTCATGGTACATTAACGTGATTAGTAAGTTGTAGATATAAGAAGTCAATTATAATTGTTAATGCTCTATTGAATAAAGAATGTTATTTTTCTCATGATCTCTTTCTTCTGGCTGAAGATTTAGTTTACTCTTTTGGTGTGACTTCCCCCTCTGCACAAAGAACATCAGCTTTAATGCATGTCAGTAATATAGATAGTGAAAACGTCATTTTTTTCTTCTTGATTTTTTTTACCTACCCAAGTAGGGTAAGCCTTATAAAACATTTTTAGCATGCAACATACTAATAAGGTATGGTATCTGGCATATGTTGTTGTTGTTTAGTCACTAAGTCATGTCTGACTCTTTGTGGCCCCATGGACTGTAGCCCACCAGGCTCCTTTGTCCATGGGATTCTCCAGGCAAGAATACTGGCGTGTATAGCCATTCCCTTCTCCAGGGGATCTTCCCATCCCAGGGATTGAATCTGTGTCTCCTGCATCGGGAGGAGGATTCTTTACCATACTGAGCCACCTGGCAAACCCCATCTGCTATATGTAATAGATGGTATATGTAAAAGTATTTTTTTTTCTTTTTGTATTTAAAACAAAAAATGACATTTTAGCCAAACATTCTTGAAAAATAACTAGGTAACAAAGCCTTGCTTACATTTCCCATGATTAATCTTTCTTTTTTTTTATTTTTTATAAATGTAAAAATTCACAAGGAAAACCTAATAATTCTGTGGTAAGTTACTGCCTTAAGCCAAACTAAAATTTCAATTTTATAAAGATGGTTTTGCTAGATTTCTTTTAAACAATGGTTACTAATTTATTTTGACTAATGCTATTTACAGCATTGGATAAGGAAATGGCAACCCACTTCAGTATTCTTGCCTGCAGAATCCCATGGACAAAGGAGCCTGGTGGGCTACAGTCCATGGGGTCGTAATGAGTCGGATGCGACTGAGTGACTAACAGACACACATATACAGCATTAAAATTTATTGACAATGTCAAACAGTAAAACTACTAGAGCCATAAGCCAAACCTATGTGAGTGAAAGTATCTCAAGACACAATTTTATACTATTTTTACACTGAAAGACAGTTTCCTACATGATCAAGCACATAAACCTAGGTGTTTCAAAATTATTATACTAGTACTTTTGATCTTTTTAATAGAAATCAGTTCAGTTGCTCAGTCATGTCCAACTATTTGTGACCTCATAACTGCAGCACACCATGTTTCCCTGTCCTTCAAGCCTCCTGGAGTTTGCTCAAACTCATGTCCATTGAGTCAGTGATGCCATCCAACCATCTCATCCTCTGTTCTTATCCACACCATTCTTATCCTGCCCTCAATCGTTCCCAGCACCAGGGTCTTTTCTAGTGAGTTGGCTCTTCGCATCAGGTGGCCGAAGTATTGGAGCTGCAGCTTCAGCATCAGTCCTTCCAGTGAATATTCAGGATTGACCTCCTTTAGGATTGACTGGTTTGATCTCCCTACAGTCCAAGGAACTCTCAAGAGTCTTCTCAAACACCAAAGTTTGAAAGCATCAATCCATTGACACTCATCCTTCTCTGGGGTCTAACTCTCACACCCATACATGACTGAAGGGATATTGGAAAAATCACAGCTTTGACTAGATGGGCCTTTGTTGGCAAAGTAATGTCTCTGCTTTTTAACATGCTGTCTAGGTTTGTCATAGCTTTCCTTCTTGGAGCAAGCATCTTAATTTTATGGCTGCAGTTACTGTCCATAGTAATGTTGGAGCCCAAGAGAAAAAACTCAGTCACTGTTTCCATTGTTTCCCCATCTATTTGCCATGAAGTGATGGGACCAGATGCCATGATCTTCTTTTTTTGAATGTTGAGTTTTAAGTCAGTATTTTCACTCTCCTCTTTCAATTTCATCAAGAGGCTTTTAGTTCCTCTTCACTTTCTGCCATAAGGGTGGTATCAACTGCATATCTGAGATTATTGATATTTCTCCC
>NW_011494942.1:14516014-14516334 GCF_000754665.1 Bison bison bison | reverse complement strand
AACATTTTCTATTAATAGCTTACATCACATTATGGCCACAGTATAATTTTTACTGTCTCTACAAAGAAGGCCTCAAAGGGAAAGAAGTAAAAGAATAAATAATAATAAAATGTGTTTGAAGTCACTATAAAAATTCTGTTAATGAAGTAGATAGCATGATTTCACTTGGTTAGCTGTTTTTATTTAAATACATTGTCTCAGTGATACCGACCAGGGTTCTTGGCCTTCCCCAATCAATAGAAATTGACTAAAGGCTAGGCAAGAAATTCAGGCAAGGCTTTATTTGTGCTCCTGCACTGTCTACAGGAGGGAGGAAAAAA
>NW_011494942.1:14512092-14515914 GCF_000754665.1 Bison bison bison | reverse complement strand
TCCAGTTCTAACTGTTGCTTCTTGACCTACATACAGGTTTCTCAGGAGGCAGGTCAGGTGGTCTGGTATTCCCATCTCTTGAATTTTCCACAGTTTCTTGTGATCCACACAGTCTAAGGATTTAGCATAGTCAATGAAGCAGAAGGAGATATTTCTATGGAATTCTCTAACTTTTTCTATGGTCTAATGGATGTCAGCAACTTGATCTCTGACTCCTCTGCCTTTTCAAAATCCAGTTGTACATCTGGAAGTTCTCTGTTCACGTACTGTTGAAGCCTAGCTGGAGGATTTTGAGCATAACTTTGCTAGCATGTGGAATGAGTGCAATTGTGTGGTAGTTTGATCATTCTTTGGCATTGCCTTTCTTTTGGATTGGAATGAATACTGACTTTTACAGTCCTGTGGCCACTGATGAGTTTTCCAAATTTGTTGGCATATTGAGTGCAGCACTTTCACAGCATCATCATTTAGGACTTGAAATAGCTTAGTTGGAATTCCATCACCTGCAGTAGATTTCTTTGTAGTGATGCTTCCTAAGGCCCATTTGAGGTCACACTCCAGGATGTCTGGCTCAAGGTGAGTGATCACATCATCGCAGTTATCTGGGTCTTGAAGATCTTTTTGTATAGTGTATTCTTGCCACCTTTTCTTAATATCTTCTGCTTCTGTTAGGTCCATACCATTTCTGTCCTTTATTGTGCCCATTATTGCATGAAATATTCCCTTGGTATCTCTAATTTTCTTGAAGAGATCTCTAGTCTTCCCCATTGTGTTGGTTTCCTCTCTTTCTTTGCATTGTTCACTTAGGAAGATTTCTTATCTCTCCTACTATTCTATGGAACTCTGAATTCAGATGGGTATATCTTTCCTTTTCATCTCTGCTTTTGCTTATCTTCTTTTCTCAGCTATTTGTAAGTTTCTAAGTAGTGAACACCCTGCTTATTTAACCTATATGCAGAGTACATCATGAGAAACGCTGGACTGGAAGAAGCACAAACTGGAATCAAGATTGCCGGGAACAATATCAATAACCTCAGATATGCAGATGACACCACCCTTATGGTAGAAAGTGAAGAGGAACTAAAGAGCCTCTTGATGAAAGTGAAAGAGGAGAGTGAAAAAGTTGGCTTAAAGCTCAGCATTCAGAAAATGAAGATCATGGCATCTGGTCCCATCACTTCATGGCAAATAGACGGGGAAACAGTGGAAACAGTGTCAGACTTTATTTTTTTGGGGCTCCAAAATCACTGCAGATGGTGACTGCAGCCATGAAATTAAAAGACGCTTACTCCTTGGAAGGAAAGTTATGACTAACCTAGATAGCATATTGAAAAGCAGAGACATTACTTTGCCAACAAAGGTCCATCTAGTCAAGGCTATGGTTTTTCCAGTGGTCATGTATGGATGTGAGAGTTGGACTGTAAAGAAAGCTGAGCACCAAAGAATCGATGCTTTTGAACCATGGTGTTGTAGATGACTCTTGAGAGTCCCTTGGACTGCAAGGAGATCCAACCAGTCCATTCTGAAGGAGATCAGCCCTGGGATTTCTTTGGAAGGAATGATGCTAAAGCTGAAACTCTAGTACTTTGGTTGCCTCATGAGAAGAGTTGACTCATTGGAAAAGACCCTGATGCTGGGAAGGATTGGGAGCAGAAGGAGAAGGGGACGACAGAGAATGAGATGGCATCACCGACTCAATGGATGTGAGTTTGAGTGAACTCCTGGAGTTGGTGATGGACAGGGAGGCCTGGCGTGCTGCAATTCATGGGGTAGCAAAGAGTTGGACATGAGTGAGCGACTGAACTGAACTGAAGTAGTGAAAGTGAAAGTTGCTCAGTTATGTCTAACTCTTTGCAACCCCATGGACTGTACCATGGAATTCTCCAGGCCAGAATACTGGACTGTATAGTCACTCCCTTCTCCAGAGGATCTTCCCAACTCAGGGATGGAACCTAGGTCTCCTGTATTGCAGGCAGATTCTTTATCATCTCAGTTACCAGGGAAGTCCAAGAATACTGGAGTGGGTATCCTATCCCTTCTCCAGAGGTTGTTCCTGAACCAGGAATCGAATTGTGGTCTCCTTCATTACAGCCAGATTCTTTACTAGCTGAGCCTGGGAAGAACCTGGTAGCCAGGGAATAACCATGGAAGCTACCTGGTAGCCGTTTTTATAGAAATATGTATACATAAAGGTACTATTTTTGACATTAAAAGTGAAGAATGAAATTCACCTGTTTATTGTGAAAACTAACCTTGATTTTTACTACACAAGCACTCAGTTCTTGGTTACACTTGAGATAAGTATGCACACACATTTCATTTTTAACTGAAATGAAATTTCTATTTTTATTCTAATTCTTAATGGAACAAAAAAATGTTTGATCATACATGTTAAGAAACTAAAAATTGTAGCAAAGCGTACATTGCTTTCCTATGGTTTGTGTGATACTCTTTGTACACAAAAACCCAGACTATGTCCAGGAGCAGATTGATAAGCTTCATATTAAGTGTAGTTCATAAAGGTATTTTTAATTCTGCCACAGTCACATTTTCAGGCTGAACAGAAGATTCAGAGAAAAGAGTTGAAAATTTCATTCTCTTCTAATCTTCAGTTGTTCTGGATGCTTTTCAACAATACTTGAAACTTGATATCTTTTCTTACTTTCAAGTCCAAGCAGGTATGGAAATATTTAAAGATTTCATTTTGCAACATGATTTTCTCAAAGACTGATATTTTTTTAAGTCCAAGAATTGTGTCACATTTTCTCCAGGCTTTGCAGGGACTTGTTCAACTGGTTGTCATGATAAAAATATTTTCCAATGAGCCTTGTTTCTGGAGCTATTCCCTATCTAGCAGGCATGCTGCAAAATCTATACTACTAGCTTCCAGAAATTGCTTCTGAAATGCATCTTTCAACTCAAACAACTTATTAGGAGCACTTCATAATTTAAGCCAATGATTTCTGTGTGTGGCAGATTTTTATGTGTTCTTAGTTTAGATTTTCATACTGTTTTTTCCCTCAAGGAAACTGGTCTTTCTTTAATGAGTCTAACCATTTAGTATCTTCCAGATAATTTTCCATTTCATTTCAAAGAATATTTGACACTAGAATCCCTCAATGAAAAAAAGAAATGAGGCAAAGCCCACATTTCCCCATTTTTCACAAGAGGTGAAACCTTTAATGAACATAATTGTCAAATACCAGCAGAATATTTCTTAGCTAGGTATGATGACAAAAAATTAAATATATTTAGGGCTTTGATTGTTCGGGGCAGCTATTGCAGCAGATATAATTTCTTGAATTTCACCAGCATATGTAATTTTTACAAATGTTATATATAATGACTTTTATTGGTTAAGTCTGTTGATATCAAATTGGATAATGAAGCTGTTGTTCTTTAGTCTATTACAGAAGATCTCTTGAGATTCATTTGACAGGTTATCAAAAAGTTGACTCATACTATTGGAGAATTGAACCTTTTCAATTTCTCACATTGTATCTTCTCCAAGAATTTTACTCACTGTAATTTTGCACACTAATATTATTCTTGACCACCATGTGAATTTTCCTTCTTGTGGCAACAAATTATATTATGAAATAAGTTGATTCATGAGCCTTTCACTGATTTTTCTCCAGCTTTATCAAGACATGATTGACAAATAAAAATTATGTATGTTTATAAGAAAGCCCTCCTCAGCGATGAATGCAAAGAAATAGAGGAAAATAACAGAATGGGAAAGACTAGAGATCTTTTCAAGAAAATTAGAGATACCAAGGGAACATTTCATGCAAAGATGGGCTTGATAAAGGACAGAAATGG
>NW_011494942.1:14511572-14511992 GCF_000754665.1 Bison bison bison | reverse complement strand
AAATGGTATGGACCTAACAGAAGCAGAAAATATTAAGAAGTGGCAAAAATACACAGAAGAACTTCACAAAAAAGATCTTCATGACCCAGATAATCAATGGTGTGATTACTCATCTACAGCCAGACATCCTGGAATATGAAGTCCAGTGGGCCTTAGAAAGCATCACTATGAACAAAGCTAGTGGAGATGATGGAATTCCAGTAGAGCTATTTCAAATCCTGAGTGATGCTGTGAAAGTGCTGCACTCAATATGCCAGCAAATTTGGAAAACTCAGCTGTGGCCACAGGACTGGAAAAGGTCAGTTTTCATCCCAATCCCAAAGAAAGGCAATGCCAAAGAATGCTCATACTACCACACAATTGCATTCATCTCACATGCTAGCAAAGTTAAGCTCAAAATTCTCCAAGCCAGGCTTCAGC
>NW_011494942.1:14511018-14511472 GCF_000754665.1 Bison bison bison | reverse complement strand
TTTGCATTGATCACTGAGGAAGGCTTTCTTATCTCTCCTGGCTATTCTTTGGAACTCTGCATTCAGATGGGTATATCTTTCCTTTTCCCCTTTGCCTTTCAGTTGTCTTCTTTTCACAGCTATTTATAAGGCCTCCTCAGACAACTATTTTGTCCTTTTCCATTTCTTCTTCTTGGGGATGATCTTGATCCCTTCCTCCTGTACAATGTCAGAAATCTCCTTTCATAGTTTATCAGGCACTCTGTCTATCAGATCTAATCCCTTGAATCTATTTCTCACTTCTACTGTATAATCGTAAGGTATTTGATTAGGTCATACCTGAATGGTTTAGTGATTTCCCCCACTTTCTTCAATTTAAGTCTGAATTTGGCAATAAGGAGTTCATGACCTGAGCCACAGTCAGCTCCCAGTCTTGTTTTTGCTAATTGTATAGAGCTTCTCCATCTTTGGCTGC
>NW_011494942.1:14510043-14510918 GCF_000754665.1 Bison bison bison | reverse complement strand
CCAACAGGTGTAAGAGGGTTCCCTTTTCTCCACACCCTCTCCAGCATTTATTATTTGTAGACTTTTGGATCGCAGCCATTCTGACTGGTGTGAAATGGTACCTCATAGTGGTTTTGATTTGCATTTCTCTGATAATGAGTGATGTTGAGCATCTTTTCATGTGTTTGTTAGCCATCTGTATGTCTTCTTTGGAGAAATGTCTATTTAGTTCTTTGGCCCATTTTTTAATTGGGTCGTTTATTTTTCTGGAGTTGAGCTGTAGGAGTTGCTTGTATATTTTTGAGATTAGTTGTTTGTCGGTTGCTTCATTTGCTATTATTTTCTCCCATTCTGAAGGCTGTCTTTTCACCTTGCTAATAGTTTCCTTTGATGTGCAGAAGACCAACCTAGATAGCATATTGAAAAGCAGAGACATTACTTTGCCAACAAAGGTCCGTCTGGTCAAGGCTATGGTTTTTCCAGTGGTCATGTATGGATGTGAGAGTTGGACTGTGAAGAAAACTGAATGCCAAAGAATTGATGCTTTTGAACTGTGGTGTTTGAGAAGACTCTTGAGAGTAGCTTGGACTGCAAAGAGATCCAACCAGTCCATGCTAATGGAGACCAGTCCTGTGTGGTTCATTGGAAGGACTGATGCTGAAGCTGAAACTCCAATACTTTGGCCACCTCACGCTAAGAGTTGACTCATTGGAAAAGACTCTGATGCTGGGAGGGATTGGGGGCAGAAGGAGAAGGGGACGGCAGAGGATGAGACGGCTGGATGGCATCACCGACTCAATGCAAATGAGTTTGGGTAAACTCCAGGAGTTGGTGATGGACAAGGAGTCCTGGCTTGCTGCGATTCATGGAGTCGCAAAGAGTCGGACACGACTGAG
>NW_011494942.1:14509499-14509943 GCF_000754665.1 Bison bison bison | reverse complement strand
TTGAGAAACCTATATGCAGGTCAGGAAGCAACAGTTAGAACTGGACATGGAACAACAGACTGGTTCTGAATCAGGAAAGAAGTAGTACATCAAGGCTGAATAGTGTCACCCTGCTTATTTAACTTATATGCAGAGTACATCATGAGAAATGCTGGACTGGAAGAAGTACAAGCTGGAATCAAGATTACCAGGAGAAATGTCAATAACCTCATTATGCAGATGACACCACCCTTATGGCAGAAAGTGAAGAGGAACTATAAAGAGCCTCTTGATGAAAGTGAAAGAAAAGAGTGAAGGAGGTAGCTTAAAGCTCAACATTCAGAAAACTAAGATCATGGCATCTGGTCCCATCACTTCATGGGAAATAGATGGGGAAACAATTGAAACAGTGTCAGACTTTATTTTCTGGGCTCCAAAATCACTGCAGATGGTGACTGCAGCCAT
>NW_011494942.1:14495939-14509399 GCF_000754665.1 Bison bison bison | reverse complement strand
TGAAACTCCAGTACTTTGGCCACCTCACGCTAAGAGTTGACTCATTGGAAAAGACTCTGATGCTGGGAGGGATTGGGGGCAGAAGGAGAAGGGGACGGCAGAGGATGAGATGGCTGGATGGCATCACCGACTCAATGCAAATGAGTTTGGGTAAACTCCAGGAGTTGGTGATGGACAGGGAGTCCTGGCTTGCTGCGATTCATGGAGTCGCAAAGAGTCGGACACGACTGAGCGAGTGAACTGAACTGAAGGTAAACAATGTATTATTTTTACATATGTGTACATTGAATGATTATCATAATGAATCCAATTCGCATAGTTATACAATTAATTACCTTTTCTTGTGGTGAGAACTCTTGAGGTCTATTCTAGTGTATTTCAAGTATGTAATAACATTATCATTAACCATAACAATATCAATAACATGGTGTATATTGTGCCTCAGAAAACTATTCATCTTGACTGAAAATTTAAATAATAGTGTCTTCCCTTTACTCCCAACTCCATTCAGAGGTGGAGCCTCTGGTAAACCCTATTCTACTCTGTGCTACTTAAATTTGACTTTCCATTTTTTAAAAAGTTTCCACATAAATGAGATTATGTAATACTTTTCTTCCTGTGTTGAAAGACACTTATATCAATATCTTCCAGGGTCATCCATCTATATTGTTGCAAGTGGTAAAAGTTGAGTAATATCTTATTTTGTGTGTGTGAGTATCACATTTTATCCATCTGTTGATGGAGAATTGAGTCATTCCCATATCTTATTTGTTGCGAATAATTCTGCAATAAACACGATCTACACTTTTACTCCCATCCCTTGTATTTTGTGTTTTTGATGTTATATTTTATGTCTTTGTGTCTAGCCCTTAACTGTTTCTTACAGTCATAGCTGGCTTTACGGTTTTGTTTTTAACTTTCATACTAGCTATTCAAGTGGTAGATCCTCAGCCTCTACTATATATTTGCCATTACTAGTGGGATTTTTCCTTTCCTATAAGTTCTTACATTTAGCCTTTTTCTTTTTCACTTAAAGAAGATTTTTGAACACTTCTTAAAAGTCATTGTATTTATTTATTTATTTTTGTCTGAGAATCTCTTTATCTCATCTTCATTTCTAAAGGCTAACCATGCTGGTAGAATTTACAAGGTTGTAGGTATTTCCCTTTCAGCATTTTAAATACATTATGCCATTATGCCATTCTTTTCCGGCATGTAAAATTTGTAAAATTTCTTCAGAGAAATCAACTGATAGCCTTATGTGGGTTCCCTTGTATGTGACTCTTTGTTTTTCTAACTTTAAAATTCTCTCTTTAACTTTTGCAGTTTTACAAGTGTCTTAATATGGTTCTCTTTGGGTTCATCTTATTTGGGACTCTCTGTGCTTCCTGTACCTAGAAGTCTGCTTCTTTCTTCAGCTTTGAGGATTTTTCAGTCATACTTTGTTAAATAAGTCTTCAACCCCTTTCTTTCTCTTTCCTTCTGGAACCCTTAAAGTAAATGTTTGTATGTTTGATGTTGTTGTATAGGTCCCTTTAACTATCCTCATTTTTCAAATTCTTTTTTCCTTTTACTGTTCTGATTAGTTGATTTCCATTATTTTACCTTCTGGATTACTTGCATATTTTTCTCTATTACCTACTCTTCTTTTAGTTCTAACATATTTTTCATTTCAGTTATTATATTCTTCAGCTTTGAATGTTTCTTTTTTAATATTTTCTAGTCATTTAAAAGAATTCTCACTGTATTCATATATATTTTCCCCAGTTTCAGTTGGCATATGTATTACTAATGGTTTGAACTTTTAGCTGGTAAATTCTTTATCTCTGTTTCACTAGGTTTTTTAGGAGTTTTTTCCTTATTGTTCTGTTTGAAACATGTTCCTCAGCTTCTTATTCTGTTCACCTTTGTCTCTATTAAATTAGGTGAAGCAGTTACCTATCTTGTCTTTGTCTGGGAGCATTGGTGTGTGGTCTTCAAGTGTCTAGGGGCTTTGGTAGGAGAGGTGGATCTGAAGTGATCCAGGGTCATGCCTTCCCCCGAGATATGCTGGCAGTCTCCACCGTGGTGGGAGGTAGGATTAGAGGGAGGAGCTAGAGTCAGAACCAGGTATGACCTAGGTTTTCTCCTGTGCTTAGTAACAGTCAGGGCTGGGATCAAGGCCCAGATCTGTTCCAGCAGATGCCTTGAAGGAATCAGTTTACTCCTGTGTTTGTAATGACTATCTTTGCTTTGGCTAAGGTAGTGATGGAGGCCTGACAGCTTGGGGCTACATTTCTGTTCTGGTCTCACTTTTTCCCTGTTGCGGGTACACTGGTTAGAGGCTTGGTCAGGCCAAGAGGAACTGGTGACTTACTAATAACTTTGTTAGCTCCTGCTGGCAATGTCAGTCCCTGTCTTTACAGCTGATTTCACTCCTTTCGTATGTGGGCAGGGACATACATGCTGGCAATGCCTTCCTCTACCCTTGGCAGAGGCAGGGTCAGGACTGAGCTAGGTGCATTTTTCTAAGTGTGAGCACTCTATTTGGCAACAGCAGCCTGTGCCCCAGGAGAGAGCAGCACTAGCTCAGTGAGGGCTGGAGCTAGTGTCTAGTGTGGGCTGGGGTGCAAACTGGATGTTCCTGGCCAAAGCCCCAAGCAGTTTTCAATCCATGCTGTGACCAGGAGTAAACAGGTGTGTGTATTCACTCTTTAAGAGCAAAACCTTGGTTTCCTCCAGTAAGTCCTACTGGTTTTCAAAGGGAAATAATCTTCCTGGTGTCAGACTCCAGGGCCAGGGTGACCAATATAAGTTTCTAATTCTTCACTCTCCTGGGAAGATCACAGAGCCTGTGAAATCCCCCTGCTCTTCTGTGTCCCCTTCTAGGGTGTAGATCCTGACAAGATCACTTCTCTTTCTTTCCTGCCTTTACAGCCTTGGTTGTGTGTGCATGCTCAGGTATCTGACCCTATGGACTGGAACCCACCAGGCTCCTTTGTCCACGGGATTTTCCAGGCAAGAATACTGGAGTGGGTTGCTATATCTTTCTCCAGGGGATCTTCCTGACTCAGGGATCAAACCTGTGTCTCTTGCTTTGGCAGGTGAATTCTTTACTGCTGAGCCACCAGAGAAGCCTGCCTTGGTTGTAGAAGAGCCTTTCTGCTGGTCCACGTTGTTTTCAGTGAGAATTGCTCCATGTGTAGCTGTATTTTTGATGTGCTCATCAGAGGAGCTGAGCTCAGTGTCCTCCTAAAACACCATCTAGATCTCCACTTTCATATGACCCTTTTTTAAACAGAATATTTCTTTTGTTTGTCTGAAGATTACAATAGTCATTTAAAATAATCAGCATCTTTACATGTCTGATGTTTATGATATACAGATGAGAGCCTTTTCAATAAAAAAATTAACCTTTTTAGTTATGATTTGCAATAAAATCCTGTGATTTTTAACATGAAATTTGATGAATTTTAACAAATATGCACAACTGTGTAATAACAACTACAACTAATTATGATGTATAAAACGTTTCTATTGTCCTCCAAATTTTTCCCATGCTCGTTTGTAGTAAATCTTTTCCCCTCATTCTAGGACCCTGGCCATCACTGACCTATTTTCAGTCACTCTAGATTTATCTTCTCACCATTTCATGTATAAGTGGAATCATATAGTGTGCAGTCTTTTATGTCTGGCTTCTGTCACTTAGGATAAGGCTTTTGAGAATGATCCATGTTGTTGTGCATATATTAGTACATTTCTTTTTATGGTGGGGTTTCATTTTATGAATATACCCTACTTTGCTTATCCATTTACTGGTTGATTGACATTTGGACTGTTTACAGTTTTTGTTCTCCATGTGCCACTTATATTTTGTGGACATGTCCATTTTTTCCCTCCTGGTAAATACTTAGGTATAAATTTCTGTGTTTTATTGGAGTTTCACGTATACACTATAAAAGCTTCTAGACTATGTTTTAAAGTGTCACTATCATTTTGCATTTCCATCAGCAATGTGTGAGTAGTTGCTCCACATTCTTGTCAACACTTGGTGTTGTCAGTCTATTTAGTTTTTGACATTTTAATGATATCTCATTGTGGTTCTAATTTCCAAAAAAATGATGCCGATTTTTTTAAATAGACATTTGTTTGCTACATCTTCATGTCTTTGATGAAGTATCTGTTTAAATATTTGCCTATCAAAAATTGAGTTTTTTATCTTTATTATTGTCTTTTTGTTATTGAGTGATGTGTTCTTTATATTTTTGTATACTAGTCCAATTTTGGATGACAGCATTGCATTATTTTCTCTCAATCTGGGACTGTCTCATAATTTTTGCAATAGTTGAAGAGCATGGTTTTTAATTTAAATAAAGTACATTTTATCATTTTTTTCTTTTATGTGTGTGTGTATGTGTGTGTGATTTATTTAAGAAATCCATTCCAAGATTGATGATCTAGCCTAAGTTCACAAAGAATTTTTTTCCCTGTGTTTCTTTGCAGAAGTTTTATAGTACTAGCTCTCACATGAGTTATGAGCATTTGTGCTCAGTTGCTTCAGTCCTATCTGACTCTTTGCAACCCTGTGGACTATAGCTTGCCAGGCTTCTCTGTCCATGGGATTCTCCAGGCAAGAATACTGGAGTGGTTTGCTGTGCCCTCCTCCAGGAGATCTTCACAGTCCAGGGATTGAACCCTCACCTCCTGCTTTACAGGTTGATTCTTTACTGCTGAGCTACTGGAGAAGCCCATGTAAGTTGCATGATCTAACTCAAATTGCTTTTTGAATTTGGTACAAGGTTAGGTTGAGATTCATTTGGTTATACGGGTGTACCAATCCTTTTTAATCTGCTGAAAAGATTATTGTTTTCCTCATTGAATACCTTTATACTTCTGTTGAAAACCCATTTGTTATGTATGTTGGTTTCATCTGTGGACTCTGTTGTGTTACATGCTTTACATCTATATGGCAAGATTTCACTGTGTTATTTATTGTAGCTTGATAGCAAATACTGAAGTTAGTTAATGTAAATTTTCTAATTTTGTTGGATTATTTCTACCAAAAAGCCCTTGGAAATTTTGTTTGGAATTCTGTTACATATACAGACTAATTTAGGAAGAACTGATTTCTTTACACTATTAAAACTTCTAATCCATGTATATAGCATATCCTTACATTTTTAAAGGCTTCTTTAATTCCTGTCAGCAATGCCAGTCTTCAGTATTCAAGTCTTACACATACAGTTGATGATTGAACAGGGGGGATTAAGGGATGCTACACCCTATCCCCACAGTAGAAAACCCATGTATAACTTAGCAGTTGGCCCTTCATATCCTCAGTTCTGCCTCCATGGATTCAATCAACTACGGATCACATAGTACTGCAATATTTATTTATAGTCTATATATAAATAGATCCATGTAGTTCAAATACATGTTCAAGGCTCAACTGTATTTTCTTTAATTTATATCTATTTTTATAGTGTTTGATAATGTTACAAATAATATTGCTTTTAAATTTCAATTTCCTAATGTTGATTTTTAGTATATAGAAACACAATTGATTTATGTATATCAACTTTGTATCATTGACTTTAGTAAACTCACTTATTACTGCTAGCAGCTTTTTCTCAGATTCCTCAGCATTTTTGTACATGGGTGATCATGTCATCTGTAAATAAGAATAGAGATTAAAAGAAAGAAAAGGAAGAAGCAAACATAAAATATTATAGAGCAACCAAAATTTTATAAGCCTAATAAATATTACTGAAACACTTTAAAGAAAATTGAAAAAAATCTCACATAATTAATTGGAAGAAACATGAATATAAACATTTTAATAAAAAAGATGATAAATATGAAAGATGATAAAGAGATTCAACTTCCAAATTGGCACCATGCAAGAAGAGGCAAAACAAACAAATGGAACAGAAAATGACTTACATAGCTTACATGCTCCACTTTATTTATATCTACTTAATTTGTGTTCTTGGGCTTCCTTGGATGGCTCAGCGGTAAAGAATCCATCTGCAATGCAGGAGATGTGGGTTCCATCCCTGGGTCAGGAAAATACCCTGAGGGAGGAAATGGCAATCCATTCCAATATTCTTACCTGAAAAACCCCATGGTCAGAGGAGCTTGGCGGGCTACAGTCCAAAGGGTGGCAAATAGTCAGACATGACTGAGTGATTAAGCACAATTTATATTCTTACACTGTGTAAAAGATCTTTTTCAGAAGGAACTCCATCTACTTTTAAGTTTAAGTATAGCTTTGGAATTAGATTTACTTAGTGTAAATTATTGCTCAATTTTTCACTAGCTGTGACTTTGGAAAATCACATTATTTATTTCATTTGGGTCACTCAGTTATCTCATTTATAAAGTGGACATAATAATATTACTTATTATGTAGGCCTGCTCTGATGTTTAATTAAGATAGTCCCCATAAAGAGCTTAGTATCATGCCTGGCACAAAACAAGCAATCAATAAATGCTATCTATTTATATTACTGGCTATTTCTTGATCTCTTGTGCTTCAACTAGGAATGTTCCTAAACAGGCAATAAATACTGACTCAAATGGCTTATAACAACAACAACAACAACAAAAGGTTAGATCTTGAAAAGACCAGGGAATGAGTTTAATCAGGACTAAAACTCTGTGTTCAGGACCTATTTTCTTTCTTTCCCTCTCTCCCTCTTTTTCTCAACTTCCCAAGACGAATTTATTGGTATTGGTTCCATCCTTAGGCAAGAGCTCCCCTTGTGGGTATAACATGGCTATAGGCAACTTTCAGACCTTCATTTTTTTATTCTAATGGAGATAAAGCAATAAAAGGCTTTTTTTTGTTTTTTTTTTTAAAGCAAATTCAAATACTGCACGTAAATAATGGTTTCATTATGAGTTGACCAATTTATGTCACAGGTCTGTTCCTGAACCGATCACTATGGCTGAAATGGTACCCTCTAGAGATGAGGAAGGAGTCATTTTCTTTCAAAGCACCTTGGTTGCCTGAGGGCTAGTTGCTAGTTGCATGATACTTTTATTAAAAGACACGGAAGTAGATGTCAGGACGCAAAAGCAGCAAATATCTGTGACAAATACTATCTCATTCACGTTGTCTTTTCTAAATAGCAATCATAGTGTTTCTGTACCACATGGAGAACTATTCTTCATTTAGTTTATTGGGAAATTCCTCTATTTTCTTTGGGTGGAGTATGCTTTTTGTCTTTTGCTTATCTGTTCCCTCTCCCTTTCTCTCTCTGTGTCTCTCTTTCCCTCTCTCTTTGGCAAAGTTTTGTGTACCAGCACATGCTGACTTCTTACCTATCTTCAGATGGAAGCTAGTCACTTGCTATAATTAATTAATTAATTAAAATAACAAAAATTGCAGTTAGGAGTGGTTGAGGATTCCAGCAACATCTTTTAAGTCACAAGCTCTGTTGCAGTGAGGCTATAAAGGCTTCCTTTCCCTCTTCCACCCCACTTCACCTCCAGAGGTCTCCCTTGGTTATAACAGTACGTTGGGAATTTCCCCCCTTCCATCTTTCCCCTTCCCTTCTGTTTTCTTCTCTCTCACACACCCAGACGCCCTCCTCTTCCCCACATTTACCTTTCCCTCACTCCTCACTGGTGGCTCAGATGGTAAAGAATCTGCCTGCAGTGCAAGAGACCCAGGTTCGATTCCTGGATCTGGAAGATTCCCAGGAGAAGGAAACAGCAACCCACTCAAGTGTTCTTGCCTGGAGAATTCCTTGGACAGAGGAGCCTGGTGGGCTACCCACCATGGGGTTGCAAACAATCGGACATGACTGAGTGACTTTCACTTTCACTCCTCACAGCATCCACTTGGTGGGTCAGCATGATCTGTCCTACTGCGTGTCCCTGCATTCTGAGATGTCCTCCTGGGTCTCTTTAAAGACATACTTCCTTTCTTATGGACTCCCATTAAAAACAAAATTCAACTGAGTAAATTTGAAGATCTAACTGACTTTATTTAATGATTCATGGCTCGGGTAGCATTCCTTCTAGCAATCAGAAAGGAGCTCTGAGGAGCTGTACAAAATGGGAGGTTTTTATAGGCAGAAACAAGGTGTGACAAGCAGGTTATTAGCAAAGGAAAAAATGTTTTAGGCAAAGTCACTTTTCCTTAAATCAGGGAAGACAGGGGTCTTATTAACTAGTGTTGATCAGGAAATTCCTGGCAGACTGGTTTAAAATTCCACTCTGGAGGAGGCTGAAATGTTAGGTACTAAGTCTTAGTTTTGCTGTTGTGGTGTTTAACACAAGTGACTACATTTTGGATTTGTTGTTTCTTTTTTCATTTTTTAACATTCTTTGTACTCATAGAGCTCAATATTCTAATCAAAGGAACTTTTAGGGTGTTGGTGACATGAAATTGGTTATCCTGACCTAGACACTAGGAAGCAGGGCTTGGCTTTCTGAGTTGTCTTCTCCTTTTAGTCTGAAAGTGAAGTCGGTCAGTCGTGTCTAACTCTTTGTGATCCCATGGACTGTAGCCTACCAGGCTCCTCTGTCCATGGGATTTTCCAGGCAATAGTACTGGAGTGGATTGCCATTTCCTTCTCCAGGGGATCTTCCCGACCCAGGGATCGAACCTGGGTCTCCCGCATTGTAGACAGATGCTTTACTGTCTGAGCCACCAGGGAAGTCAAGTATTTGGCTGATATGCCTCTTAAATGTGGCTTGTGGTTGTATTCTTTTCTATGTTTCATTGAAGATAGATTACTTTCCCTCTATCTTTTTTGTTTGTTTTTGGTGGGGTGTGAGGGAGTGGAAAAGAGTAAAAATGTTGCTACTCTCTCTTCTTTAACCAAAATTCATTCTCAGAGTGATTTTAAACTATTTGATATTTTCAGTTGAACATCCCTCAGAAATATCAAAATTAGCATGTTAAAAAATGAAAATATATTCCTTGTACCACAATTATTTCCATTTTTAGTTTTTCCTACCTCAGGAAGAGGCATCATCATACCTAGTTGCTTTGACTCTGGAACTGTGGATGTTTTCTAGACATCTCCCTCTCTTTCACCTGAAACATGAAATGGCTGCCCAGTTTTGTGTTTTATTCCTTTTATACCTCTCAAATCCATCTCCCTTTCTTGGTTCCCATGACCACTATCTGAGTTCTAGATACCATTCATTCTTCTCTATTCTACCTCAACAACCTTCAATCTGGTCTCCTTGTCTTCAGACTTATTCTCTTAGGAATATTGAAGCCAGGTGGAATGAGGTGGCTTATCCAATAGCCATTTAAGATGATTTTCAACCAATTCCAATGTCTTGCTCCAAGCATGTATGTAAAGTCAGGATATGTGACTTCAGCCATTCCTTTAGAAGAGGTCTCCAGTTGGTAATTACTTATCTTCTTTAAGGCTGACCTTGATGTTGTTCAGACCTTTTTTACTGCTGTGTTATGGTGCTAGAGAACAGGGATGGGTGATGAGGGCGGTATGGAGAATAAACTTTCTCTTCCAAATCTGTCCTTAACCAGCTCTCAGATGAATCATTACCCAGTCTCTGAGTGAGTGAGTGAAGTCGCTCAGTCATGTCTGACTCTTTGCGATCCCATGGACTGTAGTCTACCAGGCTCCTCCATCCATGGGATTTTCTAGGCAGGAGTATTGGAGTGGGTTGCCATTTCCTTCTCCAGGAGGTCTTCCTGACCCAGGGACTGAACCAGGGTCTCCCGCATTGTAGGCAGATGCCTTACCATCTGAGCCACCAGGCAAGTCCAACCAGTCTCTGGTGCTGGGTTAATCTTTGTAAAAAGATAAAGGCTACACTTGTGCTCCTAAGAATGATCTTTTTAACAATGTTTTTAGAAATAAACAACAAACAGTTCTAAGTTTTCCAGTGAATCTGTCTGTGTTTTAGTAATGACAGCAGGAGGGTGGAGTCTTGGTCTAAATTTTTATGAGTTCAGCCAGCACAGCTGAAGGAAACAGGGAAAAACAAGTTTCAGTCTGTACATCAGCAGCTCAGTGAAAATTATTAGTAGATGACACCTAGTGGTGCCTTGTGGAAATGCACTGAAGCTAATGAGCACATATGAATGTTAACAGCCTTCACTATGTCAGGAACTTGTAACCAAATATAACTCAGGCTCAATAAGACAGCAAAGTACAACCCACTCCTGACATGAAGTCTAACTGTATTGGTTAGTATAGACTAACTGCTGTAGTCAATAAGCTTCAGATTTTTACTGACAACATAATGGAAGTTTATCTTATACCATCAAATAGGCAGCTGTTCAGTGGGTGAGCTTCCATATAATGACACAAAAAGTGACTCGGTCACATGGAAAGAAATACTTTGTGGCTGGATAGGAAAATTCAACAACAGAGGGATATCACTTCCCAAAACAAAACAAAATAAATAAATCAAAACAACATTGTATGTTGACATAGGCATGACTGTATAAAACCTTTAAGATTCATTAGGTTAAGCATATAAGAGCTATGTATGTCATGCTATATAAATTATACATCAATTTAGAAAATAACAGCAACAAATCAGTTGGAAAAGAAACAATAAAAGGGAGAGGGACTAGCTAGGACATGGGAGCAGCCTAGATGTCCATCACAGGTGAATGGATGGAGAAGCTATGGTACATGTATACAATGGAGAATTACTCAGCCATAAAAAGGAATGTATTTGACTCTAATGTGGTGGAATGAGGTGTTCTGATGAGGTGGAAGAATCTAGAGCTTATTATACAGAGTGAAGTACGAGGAAAACAAATATTGTATATTAATGCATGTCTTTGGAATCTAGAAAGATGGTACTGATGAATCTATTTACAGGGCAGCAATGGCATCTCCAGCATAGAGCACAGACTTGTGGACACAGTGCAGGAAGGGGAGGGTGGGACAAATTCAGAGAGTAGCATGGAAACACATGCATTACCATATGTAAAATAGATAGCCAGTGGGAATTGCTGTATGACATAGGAATTTGCTATATTTAGCTCAAATTGGTAAACTCTGTGGCAACCTACGGAGAAGGCAATGGCACCCAACTCCAGTACTCTTGCCTGGAAAATCCTATGGACGGAGGAGCCTGGTAGGCTGCAGTCCATGGGGTCGTGAAGAGTCGGACATGACTGAGCAACTTCACTTTCACTTTTCACTTCCATGCATTGGAGGAGGAAATGGCAACCCCCTCCAGTGTTCTTGCCTGGAGAATCCCAGGGACAGGGGAGCCTAGTGGGCTGCCATCTATGGGGTCGCACAGAGTCGGACACGACTGAAGCGACTTAGCAGCAGCAGCAGTGGCAACCTAGAGGGGTGAGATGGATGGGAGATGGGAGGGAGATTTAAGAGGGAGGGGACATGTAAGGCAGAAACCAACACAATATTATAAAGCAACTGTCCTCCAATTAAAAATAAATTAATTTAAAAAAAATAAAAGGGAGAGGGGAGACACCTTACATTAAAACTCATAAAATCTCAATTATTAAAACAGAGTGGTGATACAATTTAAAACCTACAAATTTAAAAAAGAGAGTGGTGTGCATATACACATAGATTAATGAAATAGAATAGAAAACCCAGAAGTATCCCCAAGTGCATACAGATACTTCATAAAAGATAAAGCACTCATCAGAAATCTAATCAACTAATCAATGAATGCTTTGGAGATAAATGTAAATATATATATATATTCTTGTTTGGAGAAAGAATGGAAGGAAAGTGGGAAGGGTAAAGTTAATACATGAATTTTATTTCTTGAAGAAAGACAACTTCAGGCACTGCATTAGTCAGGATTCTCAGAGAAACAGAATTAGTAGGATATGTGTACATGCATGTGAGTGTGTGTGTGTTTGTTTACTTATGTATGTATGCATTCATTTATTATGAGGAACATAACATGCACTTATAGAGGCAGGTGTCTCAAGATCTTCACGGTGGGTTGGCAAGCTAGAGATGGAGGGGCACTTATGGTGAGTTCCAGTCCTCGTCTAAGAGCCTGAGAGCCAGGAAAGCAGATGGTTCACTTCTAGTACAAAGGCTGGGAGGCTTGAGACCCAGGAAGAACTGATGTTTTACTTCAAGTCTGAAGGCAGGAAAGAGTTGATACTCCAATTCAAAGCCAGTCAGGCAGGAGAAATTGCCTTTAGCCTTTTGGTACCATTCATGCCTCAGATTGGATGAGGCCCAGCCACAGTAGTGTGTCCCAAGTGGTGCTGGTGGTGAAGAATTGCTTTGCTAATACAGGAGATGTAAGAGATATGGGTTTGATTCCTGGGTTGGGAAGATCCCCTGGAGAAGGAAGTGGGAACCCACTCGAGTATTCTTGCCTGGAGAATCCCATGGACAGAGAAGCCTGGTGGGCTACAGTTCATAGGGTTGCAAAGAGTTGGACACAACTGAAAGCAATTTAGCAACACACACACCTACATTAGAAAGAGCAATCTACTATTCTCAGTCAACCAGCTTAAATGTTAACCTCATTCAGCACACTCTCAGAGACACATCCAGAATAAGGTTTGACCAAATATCTGGACACCTCATGACTCAGTTAGATTGACATATAAAATTAACCATCACAGGTCTCCTAAAAGATTTACATTCTCTGATGGTTTATTCACCTTTCCTGAAATCTTGATGTCACTCATGACATTCTGTTTAAAATGGATCACAGAAGAGATATTACTGAAGAACTATTCAACTTTATTTCCAATATGTATATAGAATTTCCTGTTCCTGGCAGTCCTCTACTTCTTACTGATTATGGGTGTGCTTCAAATCTACAACAAAATATTTTTTAATGAATAAATTATTGTTCTTTTAATATGGTGGAAAGGCATTGGATCATGTCACCTCTTGGTGTCCAATCAATTAAAATGGTCACTTGCCACTGGTTTTTACTTATAAGTATGGCAATCCTTGGCTGCTCAGTGTTAAAAAATCTGCCTGCTGATGCAGGAGATGTGGATTCAATCCCTGGGTTGGGAAGATCCCCTGGATAAGGAAATGGCAACCCATTCCAGTATTCTTGTTTGGGAAATCCCATGGGCAGAAGAGCCTGGCAGGCTACAGTCCATGGGGTCACAAAAAAGTTTGACATGACTTAGCAAATAAACAAAGCAATGGCAATCACTGCCCCTGACAGAACGGGGACACACTCCTTCTCATTCTCTGCTATTTTTCTTTAATGGTTCTGACTTTTATCAATACTTTGGGTAATCATTGGTGGTTGACACTACTTTGCTATTTGCATGCTATTTCAGTGAATGTAACTTAAATCACTTAAAGCCGTCTGAAAGAGTAGAATAGTAATAATATTAAATATAACACAACACTCATGTTGGATCCTGTATGGTCCAGAATTGTCCAAGTTATCTCACAATTTGAAAGGGCCATAACATGGAAGAATTTGGAGAAAAATCTTTCTGAGTGTCCCAATCAGTGTCACTTTTAATCACAAGGGCTTCTTTCTGCAGAGCTTTTCAGTCC
>NW_011494942.1:14494943-14495839 GCF_000754665.1 Bison bison bison | reverse complement strand
TGCCCCCAATATGCATGCACACAGTTATTTTTAGTCCCATATAGTTTCTTTATATTTTGTAAACTGAGGAGAAGTGTGTCTGTGTCCAGGTGCAAACTCTATAGCACTGCAGCAAAAGGTTCTAGGCCTGGCTCACTGGTTCCTCATTATCATTTCCCCTTTACTCTTATGAAATATTTCATTACCATTCTTCATAGATGAGTCATTTGCATTGAGGAGCTTCCCTGGTGGATCAGTAATAAAGAATCTGCTTTCAATGCAGCAGACGTGGGTTCAGTCTCTGGGTTGGGAAGATCCCCTGGAGGAGGGCATGGCAAGCCACTCCAGTATGCTTGCCGGGAGAATCCCATGGACAGAGGAGCCTGGTGGACTATAATCCATAGGGTCCAAAAGAATCAGACATGACTGAAGCAACTTGTCAAGCATGCATTTGCACTGAATGTGCTGTGTGTGGTGTTTGTGTGTGTGCATATGTGAGGAAGTTAGTGTATGTTCACCCGGGGGACTGGCAATAACCAGAATTAATTCAGATGTCTCAAACAAAAGACTTTAGTAGGCAGGCAGACTGGACAGGACAAACAAGGCATGGTGTGGCATCCAGATGGGCAACAAGAAAAAGCCATATTCCTTAAGAGGTGAGGAGGAAATAATATTGACCAGAGCCTGGCGGGAGCTATGACTGAGAGGGACACAGCTGCCACCAGAGATAATGGTGCCAAGTGCCAGGGAATAAATGCCACACTATTTCTCTTCTCTACCTTCCAGTCATCTGCTGGTTTCTCCCCTTGGCCAAGTGTTACTAAAAGCCAGTCATGAGGGGAGCTTCAGCGGTGAGATTTATAAGGGTAAGTTTCCTTGACGTAAGAAAGATAGGAGGTGAAGACTGCATATGAGTG
>NW_011494942.1:14476465-14494843 GCF_000754665.1 Bison bison bison | reverse complement strand
ACACAACACTCATGTTGGATCCTGTATGGTCCAGAATTGTCCAAGTTATCTCACAATTTGAAAGGGTCATAACATGGAAGAATTTGGAGAAAAATCTTTCTGAGTGTCCCAATCAGTGTCACTTTTAATCACAAGGGCATCTTTCTGCAGAGCTTTTCAGTCCTGGGGACATGAAGCACTGAAGTGCTAACAAAGATCACCTTTGTATGGTTTAACTAATTGTCATCAATAGCTCTCATGATTTTCTTATTTTGCATCTTTTTTTTTTTTTTTTTTTGAGCACTTCAAAACCATATCCTTTGATTATCTCAACTGAATCATGCTATGAGAGTTTTTCTGGTTTGGGGGGAAAAATCAATAGCCAACCTTCAGTGTTCAGTTAAGCTACTTTTCATTCTTTACATATTATAATGGTAATACTGAGCCAGGCTGGGACCCTTTGCTGCAGTGCTTCAATGCTTGCACCTGGACAAACATCTTCTAAAGCAACAAAGTACAGAGAAACTATAAGGGATTAAAAATTACTGCGTGTATGTTCAGTTGGGGCAAATTTTGGACAAGAAGGTGCAAAAAGACCAACCCCCACCAACTGTGGGAGCAAAAACGGTGTTGGGAACAAAAGCAGGGTACTGCACATGCCCCCTGCACACACCACCACCAAAGAGGCCAAACACCTAAGCTACCCCTCCAGCCTAACCCCTCACTCCACATAAGCAACCAACTCACCAATTTCCAACCAGAGAACAAACAAGGGAAACGTACTTGTTTTCCCACCTCCTGCGGCCACAGGAGCCCCAGTATAACTTCATCTGAATTTCTTGGCAGGCCTTTTATCAATTTCTAGTAACTGGGAAAGGCTAAGAACATTGGTTGGGATCAAGACTTTATTGAATGAATGTATCAAGAATGAATCTTTTAAGTGATAAATGTTCTTGTAATGTTGTCTCAGTTACCACGAATAGGACATGAACCTACTGTACCAGAAATATTCTCTGTCCCTCTGTTCTTCCCTCAGTACAAATCATGTGTATCTCTGTGTGTAACCGGAAGAATTCACCTTTGTCTTTTCACTTGTGACAATTTCCTCTGACTTCTCCTCCTCCCATAAAAAATGGAAAAAACTGATCTGAATCCTTACAAGAATACTGAAAATGAAGTCCCTCTTGGGTTTAGCAAGGAAGCAGCTGTGGAAAGATAATGTGGTTCCTCTGTTTTTCTGAGAGGCCCTCAGGTGGATGAGCACAGACCTGAACTCTGCTCTGCTTGGTAAGGAACCTTGATGTTGACAGGGAAGATCGTCAGGTAGTAGTTTTTAGGCAATAAAAGAAAACATTTCCTTCCTCACTATATGCTGTTTTGTCATTGGAAATCGATATCTCTGCTAGATGGGAGTGTTTATGTCAGATTTAAGAAGCTCAATAAAGAAGTGGGAGTATCTGTTTGTCACACTTCTCTATTGTATATTCTTTCTTTCTTTCTTTATTTTTATTATTATTTTTTACTGTACAATATTGTATTGGTTTTGCCATACATCAACATGCATCCACCATGCGTGTACACATGTTCCCCATCCTGAACCCCACTCCCAGCTCCCTCCCCATACCATCCCTCTGGGTCATCCCAGTGCACCAGCCCCAACCTTCCTGTATCCATTTTCTAAGCCTCCAGAACATAATAGTGTTCAAGGAATGGCAGGTGTTACAACACTTTTTGATACATGAATGAACACCTGACTTTGTAGACTGATTCATACTTGATGAAAATTACATATACATATGTGTATATATACATATATATATTTTTTTCATGCTCATGAACCCAAAATAAAAATGGGCACAGGATATGAATAAACTATTCCCAAAAGAAACTTCAAAAGGCTAACAAATATAGAAAGTAAACAATTTATAACCAGGGAAATAAACAGAGCTTTACAACCAGACTGTAGCTTGCCAGGCTCCTCTGTCCATGGGATTCTCCAGGCAAGAATACTGGAGTGGGCTGTCATTTCCTTCTTCAGGGGATCTTCCTGACCCAGGAATCAAATCCAGGTCTCCTGCACTGCAGGCAGTTTCTTTACTGACTGAGCTATGAAGGAAGCCCTACATATACATATACATATATTTTCATGCTTAAATGCATACATGTAGATGTTCTAATAAATGAGACAAAATTAACGTCACACTATGAATTCTGTTCTCCTTGCCCTTTTCTGAAGCTTTAGTTTGTCTCTGGCAAAGTGAATAGATCTTCCCCTTCACCCTTCCCCAAAATGAAGTTTATGATTAAAGAGAATTTCTCATTTGCTCATGCTGATGTTGACATAAGGACACTACTGTTAGAATATATTTAATAGATGTTCTAAAAACCTGTGTCACAGTACTGATCAAAGAGATGGATTCTGTGAGTTGTCCTTTTCTGATAGGCAAAGACATTCCATCATTGCCCTTGATTACAATTAGTAGAATATGATGACAACAAGACCAAATTAATCCAATTTATGACTGCTTTAAAATGATCTATAGACAATGTGCCTCTTTATTACCAGCCTTCTGACTGATTTACCATTGTTCTGTGAACATTTATATTTCTAAGACCTGTGATAGTTACTCTTATTATAGATGGCTCTGGAGAAATAATACACTTTAAAATCATATTTTTTTTACTTAAATAATGATCTCAAACTCTTAGTCCACCAATATGCCCCCTAAGGATAATATTAGTTGATTATTTTCGTCTTCAATCAATAATAGTAGTCAAGGAAATAATTTATGTAAATTTCAGTTACCTAGAATAAATATGAAACCATCAGAATATAGAGAAATAGAAAGGGTCCTGTATAATGTGTTGCTTATTTTGAATCACTTTTGTAGAGGATGTGAAATATTTAGAAGGGAGTTATGGATTTTTCTTATAGGAAACATAAGGAAAGGTAGAGAATATTGTACATAAGACCACATAAACCTTATGTTGTTCATCAATCAGAATAAGGATTCTTGGAAATAGTATATTTTGATCATCAAAGAATTTGAAGATATAACTATGACTCAGTTTTAATAAAAATTCTTATATGTAAACAACAGAAACATATTTTGGCTGGGTAATTTAAGCAGAAACATATTCTATTTTGGTGAAGGATGGATGTCGTATTTGGATTTGGAGAGGATAATTACAATGTTCAAAATTGGTATTTTAGACATTTTTAGACGGGAGCCTGGCATGCTGCAGTCCATGGGGTCACAGAGTCGGACACGACTGAATGACTGAACTGAACTGAATTAAATTGAAAATTGGCATACTTCTTATAAATATGAATAAGGAAAAGAATCCAGAAGAAAAGTGGGCACAGGATGTAAATAAACTATTCCCCAAAGAAACTTAAATGGCTAACAAATATAACAATTTATAACCAGGGAAATTAGCAGAGCTTTACAACTAGATTATAAAAAGTAATAAACTAGAATGATATCAAGTGCTGGTAAGAACATAGAGAAACAGGAAGCTATATGCACAGATGAGACCAAAGACTGATACAATCTTAAAAGCATATTTCCTAATTTACTATGATCCCTTAATCCTGTTATAGCATAAAATTCAGGAAAGCAAATACATCTGTCCATGAAGAGATATGTATGAGGATGCTTTTTGAAATACTGTTTATGGCAGTGGGAAATTGGAGGTAACCTAACTTTCCATTATAGGAGAAAGGATAAATAAAATCAAAGAAGACTATTATGTATTATGGTATAGCTGAGGCCATGAATTACAGGTTTATACAAAAACATAGATGGACTTCATGGTAATCAGAGATAATTAATTAATTAATTAAAAAATCCAACAAAATGACACTCAGCTTAACTAACGTAAATTAAAAAACACATAATGCCCCAAACAATGATATAACTTTTTAATATATTATCCCTGTACATATATCAAGGACAGTAGAGTAGATTAATTTAGTGATAGTAGTGGAGATCGCCATTATCTTCATTACTTCCACCATAGTTTGGCTCCAGGTAAATAACAGTTTGAGTGAACTCCGGGAGTTGGGGGTGGACAGGGAGGCCTGGTGTGCTGCAATTCATGGGGTCGCAAAGAGTCAGACACTACTGAACTGAACTGAAATAACAGGGAGGGAACACAGCTCCACCCATCAACAGAAAATTGGATTAAAGATTTATTGAGCACAGACCAACCCATCAGAACAAGACCTGGTTTCCCTCTCAGTCAGTCTCTCCCATCAGGAAGCTTCCATAAGCCTCTTATCCTTTTCCATCAGAGGGTAGACAGACTGAAAACCACAATCACAGAAAACTAACCAATCTGATCACATGGACCACAGCCTTGTCTAACTCAGTGAAACCATGAGCCATGCCATATAGGGCCACCCAAAATAGACGGGTCATGGTGGAGAATTCTGATAAAATGTGGTCCACTGAAGAACGGAATGGCAAACCACTTCAGTATTCTTGCCTTGAGAGCCCCATGAACAGCTGAAAAGGCAAAAAGATAGAACACTGAAAGGTGAACTCCCCAGGTTGGTAGGTGCCCAAAATGCTACTGGAGAGGAGCAGAGAAATAACTCCAGAAAGAATGAAGAAATGGAGCCAAAGCAAAAACAATGCCCAGTTGTGAATGTGACTGGTGATAGAAGTAAAGTCCGATGCTGCATAGGACTATAGCATAGGAACCTGGAATGTTAGGTGCATGAATCAAGGCAAATTGGAAGTGGTCAAACAGGAGATGGCAAGAGTGAACGTCGACATTTTAGAAATGAATGAACTAAAATGAACTGGAATGGGTGAATTTAATTCAGATGACCATTGTATCTAGTCCTGTGGGCAAGAATCCCTTAGGAGAAATGGAGTAGGCATCATAGTCAACAAAAGAGTCAGAAATGCAGTACCTAGATGCAATCTCAAAAACAACAGAATGATCTCTGTTCGTTTTCAAGGCAAACCATTCAATATCACGGTAATCCAAGTCTGTGCTTTGACCAGTAATGCTGAAGAAGCTGAAGTTGAACGGTTCTATGAAGAGCTACATATCTTCCAGAACTAACATCCCCTCTCTCCCCCCGCCCCAAAATTGTGGGGATTAGATCACTCTTTTGCTTACCCCCTTACTATCACTGACTATAGAAAACTTCACACTTATAATGTGTAAATAGTATTAATTGCTCATACAGCATCATAAACTATTGAAATTTTTTGTTTTTCAATTTTTTTCCCTTAAAATATAGTTTGCTTGGTCAAGTAGATTTTGAAATTGGTCAGAATTATTTGAACTGGGAATGCTGGATAGCTTTTTAAAGACTCTGCTACTCTCTGCTAACTAGTAGTCTTGTTGAGGAGAGAACAGTCAGAGAAGTAAGCTGGCTTACCCATAGGAATGGAATATTCTGCACTTTGAAAAATTAAAATTTCATGTTTGTAAGCTTTTTAAGGCATTATAATTAATAGAAATTATTTTGGATGCTTGTAAGGAGGGTAAAAAAGCATATGTGTAAACACATTTATATTATATGTAACAGGTTAGATATCACTTGCCCTGAATTCTGTAAAACTATAATCTACTTCAGTCTTTCTCAGATCCATTTATGGTATGAAACAATTTCATTGTAGTTTGAAATACCTTTTAATCATTTCCAAGTTTGTCAGCTAGTGATCGATGTTTTACTCATTGTGGCCATTATGATCACTGACAGGTATCATAGTTTATGTCAAAATGCATTATAGATTCATCTTTAGAGCTTTGAAAACTTACAGTCTCTGCAAGTAAATCTGTAATATAAGGCTGTATTTGCTAGACATACTTTCACCTAAGTTGAAGGCAGTCTCTTGTGTTTTCTGAAGCTGTAGCCCAAGTATTAATGAATTTATTAAATGCCATAAATGAAAATATTTAAAAATATTCTACCAGCAATGAACAAGTAAAATTTGATATTAAAAGCACATTACCCCACAAGAAAAAATACTTAAACTTAATAAAATATGTGCAAGATCTACAAAAGAAAAAAGCATAAAATTTCAATGAAAGATAAAGGAAGAACTAAGTAAGTGGAGAGATATTTCATGTTCATAATTAGGAAGATTAAGTATTGTCAAGATGTCAGTTCTTTCCAATTGATCTACAGATGCAATGCAATTTCAATTAAAAAAATAGCAAAGTATTTGTGGATATTAAAGGAAAAAAACTAATTCCAAAGAGTATATGGAGAAATAAAAGACCCACAATAGTTAAACTAATAGTGGAGAAGAATATAGCTGGAGGACTAACATTATCCAATTTTAAGACCATGAAACTACAGTAATAAAGACAGCATGGTATTGATGAAAGAACAGACAAACATATCAATGGAATAGACTAAAGAGGCCAGAAATAGACTCACATAAAAACACTTAACTGACAACGCAGCAAAATCGATACAATGGAGCAAAGATAGTCATTTCAACGAACGGTGCTGGAACAACTGGACATTCACGTACAAGAAAGGTAAATCTGTTTTAGACAAATCAAAATTTATAAGAAATGGACTTAAAAGAAATGCTAAAAAGAGATCTTCAAGTTGAAATGAAAGGATGCTAAGTATTAATAACAACACAAAAATATATGGAAGTATAAAAAGCACTGATAAAGGTAAATAGACAAATTCATAATACTCTAATGCTATAATGGTAGTTTATAAATCACTTTTATTTCTAGTATAAAAGTTAAAAAACAAAAATATTAAAAACAATTATGGTTAAAATAACTTTTTAATAGAGACTCAGTTTAAAAAGATAGAAAGTATGCATCAATTGCATTAAGTGTGGGAGTGGGGAAGAAGTATAAGTGCAGAGTTTTGGTATAAGAGTAAGGTTAAGTTGCCTAAAATAGACAATTATAAGATGTTTTATAAAACTTAACAATAACTACAAAGAAGAAACCACTAGTAGATATGCAAAAGATAAAGAGCAAGGAATCAAAGTATACTGCACACAAAAAAAGCCAATCAGCTACAAAGGTATATTGCAAGAGAGAAAGATAGGAACAGAGAAACTACAGAACAGACAGGAAACAAACAAAAAAGATGGCAACTGTAAATTTTTACTTATCAGTTATCACTTTAAATGTATGTGAATTAAATTCTCTACTTAGGGACAATGTGGTTGGATGAATAAAAAACAAGATCCTACTATACATTGTCTACAAGACACTTTGGCTTTACAGATTTAAATACACTAAAAGTGAAGTGGTGGAAAAATATATCCCACTTAATAATCAAAAGAGCACATGGATGAGTATACTTATATCAGACAAGGAGACTTTCAGTCAAAATCCATTGCAAGACACAAAGAAGGTCATTACATAATGATAGATAAGTCAATTCATCAAGAATATATAACCATTGTAGGGGCTTCCCTGGTGGCTCAATGTTAAAAATCCACCTGCCAATGTAGGTGACATAGGTTTGATCCCTGGTCCAGGAAGATCCCACTTGCCGTGGAGCAACTAAGGCCATAAACCATGACTAACTGAGCCTGTGCTCTAGAGCTTGGGATCTGCACCTACTGAACCTATATGCCACAACGACTGAAGCCTGCATGCCCTAATATCCATGATCTGAAACAAGAGAAACCACTGCAGTGAGAACCCCAACACTGCAATGAAGTGTAGCCCATGCTCATCACAACTAGAGAAAAGCTTGTGTAACAATAAAGACCCAGGACAGCTAAAAATAAATAAATAAAATTATATAAAAAGAGAATATATAACTGTTGTAAAAAATATATGCATCCAACACTGGAGCACCTAAATAGAGAAAATATGAAGAAAAAAAAGAGAGAAATAGACAACAGTAGACTTGAACAGAAGAAGGCAATGGCACCCCACTTCAGTACTCTTGCCTGGAAAATCCCATGGACGGAGGAGCCTGGTGAGCTGTAGTCCATGGGGTCACTAAGAGTCAGACATGACTGAGTGACTTCACTTTCACTTTTCACTTTCATGCATTGGAGGAGGAAATGGCAACCCACTCCAGTGTTCTTGCCTGGAGAATCCCAGGGACGGGGGAGCCTGGTGGGCTGCCATCTACGGGGTTGCACAGAGTCGGACACGACTGAAGCGACTTAGCAGCAGCAGCAACAGCAGACTTAAATAACTGTAGACCAAGTTTATCTAACAGACATACATAGAACATTCCATCCAACAGTAGCAGAAGACACATTCTCCTTAAGGGTTTGTGAAATATTTTCCAGAGTAATCCAGTTTACGTGCTGAATTACAAAACTAGTGGTAACAAATTTAAGAATACTGAATTCATATCAAGTGTCTTTTCATGGTGTAATAGTAAAACTAGAAATCAATTATAGGAAGAAAATGGAAAAATAACAAATATGTGAAATCAAATAACACACTTATGAACAACCAATAAACCAAGAGGAAATCAAAAATATTTTGAGACAAATGTAAATATAAATGCAACACACCAAAACTTATGTGATGCTGTAAAACATTGGGAAGTTTATACCTAGAAATGCCTACAAAAAGAAAAAAGAAAGGCCTCAAAGAAATAACCTATCTTTATACTATTTTAATCTAAAGTTATCATGGAGAAAGAAAAACAAACTAGATCCAAAGTTAGCAAAAGAAGGAAATAATAAATAATAGAGCAGAGATAAATAGAGGATAGAAAGACAATGGGAAAGATTAATGAAACTGAGTTGGTTTTATGAAAAGATAAGATTGACAAATATTTAGGTAAACTAAGAAAAAAAGGAGGATACAAATATATAGGCTTATAAAGTGAAAGAAGAGACAACTGATACCACAGAAAGATAAAATATGAACAATTTTATGCCAACAAATATTTTATGCTTCTTAATAGAAGCAGAAAAAACATTTGATAAATTCAATTTTTTTCATGATCCAAAACTATTAAAATTTAATTATAGAAGAAATATACCTCAACATAATGGTTGTTCAGTTGCTCAGTCATGTCTGACTCTTTGTGACCCCATGGGTTGCAGCATGCCAAGCTTCCCTGTCCTTAACCATCTCCCGGAGTTTACTCAAACTCATGTCCATTGAGTCGGTGATGCCATCCAACCATCTTGTCCTCTGTCATCCCCTTCTCCTCCTGCCTTCAGTCTTTCCCAGCATCAAAGTCTTTTCTAATGAGACAGCTCTTCAGATCAGGTGGCCAAAGGTTTGGAGCTTCAGCTTCAGAATCAGTCCTTCTAATGAATATTTAGGATTGTTTTCCTTTAGGATTAACTGGTTTGATCTCCTTGCAGAGAGATCAAACCAGAATGAATATACCTTAATTAATAAATGTTGCATATAACGAGTCACAGCTAATAACATATCAAATGTGAAAAGCTGAAAGCTTTTACTCTAAGATCAGGAACAAGTCTAGAGTGCCTATTTTCACTAGTTCTATTCAGCATAATATTGGAGAAATTATTAGTCAGAGAAATTAGTCAAGAAAGGAAATAAAAGGCATCCAAATTGGAAAGGAAGTTAAATTGTGTCTGTGGAAAACATGTAATTATATATAGAAAACCCTGAAGAAGGGAAGAAAGAAGGAAAGAAGAAAAGAAAGAAGGAAGGAAAGAAAGAACACCACCAAAAATTGCTAGAACACTAGTTAAATTCAGTGGAGTTTCAAGATACAGAATAAACACGCAAAAGTTATTTGCATTCTATACACTAGCAACAAGCTATTGAAAAAAAGAAAATTAAATTTCATTTTGCAATAGCATTAAAGAGAATAAGATACTTATGATAAATATAACCAGGGAGGTGAAAAATCTATATGCTGAAAACTGAAAGACATTGATAGAAAGACATTGAAAAAGACATAAATAAATGGAAAGATATTTCATGCTACTGGATACAGAGGTGCCTGGCAGGCTGCAGTCCACAGGGTTGCACAGAGTCGGACAAAACTGAAGTGACTTAGCACTCATGCACGGCACTACACATCCAAGTTTGGTTAAATCTACCGATGCAGAATTATAGGTACAAATGGTCAACTATAAAGTTACACATGCATTTTCGACTTTGTGGGGGTGATACCTTAACCCTCACATAGTTTAAGGGCCAAACTGTACTCTATTGCATACTTGAAATTTGCTAAAAGAGTAGATCTTAAGTGTTCTCACTACCAAAATGGAAAGATAACTATATGAGACAATGCATACATTTGCTAAATGAATTTTGGTAATCATTTCACAATATATACATATATTAAATCATCAGGTTGTATACCTTTAAAAATCATGGTGTGTAACCTAAATGTTTATCAAAAAATTTTAGATACAGACCTTGCATCCTTCACAAAAATTAACTCAAAATGTATCATGGGACTAAATGTAATGTGCAAAAATTATAAAACTCTTAGAAGATCACATAGGAGAAAACCTAGATGACCTTGCATAAAGAAATGACTTCTTAAATATAACAACAAAAACCATGAAAGAAATAATAAGGAGGTCTTTATTAAAATTTAAAAACTTTTCTGTGAAAGACAATGTCAAGGGAATGAGAAGACAAGTCACAGACTGGGAAGAAATATTTGCAAAAGACATATCTGATAGAAGACTGCTATCCAAAATATACAAAGAACTCATACTTCAGTAATAAGAAATTGAACAACTCAATTTAAAAAATGGGCAAAAGATCTGAACTGACACCTCACCAAAGAACATACCCAGATAGCAAATAAGCTTATAAAAAGATGTTCATCATCATATGTTACCAGGGAAAAGCAAAGTAAAGCAATAAGCTTTCACTACATGCCTATTAAAATGACCAAAATTCCAAATACTGATACCACAAAGTACCAACAAAGATGAGGAACAATAGAAATTCTCATTCATTGCTGGTGGGAATGCAAAATGATTCACTCACTTTGAAGACAAGCACTTTCTTACAAAACTAAACCTATGCTTACCATGCAATTCAGCAATTGCACTCCTTGGTATTTATCCAAAGGAGTTGAAAACCTGCTTCCACACAAAAACCTGCACAGTGATGTTTATAGAAGCTTTATTCATAATTCATAATTGCCCAAACTTGGAAGCAACTAAGATATCCTTCAGTAGTTGAATGGATAAATAAACTGTAGTTAAATATTACTATTAGACACTGGAATATTCAGCTCAGTTCAGTCACTCAGTTGTGTCCAACTCTTTGTGACCCCATGAACTGCAGCACACCAGGCCTCCCTGTCCATCACCAACTCCTGGAGTTCACCCAAACTCATGTCCATTGAGTCGGTGATGCCATCCAACCATCTCATCCTCTGCCATTCCCTTCTCCTCCTGCCCTCAATATTTCCCAGCATCAGGGTCTTTTCAAATGAGTCAGTTCTTCACATCAGGTGGCCAAAGTATTGGAGTTTCAGCTTCAACATCAGTCCTTCCAATGAACACTCAGGACTGATCTCCTTTAGGATGTACTTGACTGGATCTCCTTGCAGTCCCAGGGACTCTCAAGAGTCTTCTGCAACATCACAGTTCAAAAGCATCAATTCTTCAGTGCTCAGCTTTCTTTATAGTCCAAATCTCACATCCATACATGACTACTAGAAAACCATAGCCTTGACTAGATGGACTTTTGTTGACCAATTAATGTCTCTGCTTTTTAATATGCTTTCTAGGTTGGTCATAACTTTCCTTCCAAGGAGCAAATGTCTTTTAATTTCATGGCTGCAATCATCATCTGCAGTGATTTTGGAGCCCAGAAAAATAAAGTCAGAAATTGTTTCCCCATCTATTTGCCATGAAGTGATGGGACTGGATGCCATGATCTTCATTTTCTGAATTTTGAGCTTTAAGCCAACTTTTTCACTCTCCTCTTTCACTTTCATCAAGAGGCTCTTTGGTTCTTCTTATATTATCTAGTGCTAATAAGAAATGGGCTATAGAGGTATAAAAGACTAGGAGGAAACTTAAGTACATATTACTAAGCAAAATTAGCCAAATCTGTAAAGTCTACATACTGTGTGATTCCAACTACATGGCATTTTGGAAAAGGCAAAACTGTAGAGACTGAAAAGATCAGTGGTTGCCAGAGAGCAGGATGAATAGGCAGAGTACAGAGGATTTTTGAGAGTGAAATTATTATGTATGATACTACAATGATGACACTACAACGATGGATACATGTCATCATACACTTATCAAAACTCATAGAATATACAATATTAAGAGTGAACCTTAATGTAAACTATGATCTTTTTTGTTGTTCAGTCATTTAAGTTGCCTTTGACTCTTTGCAACCTCATGAACTGCAGCAAGCCAGTTTCCTCTGTCCTCCACTATTAACCAGAGTTTGCTCAAGTTCATATCCGTTGAGTTGGTGATGCCATCTAGCCATCTCATTTTCTACCCCTGCCTTCTCTTTTTGCTTTCAATGTTTCCAACATCAGCGTCTTTTCCAATGAGTTGGCTCTTTGCATCAGTGGCCAAAGTATTGGCCCTTCAGCTTCAGCATCAGTCCTCCCAATGAATATTCAGGCTTGATTTCCTTTAGGATTGACTAATTTGATCTTCTTGCTGTCTAAGGGACTCTCAAGAGTTTTCTCTAGCACCACAATTTGAAAGCATTAATTCTTTGGTGCCCAGCTTTCTTTATGGTCCAGCTCTCACATCCATATGTGACTACTGAAAAAAACCATAGCATGACTATACGAACCTTTGTCAGTAAACTTGTATCTGTGCCTTTGAATATGCTGTCAAGGTTTGTCATAGCTTTCCTTCAAAGGAGCAAGCATTTTTTTTTTTTTAATTTCATGGCTTCAGTCACTGTCCGCAGTGATTTTGGGCCCAAGAAAATAAAATCTGTCACTGCTTCCACTTTTTTCCCCTTCTATTTGCCATGAAGTGATGGTACTGGATGGCCATGATCTTTGTTTTTTGAATATTGAATTTGAAGCCAGCTTTAGATGATAGCAATGTGTCAGTGTAGTGTATGTATGTATGTAGTGTATGTCAATGTAGTGTAATGGTATATGTAACAAATATACCACTGTGAGGTAGGAAGTTAATGGTGGAGGAGTTTGTGTATCTGTGGGAGTAGAGGATATATGGGAACTTGGTAATTCTCTCTCAATTTTTCTCTGAACCTAAAATTTCTCATAAATTTTAATTTTGTTTATTAAGAATACAACTATTATCATGATTAAAACAATATTTTTCCCAAGGAGCAGTCATCAGATATTTTCATTGTTTCCATATCTCAGTGTTTCACTACTTTCCTAGTACCATCATGGCTGCCTGAATTTTAATAAGAAAGAGTATGATATATTTGAAAAGAGGAGAAAAAAAGTTTTCTTTCTTTCTTTCTTTTTACTTAGCTAAGAGTTTTTAACTAAATCTCTCCATTTCAATTGTAAACTCCTTAAAGGAAAGTCAGGGTTTTCTATACCATTATTTCTTTCTGATGCTACTTACGTAAAGTGGTATCTGCTCATTTCTTAAAGCATTTGGTGGGAATATTGAATAAAACACAAAATATGTGGTTTGGCTAATATGTTCCTTCAGTTTTTAAGTAAAAATAAAAGATACATTTTTCACTTTCACCAAAAACTATTGAACAATATATTCACCGTTTTGCTTCACTGGTTTTGTTTAGTCACTAAGTCATGTCCAACTCTTGCAGCCCCATGGACTTTAGCCCACCAAGCTCCTCTGTCCATGGGATTTTCCAGGCAAGAGTACTGGAGTGGATTGCCATTTCCTTCTCCAGAGGGTTTTCCCGACCCAGGGATTGAACCCAGGTCTTCTGCATTGCAGGCAGATTCTTTACCAACTGAGCTATGAGGGAAGCCCTTTGATTCACTACTTTCTGCCTTTTTTCAGGCTACTTCATAATCCCATCTTCCCAAAGTTTTTTTTTTTTTTTTTTTTGAGCAAAGAACTGTTTCAGGTGCCTTTTACAGTCTTCCAGGGAATTGAAATTTTTGTCACTAAAATCATTTTGGAAAGACTGTAGTAAATGGACATAAGAAGGCATAATGTCTGGTGAATACAGGAGATGTAGCAGAACTTCCCAGCAAGCAGTGACAGTTTTTGCCTGGTGGTCAAAGAAGCATGCAGTCTTGCATTATTCTGACCGAATGTTATGTGTTTTCAGTTGACTAATCCCAGACGCTTTCTGTGCTGCCTTCAGTTGGTCTTATTGGGAGCAGTGCTTGCTGGAATTAATTGTTGGATTTTCCTGAAGGAGCTCATAATAGTCTTCTCCCTTCCAGTCCCACCATATATACATTACCTCCTCTGATTGAAGACTGGCCTTTGGTGTTATTGGTAGTGCTTTCTTTCACTTGCCATATGATCTCGTCTTTCCCCTGTTATTGTACAGTATTTGCTTTTCATTGCCTGTCAAAATTTGCTTTAAAAATGGAAAGTTTTCATTATGTTTAAGCAGAGAATTGCACGCAGAAATACAGTTAAAGATTTTTTCACTTATATGGAACCCAAACATCAAAGCAATTAACATAAGCAATCTGGTACAAATGATTTTCAATGCTTGATTTGGATATTTTAAGTATATTGGCTATCTCCTGTGTGGTATAACTTTGATTACTCTCAATTAATGAATTAATGTCTTGATTTGATTGCTATCAAGTACAACTGGTCTACGCATAGGGTATCCATCCAGTGAGAAATCTCCAACAGGAAACTTTACCAACCACTTTTGACACATTTGATCAATCACAGCACTTTCTCCATACACTGCATGAATATATATATATATATAATTTTAGTTGTGTTTTTACCTTTCTTGAAATAGTAAAGTGGAAAATGTAGCTTTTCCCCATCTTTAAAAATATTTATTTACTTTTGACATGCACTGGCTCTTTGCTGTGCATGGACTTCCCCTGGTTGTGGTGAGTGGGGGTTACTCTTTGTTATGACTTGTGGGCTCTAGAGAACAGGCTCAGTAGTTAGAGAACAGGCTCAGTAGTTGTCACATGTGGTCTTAGTTGCCTTGAGGCATGTGGAAACTTCTTCAGAGAAGAAGGGATCAAACCTGTGTCCCCTGCACTGACAAGTGGATTCCCAACCACTGGACTATCAGGAAAGTCCTTTTTTCTTCCATCTTCAATATTAAAATGGCTACATAAAAATAATTTTGGTAATTTTTTTTAATGCATGCTGATATTATGGCTGTCACAATACACTCTAACAAAATGAAGTTGAAGACTACTAAGAGCTACTAGATCCATCTTGCAGCAAAATTCAAAAGAATTTTTTGGCCAACTCAATAATATCCGAGATAGCAAAATGTTAAAAACTTATACCATGTTATCATTAAAAAGTTCAACAGTATCAATTATATATTAGGAAAATTAATCTCAGATTTAAAATGTGAGACTCAGTGTCTCCAAACTGTTTTTAATATAAGCCCAAACCAAACTACACATCTCCCTTTTCCCCACGTTTGAAACTAATCTGGGGCTATGGTAAGAGAAATATATTTTGTCTTATTTGTGACCTTATTTTCTCACTAAACTTGTGGTGGGCTATTCTACTTATAGACAAATATTTGAAAGATGGCTTTTAGGGGTCACTTGAAGGCTAAGAAGGAGTGTAGCAGTTGCTATGATTTATCTACATTCTCTTTTATTGGTAGGATCTTAAATGATTCTCTTGTTAGAGACATCTTTATCACTGGCTTTCAACATAACCAGAGATTTTTATTATACATGTTTTTGATATCTTTTAAAAACATATTTAAGTTACTTTAGGATCATGACCAGCCATTAGTACATTTGCATAGAGTTAGACTGATTTGTGATCTTAGCCATTGAGTTACTTTCAGAACTGAAGAGAAACATCAAAAATGTCTTTTATTTTCCCCTGCCCATATCTCCTTGTCAGAGGACCTGTGTCACATATTTCCAGCTGCCTAGAACCCTTCTCCCACAACCCCCACAGAAAGTTTAAAAAATTGTAAGTCTGATGCCAAGAAACTAACCTAAGTGCTTTAGCTTACCCAATCATTTTTTTCTTGAAAATTTCAACTATGTCCAAATCATAATTGGACTTGAACTGGCAGGTGATAAAAAGTTTGGCAGGTGAACATATTCGGGTTCAGTGAAAGTAAGCAGAAAAGGCTGGTCAGCAGGGAAAAAGGAGAATGAAAAGCCATGCAAAGAGAAGGTGAGATGAGGGACCATGTAGTCAGTGATAGAGAGAGACAGAGAGGTGCAAATTGCCTTGATTTCTTGGGGTCTTGTGTTAAAGGTCCAAGTCTGGGATGAATGAAAATGATATCTGATAGTTGAGTTTTGTGGTGTATCCATATTTCCTTCCAAATAAGTTCCACTGTTTGCTAACATTGAATAAGATTTATTGCTCTAAGCCAAAAATAAATGTCTGAGCAACTATATATGTGTGTGTGTGTTTGTATGTGTGTGTGTGTGTGTGTGTGTGTGTGTGTGTAGGGCTTCCCAGGTAGTGCCAGTGGCAAAGAACCTACCTGCCAATGCCGGAGATATAAGAGACATGGGTTCGATCCCTGGTTCAGGAAGATGTCCTGGAGGAGGGCATGGAAAACCACTCCAGTATTCTTGCCTGGAGAAGCCCATGGACAGAGGAGCCTGGCGGGCTACAGCCCATAGGGTTGCAAAGAGTTGGAGATACACACATATATATGTATACACACACACACACACATATATGTACACACACACATACATGTTTGTGTATTTTTTCTTAAGACAGAGTGTACAGAGAGAAAAGGAGAAAGATAAGATGAAAAAGTAAAATATTCAAGTGGAGTTTGTATAATTTGTCATCCAAGTGAAGATACCATTGCAAATGAATTATAGTGCTTTTAATAACTATGTCAGGACAGCAGGCTTAAACCAGGACTATCCCCTGTAACCAGGAAGTGTGGTCATCTAAGTTATGAAGGCATCTTGGATGACTAAGGGAAAGAGACCACCATCCAAGGGAAGAAAGGGCACCTAGAACACGGGAGAGTTCCCATTCTTGGGAAATCACTGAAGACAGCCAATTCAAAAAAAAAAAATTCATTGTTAATTAATTGCTAACCTCTTAATTCCTGTTTGGCTCATTTTCAAATTTAAGATCTTACAATTTTGGTTTCTTGCTAAAAGAATACAACAGATAAGATTGATTTGTCATACAAAAATTCAGTGAAGAATACTCCAACTGAACAGAAGCTTTTAAAAATTAGATATATTAAAACTGTAATTAATTGATACAGTGGGTTAAACTGGAAATGTTCACACTTATTTATTTTATGTTAGCTTAAAACCTATAAATGGATTTTCATACACAATTTTTTCCTTTTGTAGATCTAGAATCTTTTCTTCGAGTATAGGTACACTGTTTGATGGAGAAGGAAATGGCAACGCACTCCAGTATTCTTGCCTGGAGAATTCCCATGGACAGAGGAGCCTGGCAGACTACAGTCCATGGGGTCACAAGAGTCGGACACGACTTAGCGACTAAACCACTACCACCACCACCACACTGTTTGAAGTTGAATATTCTTCCCTTCCATTAACTATATCAAGTTGTTTCAGTTGCAGTGTATAGGTTCTATTTTTGTTTTTTACTGTGAAACAAAAACTTTAAAAGGTAAAAGCATTCTAGGTGCAGAATTCTAGTTGTTTTTTTTTTTTTTTACTTTCCCCTCTAAGTAATTTTTCTGTCTCCATCTAATTAATTGGGATTTTTGTTGCCATTTCTATTTATTGAGTCTTTCTACTCAAGATTCATAGGAACAGCAACTTTATTACTCATGCTTCATAGGCTTTTGTAATATGGAATTAAATTGTGAAATAATAATAATAAATTTAACTGGCATACACAGGATTGGAAACAAACAGAACTATGTCTTGGTACGTATACAGTATTGAGTTCAGGTAGTGGTAGAACCACCAAGTGAGTATTTGGTGAGATTCAGTTATTGGTCAGCATGTGTTGTATTGGGAATGAAGACCTCTGATTAATCTAGGGAAATTAAGAGGAAGTTTGAGATTCAGTTTCTACCACCTACGTTAGGAAAGAAACATCTTCATGGAAGCTTTTGGAAACTTCAAATCTTGTGTCTCTAATTTTAAATTTTATGAATGTTTACTATAGATATAAAAACAGTATAAATATATCATTGGTGAGTGTTCAGACTAGGGTTTAGTTCCAGGAGAGGCAACAGGTTCTGTTCTATGTGGGTTTGGAAGGGGCAATTTAGTGCAGCCAACATATCCCATGGGAGAATTTTAGGACCGAAGAATTTATGCTTTTGAACTGTGGTGTTGGAGAAGACTCTTGAGAGTCCCTTGGACTGCAAGGAGATCCAACTAGTCCACCCTAAAGGAAATCAGTCCTGAATGTTCATTGGAAGGACTGATGT
>NW_011494942.1:14475916-14476365 GCF_000754665.1 Bison bison bison | reverse complement strand
AGCTTTGACTATACAGATCTTTGTTGGCAAAGTGATGTCTCTGCTTTTTAATATGCTGTCTAAGTTGGTCATAGCTTTTCTTCCAAGGAGCAAGTGGCTTTTAATTTCATGGCTGCAGTCACTATCTGTAGTGAATTTGAAGTCTGAGAAAATAAAACCTGTCACCACTTCCACTTTTCCCCCTCCATTTTCCAGGAAGTGATGGGACCAGATGCCATGATTTTAGCTTTTTAAATGTTGAGTTTCAAGTCAGCTTTTTCACTCTCCTCTTTTATCCTCATCTAGAGGCTTTTTAGTTCTTCTTCATGTTCTTCCATTACAGTGGTATCATCTGCATATCTGAGGTTGTTGATGTTTCTTTTCTCCTGGCAATCTTTATTCTAGTTTGTAATTCATCTAGCCTGGCATTTCACATGATGTATTCTACATATAAGTTAAATAAAACAGAG
>NW_011494942.1:14468546-14475816 GCF_000754665.1 Bison bison bison | reverse complement strand
AGGAGGAGAAGGGATGAGGTGGTTGGATGGCATCACTGACTCAATGGACATGAGTTTGAGTAAACTCCAGGAGTTGGTGATGGACAGGGAGGCCTGGTGTGCTGCAGTACACAGGGTCGCAAAGAGTTGGACACAACTGAGAGACTGAACTACCTGATATGAGGAGAGAGCCACATGTAGACAAGAACAAATTCAGCTTAATTTCCATGTAGAAGTTGATTTAAAAAATATTGTATCATTGAGGAAAAGGAAGAAATGAAGCTAATAGTATTTGGTGGGCTAATGAACAGCACCTTGCAGAAGCAAATAACACTCTAATATTTATAAATCTTTTGAAAAGATTGCTTTAAATTATGTTATGAGGAAGATTCTTTTACCAGAATATTTTCAGTTTTTCACCTCCATAAGGTAAAAAAAAGTCCCTAAATTTTTATCTAAAACATATTATAAACACATTGGGCAGTGTCATTGTGGTTCACAGTCCGGTGGGAGTTAATACTGCATTTCAAGTGGTGAGATGAGGTACAAACACATCAGCCGTTTCCTCATTGGCTGAAGACTGAGGGAACTCCTGTATAATCAGACCCAGAACACACATGTAACCCTGAAAATAGATGGTTTGAGTAAATTACTATTTCAGGGATGGAGCATTGATTATATCAACTTCAGAAAGTTATTTCTCCCTAAAGCTTGCCTGTGTGGATTCTCTGCAGCTATTTTATAGATTTTATGTCACTCAATCTTCCCAATACATAGATGTGATAGGTACTTGGATCTCTACTATGCATTCAAGGAAATTGAGGCTCCAAAACTTTGGTCATCTGATGTGAAGAGCTGACTCATTGGAGAAGACCCTGATATGAGAAAGATTGAAGGCAAAAGGAGAAGGAGACAGTAGAGGATGAGATAGTTAGGTAGTATCACCAACTCAATGAACATGAATTTGAGCAAACTCTGGGAGATAGTGGAGGACAGAGGAACCTGGCATGCTGCCATCCACGGGCTTGCAAAAGTCGGGCACCACTTGATGACTGAAGAAGAACAATTTGCCCATTCTCCCAACCTGCCTTTTCTCTACACCTTTCCTCATGGCATTTTCTCTACTTGTACTGTTTTCCTGATTTCCAGCTTCATAAATTGAAGGCTTCTTGGACAACTTTAATCAGCTTCTTCCCTGAAAACTCCTATGAGCAATAACCTTATTTAGAAGGTCTCTCTGCATTCGCTGAACTTCTAGGGAGCATATGATCTTTTAATATCACACAATCTGTATCATTTGATTACATTCTTTGACTAAAAGCATTTGATTCGTATCTAATATTTAGTTATTTATGTACATATCTTAACTCCTTTAATTGTAAACTCTAAGAGCAAAGGCAACTAAACTTACATTTCTTTGTACTTCTCATTATAGCTTAGAAAAAATATTCAAAGAAGGGATGTTAATAATTACCTTATGAATAAATGACCATGTATTGAATGCTTTTTGCCTTAAATATTTTTACATCTTGTCACTGATGCTTGAATTTTAATTATTAGTAATACATTTCATGGACTTAAGCTCTGGAGATTTTTCTATGAAGGCAAGTAGTCCAACATTACTCAGCTATCCCTGGTGGCTCAGTGGTAAAGATTCCGTCTGCAATGCAGGAGACCCAGGTTTGATTCCCTAGGTTGAGAAGATCCCTGGAGAAGAAAATTGCAATCCACTCCAGTATTTTTGCCTGGAGAATCCCATGGACAGGAGCCTGGAAGGCTAAAGTCCATGAGGTTGCATAGCACAGAGTGATACATTTCATGGATTTACACTTTGGAGATTTTTCTGTGAAGGCAAATAGTCCAAGATTAGTTAGTTATCACTTACTACTTAGTGTGTGTACACACACACACACACACACACACACACACACAGTCTGGGGCATTTTGGATGATGAAGCTATTGGGCAGTAGAGGAGATGGGCTGCTGAAAAGAAAGAACATGTAGAAAAAGGGAGGCAGAAGCTTTGTAGACAAGCTGGGGGCAGAACTATGTCTATGCTTTCTCTAACATTTTACTAGGTATGGATGTTCTCATTAAGGAACTCTAAAAAATACAGTTTTTGTCCTCAAACCTAATTTAAACAGTGCAATCAGTCAAATATAAGGCCTTTCTGAAACTTGGTAAGTATTGGCAAGTTTTATTTCTTCAGACCTTTTCAAACTGGCTGGATCATTTATTCAGAAGCAACTAGACCCAGGATTTGTCTTCACCACATTAAAACATTTGTCATCTTTCCGCCCATCTGCGGCAAGACGCAGTTGTTATGGCTGTCCTGCCAATTAAGCCCATTTAGGGTTTTCTAATTGAAGCCTCAAATAGTGGCATCTGTTCTTCGTCATCTTAATCTGTGGTCATTTTCCTGAAAGGCCAAAGATGGCCAATTCATCCTTAGCCTGGAAATCAATATGCCTTAACCTCATGTGGCTCAGATTTTATGAATAACATCCGTGGTTTCATTCAGAAATGTTCCACCTTCCTTTGAATCTTGGAAAAATAGAGATCACTCTATATCTGCTTTCCAGATGGTTCTGTCTTTAGCCAGCATTGAGCAACAAGCCAGAAGCCTGTTTTTCAGAAGAGTCCTGGGGAAATGCTCTCACTTGGACACTGTCAGGGATCACAGCTTCTCATCAGATACCACTACAAATAGCTCTGTACTCAAATGGAGATTCTGATAGGTTGAGCAATAACATGCATTTCCTGAGTTGCATAGCCCCGAAAGATTTTCCATTAAGGAGAGATTTTGGTAATAAGCTAATCAAACCTTTCTGAAGCCAGATTATATTCAGATTAGACACATTGGATGCTGACCCCAGTCATAGATTCTATAATTGGCATCACATTATCTTTACTGCATGTTCATCAGTCTATTTATTCTTCTCTTCATCTATCAATTCATCTTGTTTTTTGATGCATTTCAAAGTAAATAGCAGACAGAAGTATACTTCTTCCTGAACACTTCAATGTGCTTATCTTTAAAGTTAAGCATTTGTTTACAGTATTTTTTGTTTCATGATATAATTTGTAAACAACAAAATTTGCAAATTTTACATGTATACTAAAGTTTTGACACATAACATATCTATGTAACTCAAACCTCTATTAAGATATAGAACATTACCTTCACCCTAGAAGCTTCTCTCATGTCTTTCCTACCAGTTAATTTCTTTCTCTGCTCTATTTACAACAGCTCTGATCTTTTCCCACAATAGTGAGTTTTGACTGATTCCATTAGAATGGCGTCATGCAGTATGTATTCTTTCATAAGTTTTATTTTGTTTAGTCTACTGTTTTTTGAGATTCATCTGTTATTGCATGTTTCAATAGTTCATTTCTTTTTTATTTTTGAGCAGCATTCTATTGTAAAAATGAGTCACACTTTGTTGATATATTCCTCTTGATGGACATGTGAACTATTTCCAATTTATGGCTAACAAGAATAGAACTACTATATTCTTATGCAAGTTTTTTTTTTTTTTTAATAGATTGGTCTTTGATAATACTGGTAACACCTGAAAGTAAAATTTTGAGGTAACAGATAGCTGTATCTTCAGTTTTATAAAAAAAAGACTTTCAGAACTCTTTTTGTCCCCAAAATAATTGTACAACAATATAACAATATAAGAAAACTACAGTTTATCCATGTCTTTCCCAACACTTAATATTGTCAGTATTTTTAAATTTAGCATTTCTGGTAGCTCTGTTTCATTGTGACTTTAATTTACATTTCTTTCCTGACTAATAATGTCAAAACTTTTAAATTGCACTTATTGATCATTCATATAAATTATTTTTAAAGTGTCTGTTCAAACATCTTGGCCATTTTAAAAACTGGATTACTTGTCCTTTTTATTATAAAGTTGTATGGTCTCTGATTTCTTAAATCAGCTCTGAATATTTATTGGAAGAACAGATGCTGAAGCTGAAGCTCCAATACTTTGGTCACCTGATATGAAGAGCGGACTCATTGGAAAAGACCCTGATGCTGGGAAAGACTTAGAAGGAGAAGGGGGCTACAGAGGATGAGATTGTTGGATGGTATCACTGACTCAATGGACTGAGTTTGAGCAAACTCTGTGAGATAAGGAAGGACAGAGAAGCCTGGTGTGCTGCAATCTAGGGGATCACATAGGGGACATGACAACGACTGAACAACAGCTACAACAATGGTCTTTTTACATATTCTAAATGCCAGCCTCGTGAATATTTCCTCTAGGCTAGCCTAATCATTTTTGTAACGGTATCTTTTGTTGTGCATGTCTTACATTTTAGTAAAATCTAAATTATTTATCATAACATTATTGAGCCACTGCTATATGTGATCTCTTTGTGAAACCATTGCTTAAACCAAAGCAATAAATATGTTCCCCTATGCTTTCCTTTTAAATTCTAATTAATTTTGGGAGGGGTAGTAGACGGCAGTTAAGATTTTTTTTTCCTGCACATGGATTTAATTGTTTCAGCACTATTTGTTAAAAATCCACACTTTGTCCACATCAAATTTCTTTGTCACATTTGTGAACAGTTGAATGTCTACATAACTGTGGATTTGTTTTGGAACATTCTGTTTTATTTTGTTGATCTCTCTATAGTTTGGCCGTTTCATTGTGACTTTAATTTTTTATTACTGCAAATTTGTGGTAAACCCTAAAATCAGATAATGTAAATCCTGCAATTTTACTTTTTTTTTCAGGCTTGCTTTGAATATTCTAGGTCATTTGCAGTGCCATATGTGTTTTATAATCAACTTTTAAGTATCTACAAAAACCTACTGGAATTTTGACTAGGATTATGTTAGATCTATAGATTAATTTGAATAGAAGTAATATCTTAGAGTATTCTCATCTATGAACATGGTACAGCTCTCCATTTATTTTGATCTTCATAATTTTTAAACAATATTATATTATTTTCAAGGATAACAGCTACACATCTTTTGTTAAAGTTATTCCTAAATGCTTTACACCATTTGACACTTTTAAATAACATGCTAATTTCATTTTAAATTGTTTTCTTTTGGTATATAAAAATAAGATAGATTTTTATGTTTTAACATTGTATTCTACTACTTTCTAAATCCATTTATTACTTGTAGAAATTGTTGTGTAGATTCCTTAGGATTTTCTGTAGGTCCAATAATGCCATCTGAAAATAGCGTCAGTTCTGCTTCTTCCTTTCCAATGTATATGCCTGTTTTCTCTTATTTTTTTCCTATTATAATTTTAGAACTGCTGCTACTGCTGCTGCTGCTAAGTCGCTTCAGTCGTGTCCGACTCTGTGCGACCTCATAGACAGCAGCCCATCAGGCTCCTCTGTCTCTGGGATTCTCAAGGCAAGAACACTGGAGTGGGTTGCCATTTCCTTCTCCAATACATGAAAGTGGAAAGTGAAAGGGAAGTCTCTCAGTCGTGTCCGACTCTTAGCGACCCCATGGACTGCAGCCTACCAGGCTCCTCCGTCCATGGGAGTTTCCAGGCAAGAGTACCGGAGTGGGGTGCAAGTGCCTTCTCTGAATTTTAGAACTGCATTATGATAAATATTCAATTAGTGGTGATGGAAGTGGACATCTTGATCTTAAGGGGAAATAATTAATTTTACAGTTATATATGTAATGTTAGTTGTACGGTTTTTGCAACTGCCTTCATTAAGTTGAAGTTTCATTTTATGACTTATTTGCTAAAAACTTTTATCAAAACTGGGGCTTCCCTGGGGGCTCAGACAGTAAAGAATCTGCCGGCAGTGCAGGAGACCCAGAATTGATCCCTGGATTGGGAAGACTCTCTGGAGAAGGGAATGGCTACCTATTCCAGGATTCTTTCCTGAAGAGTTCCATGGACAGGGGAGCCTGGGGGGTTACAGTCCATGGGACTGCAAAGTCAGACATGACTGAGTGACTAAGAATTTTATCATGAGTAGCTGCTGAGCTCACTAGTTAATTTTTCTTCAACTATTGAAATGATAACATGCTTTTACTCTCTTATTTTGTTAATATGGTGAATTTCACTGATTGATTTTCAAAGATTCAACCAATCTTGCATTCAACCAATCCTTGCATTAAGATACGATGTATTATTCCTGTTATATATTACTGAATTTGCTTGTGAAATATTTTGTTAAAAATTTTTGTATCCATTTTAAGAAGTTATACTGTTCTATAATTTTCTTCCTTCACCTTGTTGGTGATATCTTCTTCAGTTGTGCAAAGATTTTACAGGCAGATTTATTCCCCGTACAAATGTCCTCTCTAGACTCAATACCCAGAAGTTGATCCTATGTTCACCTCCGTGTCAACTACTGCCAAAGTGATGGATGATTTCCTAAGCTTGATTTAGACTATTAAGGCTATACTCCTGAGAGAGGGGCCACTCTAAAGCTGTGAGATTCCTGAATCAAAATCATAGGCCTTTCGGAGAGGGATAAGGAATAGTTCTTACAACACATTCACATAAGATATCATTACTGCCATCCCGTTTGATAGAAAGAGGAAAATAATTTAAGAGGTTAAATAGTCAAAAGTACACAGCCAGCAAGTGGAAGATCCATAATTATAGCATAATTAAAATGGTATTACTCCGGATGCTAAGAAACTTGTTATAACTCTAGAACCTATAGCTCTTCACCAAAATTCTCTGGAGTTCAATTTCCCCATCTCAAAATTAAGCTCTAAAATAAGCCCTATTAATCACAAATTTCATTCTCAAAGACAGGTTTCCACACAGTGTGCCCCCAAATTTTATTGAATTGATTGATGAACCGTTTGTGAACTGAAATATCAGAAACTAAACGGCAGCATCACTTGTATTAGAACATAAAGCAACTAGAATACCTGTTTTGTGTAAGAAACTTAAAGCAAGAAGAGAAGAAGTTTGGAAACTGAGTTTCCATGATATTCCACCTTCACTTTCTTAAAAAAAAATCTTATGATTTACACAGCTCCAAAATCACTGCAGATGGTGATTGCAGCCATGAAATTAAAAGATGCTTACTTCTCGGAAGGAAAGTTATGACCAACCTAGATAGCATATTAAAAAACAGATACATTACTTTGCCAACAAAGGTCCATCTAGTCAAGGCTATGGTTTTTCCAGTGTCCATGTATGGATGTGAGAGTTGGACTGTGAAGAAAACTGAGCGCCGAAGAATTGATGCTTTTGAAGTGTGGTGTTGGAGAAGACTCTTGAGAATCTCTTGGACTGCAAGGAGATCCAACCAGTCCATCCCAAAGGCGAT
>NW_011494942.1:14459310-14468446 GCF_000754665.1 Bison bison bison | reverse complement strand
CCTCATGCAAAGAGTTGACTCATTGGAAAAGACCCTGATGCTGGGAGGGATTGTGGGCAGGAGGAGAAGGGGACGACAGAGGATGAGATGGCTGGATGGCATCACCGACTCAATGGACATGAGCTTGAGTGAACTCCGGGAGATGGTGATGGACAGGGAGGCCTGGTGTGCTGCGTTTCATGGGGTCACAAAGAGTTGGACATGACTGAGCGACTAAACTGAACTGAACTGAAACTTCTACTAGTTGGTAATCAAATACATACAAAAAAAGTAAAGCATATAGAGGCTTAAAATTATAAAGGATACATTATAGTAATGAAAAACATTAGTATATCTCAGTCTGAATATTGGTTCTGCTTCTTTCTAGAAAAAGTAAAGACAAATCACCCAATTTCTTGCCACTCAGACTCTTTAATAGCAAAGGAACAAGAAAGTCTGGTAAAGATGAAAAAAGCTATCTCTTAAAGCTATATAAAAATTATAATATATATAAAATAATAGCAAAAATATATACATAAAAAGTGCTCAATAATTATTTGTCTCTCCAAATAATGCTTGTGAATGATGATTATTAATGTGCCTCATTGTGAAGTGGATATTTCTGAGCTGGTTTGGATAACTTAGAAGGTGAGATTTTGATTACTGTATATTTTGGTGAAAACTGAGACTCTTCTCCATATCTAAAATTAATCCAGACATTGGAGAGGGGTTAAAGGAGGGAATAATAGTAACTGGAAATGCATATTTATGTTTTTGCTAATGTGCCTCACTCCCACTCCCTCCTATCCCAACCCTGAGGTAGATATATTTAAAGAAATATTCCCAATTGATTTTGACACAAGTCTTTTGTTATTAGGAGTACTTTCAGCTGCAAATAACCAAAAATTCTGCTAATGGTGGCTTGAGTAAAAATAGTTTATTTTCTCCCATAGCAAGAAATATATAGTAACTGGTGTTTGTTCAGCAGCTCAAAAATATTAGATCTAGAATTTTTGAAGTTCTCTGGATCAGATTGCTCCTATTCTAGACACCAAGTTCACGCTCTAGTCCTGAAATGGCATTGCCAACTCTCTCTGTCCCCTTAATTATTGAAGCAAAAGTTTCCCAGATGCTTCTCAGCAGATTTCTGCTTCAGTGTCTTTGGCCAGAAGGATGTGACATGGCCATCTGTAGCTGTAAGGAAGGTTGGATAAGTCAGTTTTCATGCTCCAGCTTTTATGGAAAGGAGTATAGTTTACAATGAATGTGGTCTAACCACCCAGTAGTAAATATTCCAGTCTCTCTTACCAGGTACTTGAGAACTTCTTCCTTAATGAGGATTTTTACTTCTACATGTTTATAATTTTACTCCTAGGAATTTACATAGATGTGAAAGAAAAATTCTACCTGAAAGGTTAAGGTGCTTGGTAACACAGCAAACCTTAACCCTACATGTGATAACTGAGTTTAGGAATCTGGGAAAGCTTATCAATACCCTTGCTAATATTCACCTACTGATTTATGCTTGAATTCTCTGTTTCATTCTTAATAACACTTAAATTACACAGAGAAAATCTCTGAGATAACAGTTGAAGAAGTTAACCAGAATTTTGCAATTATCGATGATGTGAGGAGCTAGAAGTATATGTTAAAGAGGGTTAAGAACCCTCATAATTTTGTCATGCAGCGACTTAAGATTTAAGTACATTTAAAAAATTTTATTAAAATGTCCCAAATCTAATAAAAACAACAGACATTGAGAAAAGAGGGTTAAGGAAAGCTTTAGAACACTGAACAGGGAAGAGTGTGGGAACCAAAGAAAAATTTCATCCAGAGTTTTGTCCAGAACTAGTTCTTATATGTAATCCATCACAATTGTTTATACGTTTTCTTTTCCTATGGTAGCCAGTAGTTGAATTGGATTCTTTGCTTCCTTTTTAAAAAGAGGGGATACCAACCAATACATGTCCCTAGCTTATCTCTTATTACTCCCCTATGGAAACCAAGGAGTCTCAAAATATGCTGTGTACTTTCCTGCTTCTCCATGGTGGTTCAGAATATGTCCCATCCAGAATGCCCTTGCAGTTCACTGAAATCTTGCTCATTGGTCAGTGCCATTTTCAAGTACTCCTTTCTTTGTTCCTCTCTCTTTGTGGCACTAAACATATGCTGCCTAAGATGGCAGATATTGTGTTAACAGCTCTGTTAAATTATGAGGTACTTGATCTCAGAGAGTGACACTTAGATATTTGTGTGTTAAACTCCATGACAACTTTCACATTATGAACACTTCATTTTAAACTTATTTGTTTAGTTTTTAGTCTGTTTTACAAATAGAATAAATTTGTAGCCTAAAATGAATAAATGGAGTTATATTCTGCTTTGAAAACATTTTTTATATGTTATATATAAAAAATATGCATACAATTTGCTTGATTTAAAATGATATGTATATGTTTTGGGGGAAATAGCTCACTTTTGATATTTTGTGTTTGAGTTGCTGTTATTGTTATATTTTAGAGATATCATGGAAAATAATAAATGAAGAGGGACAGTGTTCTAGATTGGAAACCAGAAGTCTGAGCATTGGGCACTGAAACATATAATGGCCAGTAATGTGTTTCATTGGCTTCCCTTGTGGCTTAGATGGTAAAGTGTCTGCCTACAATGCGGGAGACCCAGGTTCGATCCCTGGGTCGGGAAGTTCCTGTGGAGAAGGAAATGGAAACCCACTCCAGTATTCTTGCCTGGAAAATCCCATGGATGGAGGAGCCCAATAGTCTACAGTCCATGGGGTCACAAAGAGTCGGACACGACTGAGCAACTTCACTTCACTTCAATGTGTTTCATTAACTTTCTCAGAGGGCTAAGTTGCTAATCTTGGTTGCTTGCTATGACAAAAGTCTTTTGGTTTTATTTTAGCAACTCTTCCATGTGTTGATGGCCAGTAGTTAAACTGGGTTTTTCTTTCTTTGCCAAGAGAGCAGATGACTTAATAAAACTGTGGTGTTTCTATATAATATTAATAACAGCTCATACTTTTTTTCTGGTAGGTCATTTTCTCCAAGCAAGAAGACTCATAGTTAATGTTGCCAGCACTTCACTAAGAATTAATTCAAAAAAGACCCACACTAAATGTAAGAGCTACACTTTCGAAAGATAAGAGATAACCATTGACTAGATTACTATTTGTGGTTCTGTGGTGGTTCTGAGTTTAATACAAAGACATGTCATTCCTGAGTCCTGTTGCTTTCTAAAGACATTGCCAATACACTAAATCAGAGCCAGTCAGATCAAATAATTATGAACAAAATATCACTGGGAGATTATCAATTTAAAAAAAATATTAATACAAACACAAGTTGATTTTCAATTTTCATCCCCTTAAGAGTATATATATCCTGATACTTTAAAAATTGCAAGTGATTTGCATTAAAAAATAGATTTCTTTCTATTTTGTTTTGCTGTAGTTATTTCTAACTCACAGAGCCTAGGGATTCCATGATTTTCAGAACCATCATTTGCAAATCATTAAATCAGTCTTCAGAAAGTACGAAATCTTGTGTTTGTGAAATAAAGATGGCATCATGATTTTCAAGAGAAGAAACAATCTTAGGCTAGGAATAAAATAATTGCTAAAGATGTTACCAAAATCTAAAGTTGTTCTTGAACTAAAGGGATGTTAAGTCTAACTAAAATAAAGTAGAACTTCTATCCAATATATTTCAGAGATATAGGGCTTCTAATTTACCCCTCAGCAACTGACAATTCTTTGAATCCCCAAAGAAAGGCCTTGAAAAAGCCAAATTAAAGGGGAGACATTTTAGATCATTCCAAGAATTCAGAATGAAACTGGCTGCCTCAGCTCAATTCTCCAACTAAAGATTTTCCAATTGCAAAACTTCCATCCAACCTCTTTTCAAAATCCTTGTGTACGCATTTTATATTTCAATTCTTCCACTTGTACCAGCTTAGATTTCCCTTAGACCTGTGATGCTATCTTTATTTCACAAACTCAGGATTTCTTACTTTCTAAAGACTAATTTAATGATTTGCCCAAATGATCTTTCTTTTGCCAGGGTGTCAACAAATTGTCCAAGACCGTGTTCCTGAAATAGCTGAATTCATTTTCAGGCCAAACTTCATAGACATTACATTTTATTATCCTAGAAAGAACCACAAGACATTAGTCACTGCTAGTTGCATTCCTATGTTATGAAAGATTTTATTACTTCTGTTTCTATATTTACAAGAGTGCCCCAGTTTTCCCAATATTATTTAGAACAACAAGTCATCATGCTCTTATATTATCATCTGTTCTGTACCCTAAAGACTCTGATCAGTAAGGTAGACATTTCAGAAGTGCCTAGTCCTGAGCTAACTAAGGCTTCATTCATTTGTTACTTATGGCTTGTGGTTGTGGCCAGGACAAAATGTTTTAGTTCTTTAATCTCAGAGACATATTTGTCTGGGAATCCACCGGCAACAACCCTTGGCTTAGTCTTTATAAATGATCTTTCTTGTGAACAATCTCCTTCCACTTCATCATGGTCTTCTTGGAAGTTCCTCAACAAGAAGGTCAAGCCTATAGTGAGAAAAATATATACCACCTTACTCATAATGAAATAAAGGCTCAGTAATTGTATATGCACTTTTCTGTTCTGCCTTTTCACACCTTCATTTGTATTGTGGTCATTTTTAATATCCTTATACTTTTAAAATGAGTTGAATAGTATACAATATTTTAAAATATTACTACACAACAATTTATGGAACAATTTGCTTGAATTTTGACATTTTGATTAAGTATTATAGGGTTTAAATTTTTTTTTCACAGAATTACACTATGTATTGTTTTTTGTTTGTTTTTCTTCTTCTTCTTCTTTTTTTGCTGTGGACCATTTCTAGTCTTTAATGAGTTTGTACACTGTTGCTTCTGATTTTATGTTTTGGTTTTTTGGTGTTAAGGCATGTGCGATCCTAGTTCCCCAACCAGGTATCCAACCCATACCCCCTGCATTAGAAGGTGGAGTTTTAATTACTAGATTGCCAGACTGTTTCTTATTCTTAATTTTTGTTTCTTTGTTTTTGACCTTGTCTCAGATGTGTTTATCAAAGTTGTAACAGCAGTTCTTTAATTTTCTCTTTATTTCATCTCATATTTATCATGAGGCTCTTTGGGAGTAAAATTGAAATAAAATAGAAGCAGGAACTTAGGATATTTTCTATGAATCAGTTTATTGTTTCTATAGCACAAAACAGGAGAAATGGTGTAGGTGATGACTTACAGGGCTGGCTTGCTTGGCCCTAGCCAAGCAGAGTGCCTCTGGGCTATAGGACTTCCCTGAGCATATATGGCATCAATGGCTTCACAGAGATAGTTGAGAGAATAGTAGGCACTTCTCACTTTTACAGGCAGTCATACATTTAGTGTAGTTGTTCAGTAGGAATTCATACTTTTAGTGGCTGAAAACCTTGTATTATACAATTGGCTGTCATTGTGACATGAGAGGTGAAAGCCAGTTTAAATACTTGGTCTTAGCTTTGGCTCCCATGCCCAGGATGATGTGGTTTTTCTACCTTATTGGCCTGCAATGCCACTCCACTCCTCTTCAGTGCTACTCTGAAGCTTCTAATTTATTGAGATGATTAGTGAAAAAGTGAAAGTGTTAGTCGCTCAGTGGTGTCTAATTCTTTGTGAGCCCATGTATAGTAGCCCACCAGGCTCCTCTGTTCATGGGCTTTCCAAGGCAAGTATACTGAAGTGGGTTGCAATGTCCTTCTCCAGGGATCTTCCCAACCCAGGGATCGAACCCAGGTCTCCTGAGATGATTAGTACTTGATGCTATGTGTGAATTCTTCTTGATGTGCCATCTGACTATACTTCTGATATCCTGGTCACTTACCCTGGATCACTTCTGATTTCAGCCATAATTGTGATAAGCATTCAGCACAAGAAAAAAGTCACTTTTACTGAGAGTATCCCACTCCTAAGTGTACCACATGCCTTTTCACTTTCTGCTCCAGGGCTTTGTCCAATGCTGCAGGAGACTTTAAGTTATTGCTAAGTTCCTGAAAAAGCTCAGTTCAAAAATTCAGTGTAGTTAATACTTGTCAACAAATAAGGGATGTGAGCTGGTGTATAAGGATCACAACCTCCCAATCTTTATACCATTACATGACAATTCCAGGAAATGTTTTGAATGCAGAGTACATCATGAGAAACTCTGGGCTGGAGGAAGCACAAGCTGGAATCAAGATTGTCGGGAGAAATATCAACAACCTCAGATATGCAGATGAAACCACCCTTATGGCATAAAGTGAAGAAGAACTAGAGCCTCTTGATGAAAGTGAAAGAGGAGAGTGAAAAAGTTGGCATTCAGAAAATTAAGATCATGGCATCTGGTCCCATCACTTCATGGCAAATAGATGGGGAAACAGTGGAAACAGTGGCTGACTTTATTTTTCTGGGCTCCAAAATCGCTGCAGATGGTGATTGCAGCCATGAAATTAAAAGATGCTTACTTCTTGGAAGGAAAGTTATGACCAACCTAGACAGCATATTAAAAAGCAGAGACATTACTTTGTCAACAAGGGTCTGTCTAGCCAAGGCTATGGTTTTTCCTGTGGTCATGTATGGATGTGAGAGTTGGACTATAAAGAAAGCTGAGCACCAAAGAATTGATGCTTTTGAGCTGTGGTGTTGGAGAAGACTCTTGAGAATCCCTTGGACTGCAAGGAGATCCAACCAGTCCATCCTAAAGGAGATCAGTCCGGGTGTTCATTGGAAGGACTGATGTTGAAGCTGAAACTTCAATACTTTGGCCGCCTGATGTGAAGATCTGACTCATTGGAAAAGATCTTGATGCTGGGAAAGATTGAGGGCAGGAGAAGAAGGGTATGACAGAGGATAAGATGGTTGGATGGCATCACCAACTCAATGGACATGGGTTTGGGTGGACTCTGGGAGTTGGAGATGGACAGGGAAGCCTGGTGTGCTGCAGTTCATGGAGTCGCAAAGAGTTGGACACGACTGAGTGACTGAACTGAACTGAACTTGACATCCTCCTTGTTCAGTCACTAAGTTGTGTCTGACTCTTTGTGACCCCATGGACTGAAGCACACCATGATTCCCTGTCCTTCAGTATCTCCCTGAGTTTGCTCAAACTCCTGTTCATTGAGATGGTGATGCCATCCAACCAACTCATCCTTTGTCACCCTCTTGTCATCCTGCCTTGTCTTTCCTGGCATCAGGGTCTTTTCCAGTGATTCATCTCTTCACATCAGGTGGCCAAAGTACTGGAGCTTCAGCATCAGTATTTCCAATGAGTATTCAGGGTTGATTTCTTTCAGGATTGACTGGTTTGATCCCCTTGTTGTCCAAGGGATTCTCAAGAGTCTTCTCCAGCAGCACAATTAAAAAGCATCAATTCTTGGCTCTCAGCCTTCTTTATGATCCAACACTCACATCCATACAGGACTACTGGGAAAACAGTAGATTTGACTAGATGGACCTTTGTTGGCAAAGTGTTATCTCTGCTTTTTAGTATGTTGTCTAGATACCCTGCTCTCCCACAGTAGAAACTTTCATAATGCTCTCATACTTCCTTCTCCTCCTTCCTTATCTGACTCTCTTCATTACTTCACTCTTGTATCCTGGGATTGTATCTTAAATTAAATATCTTGGCCCAATTTCTTTGTCTCAGCCTCTGTTTTCAAGGAGTCCAAAGGAAGAGAGTTGGTGCAGAAGCAGTCCTTAAAAGATGATTCTCAGACTTGGATTATAGTGAGGAGCAATTATAGATGGAATTACTGATGGTAAGTGGAGAGGGGGTAACTTCTAGGATGATCATAACTGCTGGCAAGTGCTAAGATGCTCACCTCTATTGGCTTCAGAGGAGGTACAGATATGAGTAGAAGGAATGGAGTATAGCAGAAGTCATCCTGCTATAAGCTTGAGTTAAAGCTGATCCACTGCCTAATTTGTTTCATAAAGTTTTATTGACAACAGTTACATGCATTCATCTATGTGTTGTCCATTGCTGTTTTTATGCTGTGTTTAGTAGTTGTGATAGAGGCTGTATGTCTCATAAAGACTAAAGTATTTATTATCTGACTCCTTACAAAAAAAAGTGTTGACTGACTTCTGGTGTATAGCATGGGTTAGTCTTAGCCAGACTGAATTGCATGGTTATCTCTAGAATTGCCTGAAGAGTAGTGAAAGCTACTTGACTTCTAATTACAAAAAACAAAACAAACAACAACAACACACATGGTTTATGTGGGAAATGTTGTAGGACAAGAGAACATGGGGACCAGAGGATATAGTAAGGAAATTGAGTCACGTTATTGATGGGTACAGGCAATTCCCTGGGGAGCAATTGTTAATCTGTTACTTAGAATTAGTTATCACCCATTAGTGGGCATGGATTCCCTGGCTCTAGACACTACTGAATGAGCTGAATGGAAAATAAATTTGGGTTAATATCAGAACTACAATTAGCAGCCATTTTTGCAGAGATGAAAATCTCACAGGACTACAAACATTCAACTTATCATATTGGATTAAAGGAGGAGCACATCATTCCCTGGTGGCTCAGAGGGTAAAGCGTCTTCTTGCATTGTGGGAGACCTGAGTTCAATCCTTGGGTTGGGAAGATCCCTTGAAGAAGGAAATGGCAACCCACTCCAGTATTCTTGGCTGGAAAATCCCATGGACAGAGAAGTGTGGTAGGCTACAGTCCATGGGGTTGCAAAGAGTTGGACATGACTGAGCAACTTCACTTTGACATCATACCTCTAAGGAACAGTAGAGCTATCCCACCCCATTTGGCTAAAGTTGGTCACATAGCAGCAAATGACTTACTACAGAGTGCATAAGACTGTCCCACATCTTTACATTTCAAATCTCATCCAGCATAAATGAAAATGAGTGAGGAACCAAGCACCATCAAGGCTACTATTGCTTCCAGAAATATGAGTCAGTTAGTGTACTTACTTAGAGGCAAAGACAGTTAATTTAAAATAAATGATAGTTGGAAGGTAAAATAATTGCAGCTGCTAAGTTTTGAAGTATTTTGCCATGTAGTACTGCAGATGGTGATTGCAGCCATGAAATTAAAAGACACTTACTCCTTGGAAGGAAAGTTATGACCAA
>NW_011494942.1:14458895-14459210 GCF_000754665.1 Bison bison bison | reverse complement strand
AAGGCTAGGCAAGAAATTCAGGCAAGGCTTTATTTGTGCTCCTGCACTGTCTACAGGAGGGAGGAAAAAACAAGTAATAGATTCTCTTGCTGGCTCCCTGAGGTGGGGTGAGCTCGTTTCTTACCTGAGGTGAGGATAAGAGCATGTCCAGGGTCAGGCTGGAGGGGAAACTTAGGTGTTTTGCTCACTTCTTTGTGGTCTTCAGTGCAGGGGGACATGTGCAGTACCCTGGATTTGCTCTGGAACCCAGTTTTTGCTCCCAGGTTTAAGAAATGGCAGTTAGATTTTTTTTTTTTGTATTTTTTGGTCCAGAAT
>NW_011494942.1:14436334-14458795 GCF_000754665.1 Bison bison bison | reverse complement strand
GCCATGAAATTAAAAGACACTTACTCCTTGGAAGGAAAGTTATGACCAACCTAGATAGCATATTCAAAAGCAGAGACATTACTTTGCCAACAAAGGTCCATCTAGTCAAGGCTATGGTTTTTCCAGTGGTCATGTATGGATGTGAGAGTTGGACTGTGAAGAAGGCTGAGCACCGAAGAATTGATGCTTTTGAACTATGGTGTTGGATAAGACTCTTGAGAGTCCCTTGGACTGCAAGGAGATCCAACCAGTCCATTCTGAAGGAGATCAGCCCTTGGATTTCTTTGGAAATAATGATGCTAAAGCTGAAAGTCCAGTACTTTGGCCACCTCATGTGAAGTGTTGACTCATTGGAAAAGACTCTGATGCTGGGAGGGATTGGGGCAGGAGGAGAAGGGGACGACAGAGGATGAGATGGCTGGATGGCATCACCGATTCGATGAACATGAGTTTGAGTGAACTCCAGGAGTTGGTGATGGACAGGGAGGCCTGGCGTTGCAATTCATGGGGTTGCAAAGAGTTGGACACGACTGAGCAACTGAACTGAACTGAACTGAACTGAATATGCAGCAATTATATAATGAATAGAATATCCCATGGTGGAAATGTGGCATCTTTGGCAAGCTCCAGTAAGAGACTGACAATTTTTTACCTCTAAGGATCTAGAGTAAGGTTATGCTAGAAAAGATCAAGTTTCAGGTCATGGGCACCATGCAAGTTACTATAAACCCAAGATGTTCATCATGACCTGGATAGTATCAGACTCATGAGGTTTAAAAGACTGAATGGGTACAGCAGCAATGCATCATACATATCTGAGATTGGGCCTGGAAAGGTACAGAAGGCACCAGAAAATTCTTTGAATTGACATCTTGAACCTCCATGACACCCATCTTTATTGAAGAGATGCTTCTTTCTCAACTCATAACATGCCTCACAGAAGGTTTCCAAAGGCCAAATGATAGAAGTGGGAGAAACTGGAAGCTATTAGTAGTTCATAGATGGTCTTAAATACATATTCTAGCTATACTTTGACTGCTTCAGAATTATGTGTGTGCTTAGTCGCTCAGTCATGTCCAACTTTTCGTGGCCCTATGGACTGTAGCCCGCTAGACTCCTCTGTCCATGGGGATTCTCCAATCAAGAATACTGGAGTGGGTTGCCATGCACTCCTTCAGGGGATCTTCTCAACCCAGGGATCGAGCCCAAGTCTTTCTCATTCCAGGCAGATTCTTTACCAGTTGAGTCACCTGGGAAGCCTCACTCAGAAGTTCTGAAAGATAGTGGTGGGGTCATATATCAAGTGGAAAAATCTTTAAGTTATACACTTGACATTTGCTTTGTGTAGCTTGTAAGGATGTAAATAGAATGCTGATTAGTGGCCAGTAGCTTGGAAAGAGCAAGACACAGAACAAGGAGATCTGAGAAAGCAGCATGAAGGTTGATTTCTCAGAGGAATGGGCACAAAATTTGAGGACTTCAAATTAACATTATTTCCTAGAGACAGTCATCACTACAGAGAAGGCAATCAACTACCAGGCTGACTAACACAAATTTCAGCTAGTCTGTATGCTTGGGCTCCTCATCACTGCAGAGGAGTCATAGAGGTAGCTAATGTGGCAGTGATGGGGATTACGCATGAGTCTAAAGCACAGGTTCCCTCTAGTTAAAGACTGATGTAGCTATTGCATGGCTGAATGCCCAGTCTGCCAGCAAAGAGACCATACTGGGCTCCTAATATGGTACAACCAACCTTCTACTTGAAAACAAATTGATTACATTAGATCCCTTCTACCCTAAAAATTGCAATGATTTATTGCTAACAAAACTATCTAATCTGGATTTGGATTTGCCTTCTTTACTCTTAATGCCTTGGCTAGCACCACCATTTGAGAGCTTATAGGATAGGTCATCAACAAGATACCCTACACAGGTTGTTTCAGGCCAGATGATCTATTTTATGATAAACGAGGTATGACAGTGGGTGCATGACAATGAATTCCACTCATCTTACCATTTACATATCTCAGCATCCTGATACAGATGGCATATTGCAATGGCGGACTGTGCAGTTAAAAGCTCAACTAAGGTTCCAACTTGGAGCTAACATTGACCAAATGTTGACTTGGGGTGCTGTGCCCTAAGATATGGTATTACATTGACTCAACTGTATGGGTATGGGGGCTATATCCTCAATAGGTAGACGAGATGGGGTCAAACAATCAAGAGATGGGAGTAGGGTTAGGTCCTCTCACTATCACTTTCAGATACAACTTGTGGAATTGTGCTGTCTTCATAACACTAACTTCTGTTTGATCAGAGGTCCCAGTTCCCAGGGAAAAAAACTTTTAAACAGGGGACAGAGTAAGAATTCCATGGGTTCTACATGTCATGGAAACAGTAGGCAAAGAATGAAATGACCAAAAAGATGTCAGTTATTAGTCTGATTTCAAGGGAGAACCAAGGTTGTTCCACAAAACTTAGGTTGAGAGGGTGATTTCTAGAACTCTGGGTACATTTCTTGTTATCTCCATGTCCAGCATTAATAACAAATGGCAATTACAGCATTCAATTCTAGATAAGAGAAAGACAACTAAAGGTTTAGATATCTCAGGGATGATGATCTAAATGTTTTCTCAAGGACATATTGATAAGTTGGAGTGCTGACAATAAAAGTGAGAAAAGTCTAAAAGAATAGTGATGAAGGAGATAATCACTATTATTATAATTCTTGCTTTGGGGCCAGATGTAACAAGGATGTCAGCTTTTCACCTAGTCTCCTTTTACTAAATCTTTACAGATATTATAGCTGGCCACACCCTTGAAGCAGACTGTGTGACATATTGGATTTAATGGAGTGCTTGAGCAGATTGGAGGGTTGTATCAGACAACTCTTATGCACAATTTAATATATTCTGAGCCCATGTTTGGTACCAGCCATTGTAGTAGCACCCAGATTTTGACAAACTTCATGAAGTTGAGACTTGACTATGCTGCATGTTGAGCTTCATGGCATGTATCTCTTGCTTTTTGCTCCATGGTTTCTCTGAAGCCAGAGTATGGGATATCTGTGGACATTTCTAATTGTATACTTTAAGTATGCAATTAGAAGCTGCAGGAGAGTTACATTTGTAGGGCCACACTTGACCAATGGAATATAGGAGCTAATGGATAAATTCATCTCCTGAGAAGATAGCTCTGAGACATATTTCATAAGATTCTTTGGACAGTACCATAAAATTGAACAATTGCCTAAAGCAGTGGTCAACCTTATAATACATGATTCTGTTATGTATTTATTGCTCTTTCCCTGTTGAATTCCCCTGTCCTTCAGCCTGTTTCCTGGCTTATATTCTCAAATAAGCCACCTGCATGTAAGGTTTTACCTCAAAGTCAGCTTTAATAGAGGAATGTGTGCTATAATTATTTCTCTATATGCCTTTTCCCCTAATGAATAGCAAGTTTCTTGAGTGTAGGGACCACTAGGTGCTCAATGGATGTTTATTGAATGAATTGAATCAAGAAAAATTCAACACACATAAATATTTTCCAGTTATGGCCTTGGTATGGTTTATTCTCTCAGCAGAGTAAAGCATAAATATTTAAGAAAATGGAATTTATTTTAAAGTGGAAGATAACTTGTTAAAACAGAATTGTACTTCTTTACTATGGTCAACTGTCTTAAGTTTATGATGCAAAGGACAGTGAGATCAATAGAAGATGAAATATCTGAAGATTAGCTGCCATGATGTGACCTCACTTAAGAAATAAGTAAACTTCAGTTCTAATGAGATGGATGAAACTGGAACCTATTATACAGAGTGAAGTAAGCCAGAAAGAAAAACACCAATACAGTATACTAACGCATATATATGGAATTTAGAAAGATGGTAACAATAACCCTGTGTACGTGACAGCAAAAGAGACACCGATGTATAGATCAGTCTTATGGACTCTGTGGGAGAGGGAGAGGGTGGGGAGATTTGGGAGAATAGCATTGAAACATGTATAATATCATGTATGAAACGAGTCGCCAGTCCAGGTTCGATGCTCGGTACTGGATGCTCGGGGCTGGTGCACTGGGACGACCCAGAGGGAGGGTAGGGGAGGGAGGAGGGAGGAGGGTTCAGGATGGGGAACGCGGGTATACCTGTGGCGGATTCATTTCGATATGTGGCAAAACTAATACAATACTGTAAAGTTTAAAAATAAAAAAAAAATAAAAAAAAGTTCAAAAAAAAAAAAAAGAAAGAAAGAAGTAAACTTCATAAAAATAATTAAAATTGAAAGAAAACTACCAGTAAATGGAATTAGGTGGTCTCATTATAATAATATATGCCATTTATTGAGAATAAAGTATTGCTAGGCAATTTTCTAAGTGTTCTCCATGTATTCTCTCAATTAATTCTCATAATCTGATACAATAGAGACTTTTGGTTCATGTATATGTGGAAACTGAAGTATAGAAATCTTATGTAACTTGTCCAAGTTTGTACACAGGAAAAATGAGTTGAGACTTGACCTCAGACACTTACTCTAGGACACCTCTATCACTGTAGCAAAGATTGAAGATATGTGAGTTGTCTATTTAATCTTCGCATGAGCTCAAGGTCATATTTCAAAAGCTGATTTAATATCACTTTTAAATTTCTGACCCAAGATTTTTGCCTCTACGTTCAAGATCAAACAAAAATCATATTTCATACAAATTAAAAGATAATAAGTATGAACCTAGGTACAGTATTCAGAAAAGTCCTCATGCATGCTTTTCTCTTACTAGGATATCTAATAGTAAAGGTACAAGTGAAGTGGCATGCAAAAGGTCTGTACTTAGATCTGTCTGTTCTGAGTTTGTGCTTTTGTTCAGTCTAACACATGAGTATAATTTAATAGGAAATATATAGCCATTAATACTTTAAACAAATTATTTAGCTCTCTGTGCTTTAGTTTTCTTTAGTTGTCACATATCTACCTGATCTTCATTTAACCACTGGGTTCTTACAAGGTTAAAAAGAATGTGGTTTGAGAAAGCTGAAAGTCCTATTTAAGTGTTTAGCACTATTAATCATTATTTTCCATCATTAAATTTGTTATGCATCTGCTATATGATCCAAAACTGTCCACTGCATAAGATCAACTTTCCTATAATTAAAGTAGTCCTCAAACCAAGAATGTTATTATGACCCTCGGGGTTAATGCAATATATTAAGAGATGACACAATGAAAGAATGCTTAAACCTCTGAGAATGCGTAAATGTTTTCTTTTCCTGGCTTCTGATATTAAAGAAGCTATTGAGTGCTCTGGACAAATGCTCCTTTTGGGTGAGGTTCATAGCCTCACTGGTCCAGTTTCTCTTCTCTTGGAAACTTTGTGATGGTTTGTGTAACCAGAATCCTTAGAACACTTGTTCATGATGTAGGAACAACGTCAAGTGTAGCTGTTAGTCAAATTCCTATTTGTGTTCCAACCCAATTTAGCTGCCACAAAATGGTCAGCTTCTCTCAGAATGAAACATGGGCAATTTCCATACAAATGCTACAGAAGGACACTGTGCCTCCATATTCCCTTCACACTAGAGAAGAACGGAGAAAGGGAAGAAATTATTACTTCAGTGCAGAGTGAAGTAAATTTTTATTAGGCTTATTGAAAATCAAACTGAAGCTAAAACTTAGAGCGGTGTGAATTCTAAAAGGTCCAATTAGATTCTCTTTATTCTTTAATCCCAGGACCTAGAAAGGTGCACTGTAAGCATTTTAGTAAACAATTTTAAAGGAAACAATAAATAGAATAATTTATTCCTTTCACTCAAAAAAAGGAATAATTGTGAGGTTGAAATTAGAAAAATCAGGGTTGAAGTCTGGCTTCTTCCTCTTATAATTTTTACTTATCGAATAAAAGATTACTCTATGTATTTACTGAACTGCTAAGCCTAAAACTTCTCATCTGTAAAATGGAGATGAAACTAGCTTCCATATGAGTGATAGAGGAATATATCTAAAACACGTCTGACTAAGACATTCTTGCTTTAAAACTTACTTTCTCCAAGATCAAGTATAGGCTCCCTAGTGGATCAAAACCCTCTTGATGATCTGACCTTTGCCTTTCTTCTGGATAAATAAACTCTTATAGTTGCTAAGTGAAGTGGCTGGTGGATTAATAAACCATGACAGGTTGTTGAAAAGAATAGTGATGAATACATAAGACAGAATAGTTCTTGTGATATCAGGTCAACAGTGGAGTTCCAGATATTAGAAATGCATCCATTGCAAACAATAGAAAGCCCTACTACAGTGATTGACATAGATGAGAAAAATGTCAAGTGTAAAAGCCCTGAGGAGGGAAGAAGGTTGTCATGTTCCAGGAAAAAAAAGCAACTAGTGAGGGATACAAGGGCTTCCCTGTTGGTTCAATAAGTAAAGAATATGCCTGCAATGCAGGAGACACAGGAAACGTGGTCTGTATTCCTGGGTTGGAAAGATCCCCTGAAAGAGGAAAAATGGCAACCCACTCCAGTATTATTGCCTGAAAAATCCCATGGACAGAGAAGGTTGGTGGACTTCAGTCTGTGGGGTCGCAAAGAGTCAGACATGACTGAGTGATTGACACAGTGAGGGATAAGAAACAATGCTGAAGAAGGCAAGGTTCAAATCAAACCACATACAACTTTGAATGCTCATATTAATCAGTATGAATTTTATGCTACATTCAGTGGGATGAGGTTGCAAGTTTGTAGGCAGGTCAAAATAAATATGAGGTGAGAGATAGGATGAAATCTAGGTACTGGTTTCAAAACCAACTGAATGGCAGGGTCAGTCATTACAAGGAGAAGACGGAGATAAATGAATTTTGTAGATTGTGGGGGTAAAGAGCATAAAATCAAGAATTCTATTTAGACGTGTTTGAGATGCCTTGTAGACATCATCGTAATTTTGTTTAGTAAATACTAAAACGTGGATTTCAAGAATGAGATGTAGGCTGGAGAAAGCCTTTCTTTCCTTTTTTTTTTTTTTTTGAGAAAGCCTTTCTTTCCTTAGAGTTAGGGGCTTCCTTCCAGGGTTTGCTTTGGAGGATTTCAAACTCTTCTAGAATTGTAGGATTCTTAGAATATGCCATGGGGACAATTCAACAAACTGAGGGGACTCCTTCAAAAGAACAGCTCTTCATTTTATTTCCAAAACATATTTATTATTTCTAGCTGCCTTGGATCTGAGTTACAGCAAGCTGGATCTCTTGTTGTTGCTGATGGGCTCTTCCTTGCGGTGTGTGGGCTTCTCTCTAGTTGCGGCTCATGGGGTTCTAGAGCATGAGCTCAGTAGTCATGGGGCACAGGCTTAGTTGTCCTACAGCATGTGGGTTCTTAGTTCTCCAATCTTCATTCGAAGGTGCATTCATAACCACTGGACCACCAGGGAAGTCCCAAAACAGCTCTTCAAATTTGCTTTCTATATATAGATTCTACATATGATTTCACTTAGAAAATGTTTGAAAGTTACAGCATCATAATAGTTAGCATGTGCATAGTGCTTGTTATATGCTAGACACTGTTCTAGTTCATATATATGCATGATAATTAGATATATATTACTATATATGTTAGATATATGTAGTAATTGAAATATCACAACAACAATAATCTGGTACACTAGGCACCGTTATTAGTCCTATTTTATGATGGGGAAACTGGGGTGAAGAGCTTAAGTGACTACCTAAGTCTCAAAGATGGGAACAGGTGGAGTCAGAGTTCATTGGATGCCTCATCACTACCGCAGAATAATATTGAAATTCTCTGCACAAAACTTTAACTGACTTTGATGCCTCAAGTGAAGTGAAAGTTGCTCAGTTATGTCCAGCTCTTTGTGATCCCATGGACTATACAGTCCATGGAATTCTTCAGGCCAGAATACTGGAGTGGGTAGCTAGTCCCTTCTCCAGGGGATCTTCCCAACCCGGAGATTGAATCCAGGTCTCTGGCATTGCAGATGGATTCCTTACCAACTAAGCCACTACGGAGACCCAAAGCTTATAAAAATACCCCAAGCAGTCGATCCTCCACTTAGCTTGAATTGTAATAATTTCTCCAAGTCATTCATACTCTTGCTTCTGTGCCTTTGTTGTTCTAGCCTTCCAAATACAGCTAAAGATAAACATTTTTATAAAGGCTTGTTTGAGCCCTTACCTTCTGAAGACAGAGTGAATTATGACCTCCTTTGAGCTTTTACAATGCTATGTTCATAGCCTATGTCCATCGATTAAGACTTTTTGTGTGTAGCCCATTCTCTTCCTTTTCACATACCCACATAGAGATTGTGAAAACCACAATACACCTCCCTTGTTTACTTGAGTTTCGTAAGGTATCTTCATTTCTAGAACTAATGATCTAGAAAGAAAGATAGACACAGAAGCAACTATAACCCAGTGAACAATTTCCCAAAAGAACTGGCATTTCACAGATTAACTACTTATGATTCATTACTTAAGTTCAAATCCTGGATTTACCACTTGATTTCTAAACTTGGAGAAGTTATTTAACCTCCATTTGCCTCAGTTTGTGTATCTGAAATATGGAGATAATATTACCTATTTCATAATGTTGTTATAAAGATTAAACATGTAACACACTTGAAACAAAAACTGGCACACAGTATATATTTGATAAAGGTTTGTTATTATTAAAAGACTCTACTGCATTACCTTTACTATGGAAACATATTCCAAGGTACCCCAGATGATTATATTTTGCATTTCAAGCACTTAAAAATATGAGTGATATTACATGTTTTTTGAATAAATGACTCAATTAATGGATAAACTATATTCACTGAATCAATCCATTAGTACAACAAATATTTACTATGTATGTACAACGTTCTACTGCTATGCTAGTTTCTGGAGTTTTATTGCTGAATCACAAAAATAAAATCTCTGCCTTTTCAGAGATTATAGTCTCATTCAGATGGAGCATGGATGGCAAAAACAAATAAATTGGCATTATATCACAAGATAATGATAAATGATACAATAAGGAAAGTTTAAAGCACTATGAGAATAGAAGAAAGATCTCTTAGCATACATGGGAAGTCTAAATATTACCTACATTAATAATGATGGTCAATCAGGTCAGTGGATTAGGGGTAAAGGAAGTACAAGACTGGATGTTTAAGCAGAGAACATACAGAATGTTTTGGAAGCCAGGGAGGGCAAGCTCTATTGGAAGAATTTCAGTATAATTAGACAAGATAGCAGAAGGCAATAGGCTCAGATCATGAAAGATCTTGTGGCCATTTTAGTTAGTTTGGACTTCATTCTCATAGCAATGGTAGTTACTGAAGGTCTTAATTAGAAGAGTTACTTGATAAGAATTGTGTTCTAATAATGTCATCTGGCTTCAGTGTACAGAGTAAATTGGACAAATCCTAGACTGAATATAGGGAGATCAATTTGGAGGCTTCTGTAGAAGGAAACCGAGAGAGATTGGCTTAAGTGAGTGGAAATGAGAATAAAGACTTGAGAACTGGAGCTAAATCAACAAGACCTGGGGATGTATTGGAAACGGGGGTTGGTGAGGAGGTGGACGTGACTAACATAATGTTTTGCTTCCTGAGAGACAGCTGAATCGGTAGGGTAGTAAGTATGAGGATACAGTGAGGCTGACTCAGCAGGCTAGAGTTGGTGAGAGGGTGACGAGTTCAGATCTGGGTATATTCAGTTTCAGCAGCTTATGACATTCAGTGGGATAAAGCAGCAGGTGGAGTTAACCCAGGGCTTGAGCTTTTTTTTATTTTAAAAATTTTTTGAAATATATATTTATTTTAATTGGAGGTTAATTACTTTACAATATTGTATTGGTTTTGCCATACATCAACATGAATCTGCCACAGGTATACACGTGCTCCCCATCCTGAACCCCCCTCCCACCTCCCTCCCCATACCATCCCTCTGGGTCGTCCCAGTGCACCAGCCCTGAGCATCCTGTATCAGCTTTACCTGCTGTGATTAAATGAATAAACAGCAGAGTCACTGAGAATTTTGCAAGAATTTAATAAGAGTGATGGTTTATAAAATCCAACTGAATAGGGAGAGAAAAGAAGAGGAATGAGAAAGTCTGAATAAACAGAGAGAAAGTAGATGAGTGAAAAACACAGAGATATTGTCAAAATAGAGGCACAATGACAATAAGTCAAAAGAATAGAAGAGCAGACGTTATGGTTAAATTATTGGAATTGATGATTTCGGGGATGGAAACTTCCAAAGGGATGAAAAGGAGCAAACTGTAGTCATGAGAGTGAAAAGTAAATGGAGTAATGGCAAAAGTCAACAATGATGAGCAAATCAAGGGACCAAGGCAGACTCTTCATTATCAGCATCAGCAGGTTGGGGCCACCTGGGAGCATTCACCATCTCATGCAGTTCATTGCTTCCCTGGCTTTGAAAAGTTGGTACCTAAGGTAGGGAACAGTGAATGCAACAGCCACCTCACTCACCCCAGGGAACTCCAAATAAGAATTTATTCTTTCTGAAACACTATTTTTAAGATTAGAATTTGTTATTTTTTAAGGGGGAAAAAAAAAGGTTCAAGTTCCCCCACCCCTCTCAGAATCTGGATGGAAGGAAATGCAAAAACAAATCAGTAAAAAGCACTGGAAATTCTCCACTTCCTTGATGTGTTCCAGCATAAATATCATGGGAGATGTGGAAAACTCCACAAGGCAATCTTTCATAGGATCATAGAATTTTTGAGCTGGAAGGGACCTGGATGAAATGGACCAGTGCTTTGTTTGAAATGAAGATGCCCTGAAGAGGCCAGCAGAGTGAAAGGTAAGCAGGCTGGAACATTGCTGATTAGGAAAGTCATTGCAGATTTCTCACAAAAATGACCTTTTAAAATTTCACTGGAAAAAATACTGATAATTCTAATAGTTTAAAAAAGAGAATCTTAGATAAATTTCATTGTGTAAATGTAACTGTAATCAGAAACTTAAATAGAATTTATTGCCAATAAGACCTTATTCATTAATAGTTTATATAAATGTGTTATATGATCTTGACTCTGAAAAGTTAAAACCACTGTAACTTGGTAGGATGACAAATACTCTTAAAGGCAAAGCTATTTCTCTGTTGATTTGCAACTAGCAAATCAAAAATAATGCTAATTGGGAAGTTTGAAATGATTTACTCCATTAATATTATAGCCTATTATTTTTCTCTCAATAATTACATGATAGTCTAGATTTTCCTTCTTTCATTTTATCCACTGAGTGCCTTAGAATTGATGCCTTTGAACAACAGTATTGGAGAAGACTCTTGAGAGTCTCTTGGACTGCGAGGAGATCCGACCAGTCAATCCTAAAGGAAATCAGTCCTGAATGTTCATTGGAAGGACTGATGCTGAATTTGAATCTCCAATACTTTGGCCACCTGATGCAAAGAACTGACTCATTGGAAAAGACCCTGATGCTGGGAAAGATTGAAGACAGGAGGATAAAGGGATGACAGAGGATGAGATGGTTGGATGGCATCAGTGACACAATGGACATGAGTTTGAGTAAACTCCAGGAATTGGTGATGGACAGGGAGGCCTGGCGTGCTGCAGTCCGTGGGGTTGCAAAGAGTTGGACACGACTGAGCGATGGAACTGAACTGAACTGAACCTAAAGATAACTAATACAATAAATTAGAGACAAGAAAAGGACACTTCCTTATCTCTGACAGTGACTAAAGGAAATCAGGAAATCTAACACCCTTTTCTCTTAGATCTGATAGCAGCGCCTGTATGCAGTGCGCTGCATGCAGTCCTGTCGGACTCTTTGCCACCCCATGGACTGTAGCCAGTCAGGTTCCTCTGTTTACTGATTATCCAGACAAAAATATTGAAATGGGTTGCTATTTCCTACTCCAAGGGATCTTCCCGGCCCAGGGATCAGACTGACATCTCCTGTGTCACCTGCATTGGCAGGCAGATTCTTCATCACTGCTCCATCTGGGAAGCCTGATGATATGGCATAATTTGTTAAGTGTATCTCACTTTGGCTTTGTTTTGATATCCAAGCATCTTCTGTGCTTTTTTTTTTTAATTAGCAGAACTCTTCATTTAAATAACATCTTACCAAGTATGTAAAATAAATAAAAACCAAAGTTCCAGTTGAAATAGTGAAAGCACAAAGCTCACATCTCAGCTCACATATGCTTCTGCTCCCACATTTCATAGCTTGAAATGATTGTGTGAAGCTGAGTTTGAAAACCAATGCCATCAGTTCAGTTCGGTTCAGTCACACAATTGTGTCTGACTCTGCAACGCTTTGGATGGCAGCACGCCAGGCTTCCCTGTCCATCACCAACCCCTGGAGCTTGCTCAAACTCATGTGTATCCAGTCAGGGATGCCATCCAACCATCTCATCCTCTACCATCCCCTTCTCTTCCTGCTTTAATCTTTCCCAGCATCAGGTAAGGAGTCAGTTCTTCGCATCAGGAGGCCAAAGTATTGGAGCTTCAGCTTCAACATCAATCCTTCCAATGACTATTCAGGAAGCCTAGTCAAATAAATATTCTTAGATTAATTGTTTTTTTTTTTAAATTTATCTACACACACACATATATATATATAATTTATGCAAAAAGTGAGACTTGGCTATTTAGAGAAAGCTTGCAACATAGGAACCAAACAGAAAACATTATTCGAATGCATTTGGAAACATTATTGGAGTATGGTTTTTAATAATTTACAAGGGTTTATCACACAGTCTGCCTTATACCAATTGACACTGCCTTCTTTTGACCAAGAACTAGATTTTTATTGATGTTTATATTCTGGTTGGAATCTTTGACTCACATGATCAAACACTCATACAACCCACTTAGATTAAAACAACACAACAAAACACCCACATGAAGAAGGTAGTGATAGCTTACAGTGAATGGTGTTGAATTCGTGCAAGATTTAGCTGTGGTAGCAGGGACCAGGCTTGATCACTCAAGAGCTTTTGTGTAGCAGAGTTTTATTAAAGTGTGAAAAGGGACAGAGAAAGCTTCTGACACAGACATCAGAAGGGGGACAGAGAGTGCCCCCCTTCCTAGTCTTAGCAAGGGAATTATATATGTTTTAATTGATTATTATAATAAATCAAAAGAATGTCTCAAGGTTGTAAAGATCTTACTAGCTCCCATAATATACATTTTAAGATAGAAGAATTAGTCAGAAGGTTTTCAGGATGAAGAAACATGTCCTCAAGCAGGATACATTATTGTTATATAATCCTTACCAAGGAATGTAGAAAAAAACATTTGTCCTTTCTTCCTCCTTGAGAATTCCAGACCCCTTTCTCCTCCTCCGGGACCCTGGACTTCTTACCAACCTGCCTAAGAATTGAGTCTCCTGGTAGCATGTTGCAGTTTCCTTTGTGGATTGTGGTTAGTGTAACAGGATCATGAACAAAAGAGTTACAAAACCACAGGGTTTGGATAGAGAACAGTTCGAAGCATCAGTTGCCCTCAAACTGAAAGTGTTCATAAAGGGAAACTGAGCATGTGTGTAGTTAGTATCCTAAGATGACTTGGGTGAGGACTGAACCTATGAGAAAGATGAAGGGAGAAACACCTACTGTGTGTCAGAGGCTTTTTATGCGTGAAAGTGAAAGTCACTCAATCATGTTTGACTCTTTGCGACCTCATGGCCTATACATTCCATGGAATTCTCTAGGTGAGAATACTGGAGTGGTAGCCTTTCCCTTCTCCAGGGGATTTTCCCAACCCAGGGATCAAACCCAGGTCTCCTGCATTGCAGGCGGATTTTTTACCAGCTGAGCCACAAGGGAAGCCCAAGAGTATTGGAGTGGGTAGCCTATCCCTTCTCCAACAGATCTTCCTGGCCCAGGAATTGAACCAGGGTCTCCTGCATTGCAGGCAGATTACCAACTGAGTTGTCAGGGAAGCTCTTTTTTATGCATAGTCCTCTTTTATCCATATTACAAAGTAAGCTCTCTCCTAGTTACAAAAGGGGGACCCAACAATTAGAAGAGATTGATTAATTTGTCCAAGACTACACAACCTCTGTTTGTTTTATCATATTATTAATATATTATCCCTTGGCTGTTCCACAAACTATTTGCTGTCCCTCTGCCTGCAATTCTCTTCCATTAGACATCCTCATCTCTCTCTCTCTTATTTCACACAGATCTCTGCTTAAGTGCACATCATCTTCTTAGTTGGCCTTTCTCCAACCACCTTTCATAAGATATCAGTACTTGTCATTCTCTATTCATTTACTCTGCCTTATTTATTTATTTATTTCTACTGACTTTATTGGAGGAGGAAATAGCAACCCACTCCAGTATTCAGGCCTGAATAATCCTGTGGACAGAGGAGCCTGGAAGGTTATAGTCCACGAGGTAGCAAAGAGTCAGAAACGACTGAATTGACTGAGCATACACACATACTGCTACTGCTGCTGCTGCTAAGTCGCTTCAGTCGTGTCCAACTCTGTGCGACCCCATAGATGGCAGCCCACCAGGCTCTCCTGCCCCTGGGATTCTCCAGGCAAGAACACTGGAGTGGGTTGCCATTTCCTTCTCCAATGCATGAAAGTGAAAAAGTGAAAGTGAAGTCGTTCAGTCGTGTCCGACTCTTAGCGACCCCATGGACTGCAGCCTACCAGGCTCCTCCATCTATGGGATTTTCCAGGCAAGAGTACTGGAGTGGGGTGCCATTGCCTTCTCCTGACTTTATATCACATAAGCACTTAGTCCTTGATTTATCATTGTCTTTCACAATAATATATAAACTCCATTAGAATCAAGAACTTGTTTGTATAATTTACTGCTCTAGCCTCAAGACCTGATACAGCCTTTGTCTGGCACATAGTAGATGATCAATAAACATTTGCTGATGAATAAGTGTGAATGAATAGGTACCAAGAAATTAAATAATACTAATTAAAGTAAATAAGAATTAAATAATAGGCTAGGAGTTGGAGATTTTATTCCAATTTTAGACTTTTGGGAACTTAATTTGTTAATTGTTTCCTATGTTAATTCGTTAATGCCCTATATGACTCAACTGAACTTCCTGGACTAAAACTGCTAAGATCTTGTCTTAAAGGTTGGGTGGTACAGTGGACAGTTGTAGGAGATAGTAGTGTGTATATCACTTATTTTCATGGCAATTGCACCAGAATATTTCTTGGAGGAATTATCTTTTCATATCCTTAGAAAATTGACTTGAGTGGATTCTTCATACCCTCAGCAATATGAATGAGTCTTGCTTGGCTTAAGTCAATTAGTGAAAAATCATAATTCTAGCCCACATAATTGACTCAAGAGTGGTTACATGTTCTGATACAGGCCAATGAGATCAAGTAGACTTTCTTTCTTTCTTTCTTTTTTTTTTTTTGAGTGCCTTTTTGGAGAAAAAGCAAACTTATACTTCTGAAGGAAAGACAGGACACTGAAAGATGAACTCCACAGGTTGATAGGTGCCCAATAAGCTACTGGAGATCAGTGGAGAAATAACTTCAGAACGAATGAAGAGATGGAGCCAAAGCAACAACAACACCCAGTTGTGGATGTGACTGGTGATGGAAGCAAGGTCTGATGCTGTAAAGAGCGCTACTGCATAGGAACCTGGAATGTCAGGTCTATGAATCAAGGCAAATTGGAAGTGGTCCAACAGGAGATGGCAAGAGTGAACGTTGACATTTTAAGAATCAGCAAACTAAGATGGACTTGAATGGGTGAATTTAACTCAGATGACCATTATATCTACTTCTGTGGGCAGGAATCCCTTAGAAGAAAAGGAGTAGCCATCATAGTCAGCAAAAGAGTTCGAAATGCAGTAGTGGATACAATCTCAAAAATGACAGCTGATCTCTGTTCATTTCCAAGGCTAGCCATTCAATATCACAGTAATCCAAGTCTATGCCCCGAACAGTAATGCTGAAGAAGCTGAAGTTGAATGGTTCTATGAAGACCCACAAGACCTTTTAGAACTAACACCCCCAAAAGATGTCCTTTTCATTATAGGGGGCTGGAATGCAAAAGTAGGAAATCAAGAAACACCTGGAATAACAGGCAAATTTGGCCTTAGAGTGCAGAATGAAGCAGGGCAAAGGCTAATAGAGTTTTGCCAAGAGAATTCACTGGTCATAGCAAACACCCTATTCCAACAACACAAGAGAAGAGTCTACATATGAATATCACCAGATGCCCAACACTGAAATCAGATTGATTATATTCTTTGCAGCCAAAAATGGAGAAGCTCTATACAGTCAGCAAAAACAAGACTGGGAGCTGACTGAGGCTCAGATCATGAATTCCTATTGCCAAATTGAGACTTAAATTTAAGAAAGTGGGGGAAACCACTAGACCATTCAGGTATGACCTAAATCAAATCCCCTATGACTATACAGAGGAAGTAAGAAATAGATTTAAGGGATTTGATCTGATAGACAGAATACCTGATAAACTATGGACAGAGGTTCATGACATTGTACAGGAGACAGGGATCAAGACCATCCCCAAGAAAAAGAAATGCAAAAAAGCAAAATGGCTGCCTGGGGAGGCCTTACAAATAGCTGAGAAAAGAAGATGAGCAAAAAGCAAAGGAGAAAAGGAGAGAGATACCCATTTGAATGAAGAGTTTAAAAGAATAACAAGGAGAGATAAGAAAGCCTTCCTCAGTGATCAGTGCAAAGAAATAGAGGAAAACAATAGAATGGGAAAGACTAGAGATCTCTTCAAGAAAATTAGATACACCAAGGGAACATTTCATGCAAAGATGGGCTCAATAAAGGACAGAAGTGGCATGGACGTAACAGAAGAATAAGATATTATGAAGAGCTGGCAAGAATACAGAGAACTGTACAAAAAAGATCTTTATGACCTGGATAATCAAGATGGTGTGATCACTCACCTTGAGCCAGACATCCTGGAATGTGAAGTCAAGTGGGCCTTAGGAAGCATCACTGTGAACAAAGCTAGTGGAGCTGATAGAATTCCAGTTGAGCTATTTCAAATCCTAAAAGATGATGCTGTGAAAATACTGCACTCAATATGCCAGCAAATTTGGAAAAGTCAGCAGTGGGCCACAGGACTGGAAAAGGTCAGTTTTCATTTCAATCACAAAGAAAGGCAATGCCAAAGCATGCTCAAAGTACCACACAGTTGCGCTCATCTCACATGCCAGTAAAGTAATGCTCAAAATTTTCCAAGCCAGGCTTCAGCAATACGTGAACCGTGAACTTCCAGATACTCAAGTTGGTTTTAGAAAAGGCAGAGCATCCAGAGATCAAATTGCCAACATCCACTGGATCATCAAAAAAGCAAGAGAGTTCCAGAAAAACATCTATTTCTGCTTTATTGACTATGCCAAAGCCTTTGACTGTGTAGATCATAATAAATTGTGGAAAATTCTTCAAGAGATGGGAGACCACCTAAGCTGTCTTTTGAGAAATCTATATGCAGGTCAGGAAGAAACAGTTAGAACTGGACATAGAACAACAGACTGGTTCCAAATAGGAAAAGGAGTACATCAAGGCTGTATATTGTCACTCTGCTTATTTAACTTATATGCAGAGTACATCATGAGAACCTCTGGGCTGGATGAAGCACAAGCTAGAATCAAGATTGCCAGGAGAAATATCAATAACCTCAGATATGCAGATGACACCACCCATAGGGCAGAAAGTGAAGAACTGAAGAGCCTCTTGATGAAAGTGAAAGAGGAGAGTGAAAATGCTGGCTTAAACATCAACATTCGAAAAAACAAAGATCATGGCATCTGGTTCCATCACTTCATGGCAAATAGATGGGGAAACAGTGGAGACAGTGGCTGACTTTATTTTGGGGGCTTCAAAATCTTCAAAATCACTGCAGATGGTCACTGCAGCCATGAACTTAAAAGATGCCTACTCCTTGGAAGGAAAGTTATGACCAACCTAGATAGCATATTCAAAAGCAGAGGCATTACTTTGCCAACAAGGTCCATCTAGTCAAGGATATGTTTTTTTCAGTAGTCATGTATGGATGTGAAAGTTGGACTATAAAGAAAGCTGAGCACCGAAGAATTGATGCTTTTGAACTGTGGTGTTGGAGAAGGCTCTTTAAGAGTCCCTTGGACTGTAGGAGATCCAACCAGTCCATCCTAAAGGAAATCAGTGAATATTTATTGGAAGGACTGATGTTGAAGTTGCAACTCCAATAGTTTGGCTACCTGTGTGAAGAGCTGACTCATTGGAAAAGGCCCTGAGAAGGGAAAGATTGAGGGCATGAGGAGAAGGGGACGACAGAGGATGAGATGGTTAGATGGCATCACCATCTCAGTGGTCATGAGTTTGAGTAAACTCTGGGAGTTGGTGATGGACAGGGGGGCCTGGCGTGCTGCAGTCCATGGGGTCGCATAGAGTCAGACATGACTGAATGACTGAATTGAACTGATACTTCTGAAAGAGGTATTAATACATATGATCTTTTCTTTTTGAAGGCATGCACCAGTTATTGGGACAAGTTTAAGCAGGAGAATTCTGAATTGTGGCTGGGACATATTCAATTAATATTGAGTATCTGATGTGTGTCACATACTGTTTTAGACACTGGAAATATAGTGGTTAATAAGACACATGAAGTTTTTTATATGGAAATTAAATTTTATGCAGGAGACAATATAAGTAATCAAATAAACTTGACAACCTCAGATACTGATACATGGTATGAAGACAATTAAGCTGCATTATATAATGGAGGATAAATGAAGATAATAGGCAAAGCCTCTCTGGAGATGGCTTTCAAGTGTCCAGATAAATGCCTCTTTTGTCCAAAGTAAAGAAATATTATATTTTTGTAATAAATCATTTATATTATTTGAAGTGATTTTTAAACACATTCAAGCCCAATTTAATCTAAAATTGAAATATATGTTGCAGTCTATAATATTACTAAACTACCATCTTGTATCTAACTTTTATCAAGTATGTTAGAAATATCTTTTCTCATTGCTGACCTGTATTGAGTGAATGTGACCCAGTTCCAAACTGACCACCTTACCCAGAGTTATAGATGTTTCTAACTGGGTTATAGATGTTTCTAAGCCTACTCATTGGCTTGCTGCTGCTGCTTCTAAGTCATTTCTGTCGTGTCCGACTCTGTGCGACCCAATAGACAGCAGTCCGCCAGTCTCCCCTGTCCCTGGGATTCTTCAGGCAAGAACACTGGAGTGGGTCTTGTTGGCTTGAGAGTAAAGTAAATCCTACCAAACTGTCAAGCCACTTTATTTATTTGGCTGCTCTGGATTTATAATTGCTTCATATGGGAAATAGTTTCCTGAATAGGAATTGAACCCAGGCCTCCTGCATTGGGAGCAGGCAGTCTTAGCTACTAGAACATCAGGGATGTTCCCTCTGTCAAGCCAATTGATGGCAGTAAAGGAGGAGGTATCATGAGAAAAACCTGGAAAATGGGGACTTGAAATAAAATGAACCATGGAACCTACTTCTTCTCCCCACTCACTGAACAAACACACTGAATATGTGGATAAGTGAAATTCTGAGGGAAAAAATGAGATATCCTCAGGTGTCAGAACTTAGAGAAAACTTAAGGCAAAAGAATAGCTGTTCATCAGCTGTTTATCGACAGCTGATAAATATTAGTCCCAGCTGTGGGATAGGGGAGAGAAAACAGAACCTCTTCACATGAGAAGGAAGGCTAAAACTAACCTCCTGCATGAGGCTGGAAGCTTTTAAACCTCACCTATTTATGGAAAAAGAACTAGAACAACTCTACCAACAGCAGAACATGCTTTCCAGGTCATCCACTTGGCAATGTGCATTGGGGAAAAAAATGTCACCCCTAGGCATCAGTAATCTGTCAGAAGAAATTCACAAACATTCTGAAAGGAACACTCTTACAACCTAGGGCACACAGGATGCTCACAAAGAGAGAACAAAGTAAAGATGAGCTGAATTTAGGTAACAGACAAGGAGATGTACCACTTTGAGGGAACATCACCAAAGTCAGCAATCACTTAAAAATGACAGTGATAAAACAAGCCTAGATTTTCTAGGGGATAGAGCCTGGATATTTATGGCCAGGAGCTGAGCTGGGAATACTTGGAAGCCGGACCAGTGTGGAATGAAGTCAATGCTCCAGAGGTTTGGAGCAATGGCTGGAGAGGCTGAGTGAGAGTTACTAAACCAGAGTGGCAGAGACGCTGTCTGGGCCAACAGGCAGTGAGAATTTCCTTAAAGCCAGCCAGATTCCTATAGCATCAGAGTCAAGGGGATATCAATTTTCAAAAAAGCAAACAGAGGAAAAAGCTAAGTCTGAGACACCTGCTCAGAGCCAAAATAACTGAAAAGTGTGAGATTAGCCCTGTAAAGGGAATCATCTGGGTGACAACAATTTTGAAATTTGCTTAGAATTGGCTCAGAATAGGACTCTGAAAGATGAAAATAAGCATGACTTCAGAAAAAAAAATTGCCAAGCAAGGTTTTCAAGTGGTCATTGGGAATGCTTCTCAACATAAACAGCACACAAAACATGTAAGTACCAAACGACAGACAGTATTAGAATTGGCAGATACAGGATGCAGAGAAACTATGTATAAAAATGTTTTACATAATATGATGTAATAAAGTATGAAATTATGTGAGTATACCCAAAATATAAAGAATGAACAGACTTTTCAAAAATAGGAACTCTAGGAATAAAAATTTGGAGAAGGCAATGGCACCCCAGTCCAGTACTCTTGCCTGGAAAATTCCATGGACGGAGGAGCCTGGTAGGCTGCAGTCCATGGGGTTGCTGAGAGTCGGACATGACTGAACGACTTCCCTTTCACTTTTCACTTTCATGCATTGGAGAAGAAAATGGCAACCCACTCCAGTGTTCTTGCCTGGAGAATCCCAGGGGCAGGAGAGCCTGGTGGGCTGCCATCTATGGGGTCACAACGAGTCGGACACGACTGAAGTGACTTAGCAGCAGCAGCAGCAGTATATACTCTACGTGGTTAAATTCATTAGAGAAGCATATGTTTCTCAGTGTGGGAGGAGATATTGAGGGAGTCTGGGAAATGCCTAGACTTCTCCAGCTGCTCTGTCTCTGATAAATCACTTCAGGAAGGAGTAGGAGGCAGATTTTCTTTTCTTTTACTCTTCATGTTCTCTAATCTAGTATTACTAGTGATAAAGCTGATATTAGGTCCTTAACGTGACTGTTGTACATAATTTTTAGATTTGCTTTTTATTTTTTATGTGCCTTCAACTTATAATTTAGATTTTATTTTGAAAAATTTTGAAGTACAGGAAGTTCAAAAATAAGGTAATGAATACCTTTATATGTTTCATCTAGATTCAATAATTGTTAACATTTTGCATCTATAATTTCTCTCTCTTAATAAATATGTGCATATTAATGTAATTGCGATTTTTTTCATAACCATTTGTAAGTTAATGAACCATCACTCCTAAATACTTCAGTATATGCATACCTAGAACAAAGACATTCTCCTAGATAATCACAGTACAGTTACAAAATTCAAGGAATTTAGCACTGACTTAATACTGTTACCTAATACACAGTCCATATTCAAATTTTATCAATTGCTCCAGAAATCTCCTTTATAAAAATTGTTTTCCTGATCTATGTTCTAATCCTAGATTCACATTGAATTTGTGTCTTTTGTCCCCTTTAGTCTGGAACAGTTGCTCAGCAATTCTTTGGCTTTCATGACACTCACATTATTGAACAGTACAGTTCAGTATTTTTATGAGTGCCCTCTGAACTTGGGCTGTCTCATGGTTTTCTCATGATTAGACTTAGGTTTTATATCTTTATCAGGGATACTAGATCAGAAGGCACATATTGTCAGTTTGTTCCATTCAAGGTTATGTTAACTTGATTAGTATAATTTTGCCAAAATAAAGAAACCACTTTTTCTTTTGTAATTAATATGCAATATATATGTAGATAGTTTTGATCCTGTCCAACAGTGTGATGCATTGGTTGTAGCTTCCACTGATGATCTTAACTAAATCAACTATTGCTATATTGGCGGCCAAAAGTTTTGTGTCTTTATATTTTAACTGGATCACAATCTGGACTGACAAGGAACCAAATTATCTCTTGCAAATCCATTGCATGACATATTAGCATGGCAATCTCAAGAAATCAACATACAAGGTAGAATAGGGAGAAAGCATGTCTTGGAGTGGTTTGCAGAATGGCTGTCTGAGGAGGCCTTACGAATAGCTGTGAAAAGAAGAGAAGTAAAAAGCAAAGGAGAAAAGGAAAGATATACCCATTTGAATGCAGAGTTCCAAAGAATAGCAAGGAGAGATAAGAAAGCCGTCCTCAGCAATCAATGCAAAGAAATAAAGGAAAACAACAGAATGGGAAAGACTAGAGATCTCTTCAAGAAAATTAGGGATACCAAGGGAACATTTCATGCAAAAATGGGCTCAATAAAGGACAGAAGTAGT
>NW_011494942.1:14435190-14436031 GCF_000754665.1 Bison bison bison | reverse complement strand
AGTGAAAGAGGAGAGTGAAAAAGTTGGCTTAAAGCTCAACATTCAGAAAACGAAGATCATGGCATCTGGTCCCATCACTTCATGGGAAATAGATGGGGAAACAGTGGAAACAGTGTCAAACTTTATTTTTCTGGGCTCCCAAATCACTGTGGATAGTGATTGAAGCCATGAAATTAAAAGACACTTGCTCCTTGGAAAGGAAGTTGTGACCAACCTAGACAGCACATTAAAAGCAGAGACATTACTTTGCCAACAAAGGTCCATCTAAGTCAAGGCTATGGGTTTTCCAGTAGTCATGTATGTATGGATGTGAGAGTTGGATTCTAAAGAAAGCTGAATGCCAAAGAATTGATGCTTTTGAACTGTGGCACTGGAGAAGACTCTTGCGAGTCCCTTGGACTGCAAGGAGATCCAACCAGTCCATCCTACAGGAAATCAGTCCTGGGTGTTCATTGGAGGGACTGATATTGAAGGTGAAACTCCAATACTTTGGCCTCCTGATGTGAAGAGCTGACTCATTGGAAAAGACCCTGATGCTAGGAAAGATGGAGGGCAGGAGGAGAAGGGGACAACAGAGGACGAGATGGTTGAATGGCATCACTGACACAATGGACATGGGTTTGGGTGGACTCTGAGAGTTGGTGATGAATAGGGAGGCCTGGCATGCTGCAGTTCATGGGGTCGCAGAGTCGGACACGACTGAGTGACTGAACTGAACTGAACTGGAGTGGTTTGGGTGAATGGCTTGCTAGTCTTTGAATTTGTGGGTAGTAATGGCACCCCACTCCAGTACTCTTGCCTGGAAAATCCCATGGGCAGAGGAGCCTGATAGGCTGCAGTC
>NW_011494942.1:14434580-14435090 GCF_000754665.1 Bison bison bison | reverse complement strand
ATAAAGGAAAACAACAGAATGGGAAAGACTAGAGATCTCTTCAAGAAAATTAGGGATACCAAGGGAACATTTCATGCAAAAATGGGCTCAATAAAGGACAGAAATAGTATGGACCTAATAGAAGCAGAAGATATTTAGAAGAGGTGGCAGGAATACACAGAAGAACTGTACAAAAAAGATCTTCATGACCCAGATAATCATGAAGGTGTGATCACTGACATTCACCTAGAGCCAGACATCCTGGAATGTGAAGTCAAGTGGGCCTTAGGAAGCATCACTGCGAACAAAGCTAGTGGAGGTGATGGAATTCCAGTTGAGCTATTTCAAATCCTGAAAGATGATGCTGTGAAAGTGCTGCACTCAATATGCCAGCAAATTTGGAAAACTCAGCAGTGGCCACAGGACTGGAAAAGATCAGTTTTCATTTCAATCCCAAAGAAAGGCAATGCCAAAGAATGCTCAAACTACTACACAATTGCATTCATTCCACATGCTAGTAAAGTAAGGCTC
>NW_011494942.1:14421217-14434480 GCF_000754665.1 Bison bison bison | reverse complement strand
GGGAGGCCTGGCATGCTGCAGTTCATGGGGTCGCAGAGTCGGACACGACTGAGTGACTGAACTGAACTGAACTGGAGTGGTTTGGGTGAATGGCTTGCTAGTCTTTGAATTTGTGGGTAGTAATGGCACCCCACTCCAGTACTCTTGCCTGGAAAATCCCATGGGCAGAGGAGCCTGATAGGCTGCAGTCCATGGGGTCGCTAAGAGTCGGGCACGACTGAGTGACTTCACTTTCACTTTTCACTTTCATGCATTGGAGAAGGAAATGGCAACCCACTCCAGTGTTCTTACCTGGAGAATCCCAGGGGCAGGAGAGCCATCTATGGGGTCGCACAGAGTCGGACAGGACTGAAGCGACTTAGCAGCAGAAGTTTATATTGTAGCTAGTATTTGCAGGCCTGTGGATTGTCTTTAAAAATCACTGCCAGATTTGAAGGATTAACCCATTTTTTTGTCTAGTGTCTTCAAGTGTGGGACCCTATCTAGGTTTATTTAGTAAATGAAGGGATTCAGTTTAGGGACTATGGTAATTAGGGCCTTCATCTGAGTAAGAAACAGACCTTTACAAAAGTTCTGGTTCTACTGAAAAGGGTGGTAGGTGGGGGAAATATTTTTTCAGGACATAGGGTTTATTCAACCTTTGAATTTTAAAACCTGAAAAAGTAAGATTTGGTGATAAGTCTATGACCTGGGTCTCTGCATCTCATTGGAATTCTTAGAGAAACTTCAGAAGCAGTAAAGGGAGAGTATACATGAGCTCTATAGAACTAGTACAGACTAGCAAGGTAGAAAACAAAATGATTCATTCTTATTGTCTTATTTTTTGCCTATGTTTTTCTCCAATTGATTATAAAGTTATAAATTACTTTTAATCTTTTCCTGCTTTCCAAGAGTTACTGAGGGGGGATATCAGAGTGAAAATACTCCAAAGAATGATTTTTTTAAAAAATCAGTATACCAAGCCCCTTTCCCTTAGTTTATACAATAACAAACTAAAATAAAAACAAGTTGGGAACAGTAGAGTTCATATCACCTTCTTAAGAAGAGCAAACTTCAGGAAATGGTAACTGTCCTATGGAGAAGAGTGCTAGGGAGCCGCCAAGAACCTAGCTTATCAATTTTGCAGGTGCCAGTAGAAAACAAAGACTGTCCTCACATTTTGTAGCAGGGTAATTGTTGAGAAAAAGACATGGAGACTTGGGGAAGTGCCACAACAAAAGGAAGACCCTTGAAGAGAGGATGCAGTGCCTTCCTCATCCCACTCAAGTCTTATTGGGAAGATGGCTCCACCCTATGTCCACAGGTATTAATTTAGGGATGCAAAGGGAAGATAAAGTTAACACCCTGAAGGCTTACCAGAAATATTCAGATTATGGGGGAAAGGCACACAAAATAGGGGACTGTAGACACAATATCTCCATCTGGTGGCTGGACAGAACCTCTAACTACATCTTTCAAGAGGATCAAGAAATCTTTGAAGGACTGGATCCCTTAGCCTCCTATACAAACAAAATCCACAGACTGAGCTACATGAGCAGGCTGTCATTCACTCAACAAAATATTTACTAAGTACCTACTATTTGTCAAGAACTGCACTGACAAAAGTATAGAGTAGTAAACCAGATAAATAAAGGCTCTGCTTTTCATTCAATTAGAAAGATAATAGACAAGTGTAGAAATAAATACATGTCATGAAACAGGAAGTAATTTAAAAAACAGAGGAGATAAAACTTACCCCCATAAAACAATGGCCACTTTTGGCATATTCCTCACAAGAGTAAGAGAAAAGGCAGAAGAAAAGCTAAGAGGAGGATAGAGAAAGTTATACTCCAAAGCAAAAAAATTCCATGGCTCACTATAGCCTGGAACGGAAGGGATTTATGGATAGGGGATGAAAAAAAGAGGTTTTGAACTAAAATGAGACTGAAATGCTAATAACAAAACTTTAACTCCAGGAAAAAAAAAAAAAAAGTACAAGCAACTCCTACAGCTCAACTCCAGAAAAAAAAAAAAAGTGTCATTGGACTAGACTAATGTGAAACATAAAAAATAATTGTAAAGTTTAAAGAACCTTTTTAAGCAATATGGTAGGATCTTGACAAAGCAAAGGTGGTAGCAAATAATGTCAGTCAAGACAGTGCAGTAGGAGGATATGGAACTAACCTCTCTTTATGAATGCATCAAAAATACATCTACATCTGGAGTAATCCTCACTGAAAACTACCTGGAAACTGGCAGAAAGAAACCTGTAAAACCAAGGCTGTAGGACAGATACACACAGAATTGTGTGGGAAAGGAAAAGAATTGAACAGGTTGAGACCTGTCGGGGTGGGGGCACTCAGAAAAAAAGAGAGATTACATGAGTGGAGATTTGCTATGGGGAGTGAATGATTCAAGCCACTTTTTGGGCATCCTGGCCCTATGATCCTACAAAGGGAAGCTGAGTCTCCTTGCCTGGTTGGAGGGACTCTGGAACTAATGGGAGGGCTTGTGGGAAGGTTGGACTCCACCCAAGAGGAGCAAGCAGGCTGGCTTGTCCCCAGGCACAGTGGAGAGGGTGGATTGAAGGCTGTTCTGATTGCTGCCTGATCTCTCTGACCACCCTGGTGCAGTGCAGCCAGAACTGAGTGAATGTTCCCAGCCCTGCTTATTCTGTGTTATAGCTGTGGACAAGTTATCTTTGGAATAGCATCAAGTATACCAACATTCATGTTATTGGGGACCTGAAAGGAAAAAAGAGGGAAAGGGGATTGAAAATGTATTTGATGAAATTAGGACTGAAAACTTCCCAAATCTGAAGAAGGAAAAAAAAATTCAAATGCGGGTGTACCAAGTGTTGCAAACAAGATAAACCCAAACACATCCACACCAAGACATATCCTAATTAAAATGGTGAAAGTCAAAGATAAAGAGAGAGTTCTAAAGGCAGCAGGAAAAAAAAAAAAAATAAAGAGCCACATGCTAGGGAACCTCCATGGCTTTCAGCTTATACTTCTGCAGAAAGTTTGCAGGTCGGAGGAGAGTGGCATGAAACAGTCAAATGCTGAAAGGGAAAAATCTGCAACCTAGGATATACTACCCAGCAAGGTTGTCATATAGAATCAAAAGAGAGATAAACAACCTCTCAGGTAAGCAACAGGTAAAAGAGTTCAATACTAAACTTACCTTGAAAGAAAAGTTAAAAGGTCTTCTCTAAGTGGAAAAGAAGAATCTATAGGAAAGGAAAAATCTCACTAGGAAATGCAAATATATAGTAAGGGATAAGAGTTATCACTTAAATAAGCTATCTTTTAACCTTCATCAGAGAAGGCAATGGCATCCCACTCCAGTACTCTTGCCTGGAAAATCCCATGGATGGAGGACCCTGGTAGGCTGCAGTCCATGGGGTCGCTAAGAGTCGGACATGACTGAGCGACTTCACTTTCACTTTTCAATTTCATGCATTGGAGAAGGAAATGGCAACCCACTCCAGTATTCTTGCCTGGAAAATCCCAGGGACAGGGGAGCCTGGTGGGCTGCTGTCTATGGGGTCGCACAGAATCGGACACGACTGAAGCGACTTAGCAGTAGCAGCAGTTAACCTTCATGGTTAAAAGATAAAAAGTTGTAAAAGCAGCTATACACTAAATAGTTAGTATGAGAATATAAAATGACATAAAAATGCAAAATATGAGGGAAGAGAGTAAAAAATCTAGATTTTTTAGAATGTGTTTGAACTTAAATGACTACCAGCTTAAAACAAGTAGATATAGCTATAGATCAACCTATAGTTATAGATCTAACTATAACATGTCAACCAACACAAATAAAAAATTATACAAAAACTAAATGCAAATACAAAACCTAAATACAATACATACACACACACACAAGCCTCTATAAGCATAATACTAAAAACAGTAAACCACAAGGGAAGAAGCAAAAAGAAAAAGAAATAAATAAGAAGAAATATAAAAACAACTGGAAAACAAATAATAAAATGGCAATAAGAGCATACCTATCAATAATTACTTTAAATGTCAATGGACGAAGAGCATCAGTCAAAATATGTAGGATGACTGATAAGATGAAAAAACAAGACCCACCTATAATCTCCTTACAAGAGACTTGAAAGTGAAAGTAAAAGTGAAGTCGATCAGTCGTGTCTGACTCTGTGACCCGTGGACTGTAGCCCACCAAGCTCCTCCGTCCATGGGATTCTCCAGGCAAGAATACTGGAGTGGGTTGCCATTTCCTTCTCCAGGGGATCTTCCCGACCCAGGGATCAAACCAAGGTTTCCCACATTACAGGCAGTCGCTTTAACCTCTGCCCGACAAGAGACTTAGTTCACAGTTAAAGTAGCACACAGACTGAAAGTGAAAATATGGAAAAAACTATTTCACACAAATGCAAATGAGCAGAAAGTGGGGTTATATATGCTTTTCAGATTATTATCCCTTATAGATAATTATTCAGTTCAGTTCAGTTGCTCAGTCGTGTCCGACTCTTTGCCACCCCATGGACTACAGAACACCAGGCCTCCCTGTCCATCACCAACTTCCGAAGTTAACCCAACCTCGTGTCCATTGAGATGGTGATACCATGCACCCCATCTCATCCTCTGTCATCCCCTTTTCCTCCCACCTTCAATCTTTGCCAGCATCAGGGTCTATTCCAATGAGTCAGCTTTTCGCATCAGGTGGCCAAAGTATTGGAGTTTCAGTTTCAACATCAGTCCTTCCAATGAACACCCAGGACTGATCTCCTTTAGGATGGACTGGTTGGATCTCCTTGCAGTCCAAGGGACTCTCAAGAGTCTTCTCCAACACCACAGTTCAAAAGCATCAGTTCTTCGGTGCTCAGCTTTTTTTAGAGTCCAACTCTCACATCCATACATGACTACTGGGAAAACAAAGCCTTGACTAGACGGACCTTTGCTGACCAAGTAATGGCTTTGCTTTTTAATATGCTTTCTAGATTGGTCATAACTTTCCTTCGAAGGAGAAAAGGTCTTTTAATTTCATGGCTGCAGTCACCATCTGCAGTGATCTTGGAGCCCCCCAAAATAAAGTCTGACACTGTTTCCACTGTTTCCCCATCTATTTGCCATGAAGTGATGGGACTGGATGCCATGATCTTCGTTTTCTGAATGTTGAGCTTTAAGCCAACTTTTTCACTCTCCTGTTTCACTTTCATCAAGAGACTCTTTAGTTCTTCTTCACTTTCTGCCATAAAGGTGGTGTCATCTGCATATCTGAGGTTACTTCTATTTCTCCTGGAAATCTTAATTCCAGCTTGTGCTCCCTCCAGCCCAGCGTTTCTCATGATGTACTCTGCATAGAAGTTAAATAAGCAGGGTGACAATATACAGCCTTGATGTACTCCTTTTCCTATTTGGAACCAGTCTGTTGTTCCATGTCCAGTTCTAACTGTTGCTTCCTGACCTGTACACAGGTTTCTCAAGAGGCAGGTCAGGTGGTCTGGTATTCCCATCTCTTTCAGAATTTTCCACAGTTTATTGTGATCCACACAGTCAAAAGCTTTGGTATAGTCAATAAAGCAGAAATAGATGTTTTTCTGGAACTCTCTTCCTTTTTCGATGATCCAACAGATGTTGGCATTTGATCTCTGGTTCCTCCACCTTTTCTAAAACTAGCTTGAACATCTGCAATTTCACAGTGCACTTATTACTGAAGCCTGGCTTGGAGAATTTTGAGCATTACTTTACTAGTGTGAGAAATGAGTGCAATTGTGTGGTAATTTGAGCATTCTTTGGAATTGTCTTTCTTTGGGATTGGAATGAAAACAGATCTTTTCCAGTCCTGTGGCCAATGTTGAGTTTTCTAAATTTGCTGAAATATTGTGTTCAGCACTTTCAAAGAATCATCTTTTAGGACTTGAAATATCTCAACTGGAATTCCATGACCTCCACTAGCTTGATTTGTAGTGATGTATCCTAAGGCCCACTTGACTTCACATTTCAGGATGTCTGGCTCTAGGTGAGTGATCACACCATCTTGATGATCTGGGTCGTGAAGATGGTTTTTGTACAGTTTTTCTTTGTATTCTTGCCATCTCTTCTTAATATCTTCTGCTTCTGTTAGGTCCATACCATTTCTGTCCTTTATTGAGCCCATCTTTGCATGAAATGTTTTCTTGGTATATCTAATTTTCTTGAAGAGAACTCTAGTCTTTCCCATTCTCTTGTTTTCCTCTATTTCTTTGCACTGATCACTGAGGAAGGCTTTCTTATCTCTCCTTGCTATTCTTTGAAACTGCCTTCAAATGGGTATATCTTTCCTTTTCTCCTTTGCTTTTCACTTCTATTCTTTTCACAGCTATTAGTAAGGCCGCCTCAGAGAGCCATTTTGCTTTTTTGCATTTCTTTTTCTTGGGAATGGTCTTGCTCCCTGTCTCCTGTATAATGTCACGAACCTCCATACATAGTTCACCAGACACTCTATCAGATCTAGTCCCTTAAATCTAGTTGTCACTTACACTGTATAATCATAGGCATTTTATTAGGTCATACCTGAATGGTCTAGTGGTTTTCCCTACTTTCTTCAATTTAAGTCTGTATTTGGCAATAAGGAGCTCATGATCTGAGCCTCAGTCAGCTTCTGGTCTTGTTTTTGCTATAGAGCTTCTCCATCTTTGGCAGCAAAAAATATAATCAATCTGATTTTGGTGTTGGCCATCTAGTGAAGTCCATGTGTAGAGTCTTCTGCTTTGTTGTTGGAAGAGGGTGTTTGCTATGACCAGTGTGTTCTCTTGACAAAACTCTATTATCCTTTGCCCTGCTTCATTCTATACTCCAAGGCCAAATTTGCCTGTTACTCCAGGTGTTTCTTGACTTCCTACTTTTGCATTCCAGTCTCCTATAATGAAAAGGACATCTTTTGGGGGTGTTAATTCTAGACGGTCTTGTAGGTCTTCATAGAACCATTAAACTTCAGTATCTTCAGCATTACTGGTTAGGACATAGACTTGGATTACTGTGATATTGAATGGCTAGCCTTGGAAATGAACAGAGATCATTCGTCGTTTTTGAGATTGTGTCCAAGTACTGCTTTTTGAACTCTTTGTTGACTATGATGGCTACTCCATTTCTCCTAAGGGATTCCTGCCCACAGTAGTAGATATAATGGTCTTCTGAGTTAAATTCACCCATTCAAGTCCATCTTAGTTCACTGATTCTTAAAATGTCAACGTTCACTCTTGCCATCTCCTGTTGGACCACTTTCAATTTGCCTTTATTCATGGACCTAACATTCCTGGTTCCTATGTAATATTGTTCTTTACAGCATCAGACCTTGCTTCCATCACCAGTCATATCCACAACTGGGTGTTGTTGCTTTGGCTCCATCTCTTCATTCTTTCTGGAATTATTTTTCTACTGATCTCCAGTAGCTTATTGGGCACCTACTGACCTGGGGAGTTCATCTTTCAGTGTCCTGTCTTTTTGCCTTTTCATACTGTTCACAGGGTTCTCAAGGTAAGAATACTGAAGTGGTTTGTCATTACCTTCTCCAGCAGACCACATTTTGTCAGAACTCTCCACGATGACCTGTCCATCTTGGGTGGCCCTACATGACATGGCTGATAGTTTCATTGAGTTAGACAAGGCTGTGCTCCATGTGATTAAACTGGTAATTTTTCTGTGATTGTTGTTTCAATCTGTCTCTCCTCTGATGCCCTCTTTCAGTGCCTACCATCTTACTGGGGTTTCTCTGATTTGGATATGGGGTATCTCCTAATGGCTGCTGCTCCTGACCTTGGATGTAGGGTATCTCCTCTTGACTGCTCCCTGCTCCAGTGCCAGGCAGCAGATACTGAATATCATTTTGTGACATATAAAAGATATCCATTTTATACACATTAATTTGTGTCTGCTAGTTTAAAACTCCTAATTTATCCCTCCATCACACCAGAAGTGAGCCCCCCAGGTTGGAAGGTGTGAAATACGTGATAAAAGAAGAGCAGTTGGCAATCACTAATAGCTTCAGAAAGAATGAAGTGCTAGGCCAAAGCAGAAATAATGCTCAGTTGTGAATATGTCTAGTAGTGAAAGTAAAGTCCAGTCCTGTAGTTCAGTTCAATCACTAGGTCATGTCTGACTCTTTGTGACCCCATGGACTGCAGCATGCCAGGCCTACCTATCCATCACCAACTCCCAGAACCTGCTCAAACTCATGTCCATCGAGTCGGTGATGCCATCCAATCATCAAATCCTCTATTATCCCCTTCTCCTCCTGCCTTTAATCTTTCCCAGCATCAGGGTCTTTTCCAAAGACTCAGTTCTTCACATCAGATGGCCAAAGTATTGGAGTTTCAGCTTCAGCATCAGTCCTTCCAATGAATATTCAGGACAGATTTCCTTTAGGATGGACTGGTTGGATCTCCTTGCAGTCCAAGGGACTCGCAAGAGTCTTCTCCAATACCACAGTTCAAAAGCATCAGTTCTTTGGTGCTCAGCTTTTTTTATAGTCCAAATCTAATATCCATACTTGTCTACTGGAAAAACCATAGCTTTGACTAGACTGACCTTTGTTGCCAAAGTAATGTCTCTGCTTTTTAATATGTTGTCTAGGTTGGTCATAGCTTTTCTTCCAAGGAGCAAGTGTCTTTTAATTTCATGGCTGCAGTCACCATCTGCAGTGCTTTTGGAGCCCAAGAAAATAAAGTCTGTCTTTGTTTCCATTGTTTCCAGTTCTATTTGCCATGAAGTGACGGGACTGGATGCCATGATTTTCATTTTCTGAATGTTGAGTTTCAAGCCAGAATTTTCATTCTCCTTTCTCACTTCCATCAAGAGGCTCTTCAGTTCCTCTTTTCTTTCTGCCATAAGGGTGGTGTCATCTGCATATCTGCAGTTATTGATATTTTTCCAGCAGTCTTGCTTCATCGAACCCAGCATTTCACATGATATACTCTGCATATAAATTAAATAACCAGGGTGACAATATACAGCCTGACATACTCCTTTCCCAAGTTGGAACCAGTCCATTGTTTCAAGTCTGGTTTTAACTGTTGCTTCTTGACCTGCATACAGATTTCTCAGGAGGCAGATAAGGTGGTCTGGTATTCCCATCTCTTTCAGAAATTTTCCACAGTTTGTTGTGATCCACAAGTCAAAGTCTTTGGCATAGTCAATGAAGCAGAAGTAGATGTTTTTCTGGGACTCTTTTGCTTTTTTGATGTTTCAGCGGATGTTGGCAATTTGATCTCTGGCTCCTCTGCCTTTTCTAAATCCAGCTTGAACATCTGCAATAGATTCAGTGCATTAGATCTGATTAGATCTGATAGACAAAGTGCCTGAAGAACTATGGACAGAGGTTCATGACAGTGTACAGAAGGCAGTGATGAAAACCATCCCCAATAAAAGGAAATGCAGAAAGACAAAATGGTTGTTTGAGGAGGCCTTCCAATAGCTTAGAAAACAAGAGAAGCAAAAGGCATAGAAAAAAATGAAAGATATACCCATCTGAATGCAGAGTTACAAACAATAACCCTTCCTCAGTGATCATTGCAAAGACATTTTTTTCAGTTTTTTTTTTTCAATTTTTTTTTCAATCAATGCAAAGAGTAAACGAATAGAATGGGAAAGACTAGAGATCTCTTCAGGAAAATAGATACCAAGAGAATATCTTGTGCAAAGATGGGCACAATAAAGGACAGAAATGGTATCGACCTAACAGAAGCAGAAGAAATTTAAAAAAGGAAGCGAGAATACACAGAAGAACTATTAAAAAAAAAAAAAAAAAAGATCTTCATGACCCAGATAACCACAATGGTGTGATCACTCACCTAGAGCCAGACATCCTGGAGTCCGAAGTCAACTCAACCTTAGGAAGCATCAGTACAAACAAAGCTAGTGGAGGTGATGGAATTCCAGCTGAGCTATTTCAAGTTTTAAAAGTGATGCTGTTAAAGTGCTGCACTCAATATGCCAGCAAATTTGGAAAACTCAACAGTGGGCCGCACGACTGGAAAAGGTCAGTTACCATTCCAGTTCTGAAGAAAGGCAATGCTAAAGAGTGCTCAAACTACCACACAATTGCACTCATCTCACACGCTAGAAAATCACGCTCAAAATTCTCCAAACGAGGCTTCAACAGTACTGCAAATGCTGCAAAGTACATTACATAGGAACAAGGAATGTTAGGTTTTGAATCAGGGTAAATTGGACATGATCAAGCATTAGATACCAAGATTGAACATCAACATCTCAGAAATCAATGAACTAAAATGGTTAGGAATGAGTGAATCTAATTCAGATGACCATTATATCTACTTCTGTGGGCAAAAATCTCTGAGAAGAAAATGAAAGTCTAAAATTCAATATTTGGAAGCAATCTCAAAAATGACAGAATGATCTAGATTCTTTTCCTAGGCTAACCATTCAGCGTCACATAAGTCTATGCCCAAACCACTGATGCTAAAGAAGCTGAAGCTGACTGGTTCTATGAAGACCTACAACACCTAGAACTAACACCAAAAAAGATATCCTTTTCTTTTAAAAAATATTTATTTTTATTTGGAGGATAATTGTTTATAACATGGCGTTGGTTTCTGCCATATATCAACATGACTTGGCCATAGATATACGGATGTTCCCTCCGTCTTGAACCTCCCTCCCACCTCTCACCCCATGTCACCCCTCTAGGCTGTCACAGTGAATTTGGGCACTGAATTTGAGCTCACTGCACCATAAAATAAATTTCCACTGGATATCTAATTTTACATATGGTGATGCGTGTGTTTCATCGCTACTCTCTCAACTCATCCCACCTTCTCCTTACCTCTCTGTGTCCACAAGTCTGTTCTCTATGTCTATGTCTCCACTGCTGCCCTGAAGATAGGTTCATCAGTATACCATCTTTCTAGATTCCATATATGCATTCATATGTGATATCTGGTCTTTTTCTTTCTGACATACTTCACTTTGTATAATAGGCTCTAGGTTCACCCACCTTATTAGAACTGAATCAAATGCATTCCTTTTTATGGCTGAGTAATACCCCATTGCATATACGTACCACAACTTCTTTATCCATTTATCTGTAGATGAACATCTAGGTTACTTCCATGCCCTAACTATTGCAAACAGTGCTGTCATGAACATTGAAGTACATGTGTCTTTTTCAATTATTGTTTCCTCAGGGTATATGCCCAGTAGTTGGATTGTTGAATCATATGATAGGCTTATTCTTTGTTTTTTAAAAAACCTCCATACAGTCACTATGGAGACAGTGGCTATATCAATTTGCACTCCTGCCAAGAGAGCAAGAGGGTTCCCTTTTCTCCACACTCTCTCCAGCATTTGTTGTTTGTAGATTTTTAACAGTTTTTTCTGGTATTGAGCTGAATGATTGGCCTTTATATTTTGGAGATCAATCCTATGTCAGTTGTTTCATTTGCTATTATTTTCTTCAATTCTGAGAGTTGTTTTTTCACTTTATTTATAGTTTCTTTTGCTGTGCAAAGCATTTTAAGTTTAATTAGGTTCCAATGAGCCATGGAGCAACAGACTGGTTCCAAATTGGGAAAGGAGTATGTCAAGGTGGTATATACTGTCACCCTGCTTATTTAACTTATATGCAGAGTACATCATGTGAAATGCCGGGCTGAATGAAGCACAAGCTGAAACCAAGATTTCTGGGAGAAATATCAATAACCTCAGATATGCAGATGACACCACTCTTATGGCAGAAAGTGAAGAACTAAAGAGCCTCTTGATGAAAGTGAAAGAGGAATAGTGCACAATCTCTACCAATTGTGCACTATTGGTAGAGATGCACATTGATGTAGCCATTCCTGAAAACAGTATGGAGGTTCTTCAAAAAATTAAAAATTAAATTACATATGATACAGCAATTCCATTACTGGGTATTCATCTGAAGAAAATGAAAACACTAATTGATAAAGGTCAGGAAGATCCCCTGGAGAAGAGAATGGCTACCCTCTTCAGCATTCTTGCCTGGAGAGTTCCATGGTCAGAGGAGCCTGGTATCAGAGCAGGGTTAGGGAAGTTATATGCAAATATTCATCTTACTTAATATACGTTATAAAGTTATATGTTCTAAATGCCATCTAAATTCAAGACTGACTTCATGACTTAGCACCTATTTGGATATTCATGAGGCAAAAATTGATGAAAATTTTCAAAATGAATAAAAATGTATAGCCATATTTCAAAATCATCAATCCCTTGTCCAAAGTTAATATACAAATAAGATCTATTATTGTGAGATTGATGTGCACAAAAAATAGTGTTTTGTGATTCAAGACATTACATTCTTTTCATTTCAAATCATTTCCACACAGCAGCCTGAATATTGATGAAGAGAAAAAGTTAATTGTCTAGAGGAGAGTTTTCAACAGAACTTTCTGTGCTGATGGAAATGCTTGATATCTGCCGATCTAAGATGATAGCCACTAGCCACAGGTAGTTCCTGAGCACTCACAGTGTGGCTAGTGCCACACTGGACTGTTTGTTTTACTTACTTAAATTAAAACAGTCAGCTGGTAACTACCACACTGAACAGAGCAGCTCTAGACGATATATCTTCAGATACCCTTGTCTCTTGGGCATTGTGTTCCAAGATTAATCAACAGTGTTTGGATTTTTTCCACACCAGTTAAATATGTTTTGTTTCAAGTTGTTTTAATTGTGTGAAAGAACAACATAGGCATTGCAAGCCATGATATCTATATCTATTTGTTTTTCAGTCACAAAGTTGTGTACAATTCTTTGTGACTCCATGGACTGTAGCTTGCCAGTCTCCTTTGTCCATGGGGTTCTCCTGGAAAGAATACTGAAGTGGGTTGCCATTTCCTTCTCCAATATCTATCTATACCTACACCTATATTTCTATACTACTGGTCTTAGCTTATATCTATGTATTTTCCAAGTTTGTTTTGTAATGTTTCTTTCAAAGTTTTAACGTAAAACCCTTGTTGAATATATTAGACCCAGGATATGACTGTAAGTTCAGAACAAATTAAGTGGAAATATACAAGAGGGAGAGGAGGTAAAAAGAAAAGTACTATTTACTTTTTAAATTTAAAAGGTTCAGTTCAGTTCAGCTCAGTCACTCAGTTGTGTCTGACTCTTTGCGACCCCATGAATCGCAGCACGCCAGGCCTCCCTGTCCATCACCAACTCCCAGAGTTCACTCAGACTCACGTCCATTGAGTCAGTGATGCCATCTAGCCATCTCATCCTCTGTCGTCCTCTTCTTCTCCTGCCCCCAATCCCTCCCAGCATCAGAGTCTTTTCC
>NW_011494942.1:14420831-14420932 GCF_000754665.1 Bison bison bison | reverse complement strand
TAAAGGACAGAAATGGTATCGACCTAACAGAAGCAGAAGAAATTTAAAAAAGGAAGCGAGAATACACAGAAGAACTATTAAAAAAAAAAAAAAAAAAGAAG
>NW_011494942.1:14417304-14420731 GCF_000754665.1 Bison bison bison | reverse complement strand
CATCTGTTTGCACGGAGTGATGGGACTGGTTGCCATGATCTTCATTTTTTGAATGTTGAGCTTTAAGCCACCTTTTTCACTCTCCTCTTTCACTTTCATTAAGAGGCTCTTAAGTTCTTTGCTTTCTGCCATCAGGGTGTGTGTCATCTGTGTATCTGAGGTTATTGATATTTCTCCCAGAAATCTTGATTTCAGCTTGTGCTTCATCCAGCCTGGCATTTTACATGATATGTTACGCATACAAGTTAAATAAACAGGGTAACAATATACAGCCTTGATGCACTCCTTTCCCTATTTGTAATCAGTGTGTTGTTCCTTTTCCAGTTCTAACTGTTGCTTCTTGACCTACATACAGATTTTTCAGGAGGCAGGTAAAATGGTCTGGTGTTCCCATTTTTTAAAGAATTTTCCACAGTTTGTTGTGATCCATACAGTCAAAGGTGTTGGTGTGGTCAGTAAAGCAGAAGTAGATGTTTTTCTGGAATTTGCTTGCTTTTTCTATGATTCAGTGGATGTTGGCAATTTGATCTCTGGATCCTTTGCCTTTCTTAAATCCAGCTTGAACATCTGGAAGTTCACAGTTCATGTCCTGCTGAAGCTTGGAGAATTTTGAGCATTACTTTGCTAGCATGTGAGATGAGTGCAATTGTTTAACATTTTTTGGCATTGCCTTTCTTTGGGATTGGAATGAAAACTGACCTTTTCCATTCCTGTGGCCACTGCTGAGTTTTCCAAATTTGCTGGCATATTGAGTGTAGCGCTTTCATAGCATCATCTTTTATGGTTTGAAATAGCTCAGCTGGAATTCCATTACCTCCCTCTATCTTTGTTCGTAGTAATGCTTCCTAAGGCCCATTTGACTTCACATTCTGGGATGCTTGGCTCTAGGTGCATGATCACACCATCGTGGTTATCCAAGTCATTAAGATCTTTCTTGTATATTTCTTTTGTGTATTCGCATCACCTCTTCTTGATATCTTCTGCTTCTGTTAGAAGCAGTTCATGACTGTGGCTCAGATTGTGGACTCCTTTTGAAAATTCAGACTTAAATTGAAGAAAGTAGGGAAAAGCACTAGACCATTCAGGTATGACCTAATCATATGCCTTACAGTTATACAGCAGAAGTGACAAATAGATTCAAGAGATTAGACCTGATAGAGTGCATAACAAATCACATACCCCAAATTAGCAATTTAAAGCAGCGATTTTATTGTGCTCAAAATTTGTGGGGACAAGATTCATCTGGCTAGTTCTCCCTTGAGGTCACCCATGCAGATGTAAGATGTTGGCTGGAGATACCATCATCTAAAAGCCCAAATTGGCTGGATGTCCAAGTTGGTTCACTAAGGTCTGGCAGCTGACCAGGGCAACAACATGTGGCTTCATTGGTGGGCAATGTAAGAGTGATCAATCTTTTTACAGCAAAGTGTGGAGTGACAAGTGCAAGGTTCAAACAAACAAAGTAGAAGTGGCATTGCCCTGTAGGACCTGGTTTTGAAAGCTCTCTGTGTCAGTTCTAGTGGACTCTGTCATTGAAGGTGTCCAAAGATTCAAAGGGGGTAGGCGGGTATTAGACTCTACCTTTTGATGGGTGTGATAAGGTCACATTGTAGAAGAACCAGTAAGATGGGAGATATTGTTGTGATCATCTTTGGAAAGTGAAACCTGCCACATATAAATGATACATATGAAAACACTCAGGATTCCAGACAGTTATGGCCATGTTAATTCATATTTTACTCCCTTTAAAAACATATAACCTTACAAACTTTGACCTATTCAGTTATATGCTAGTCTGATACTTATCCAGTGAGTTATGTTCAAAGGCTATAGCATACATGCTAATATGCAGGGATTGGGAAATAATCCTGAGAATTTCTTTGAGCTTGTCTGTCTTGTTATCCACTCTTTTTTTCTTTCTTCTGATATCTTTTCATTAGTCTTATCTGTTTTCATTACCTTTTATCAAGTTGGTCCCATGTACTGTATGTCTCCTCATTGAACTCTCAGAGTATCCTCCTCTTCTCTTTTCACCACCACTAGGGAACTGATGGAAAAGACTTGAGAACCAAAAAGCATAATTTTAAGTTTCAGACACTCCTAACAGTTCTTTGGGCTGCCCAGGTAGCTCAGTGGTAAAGAATCCACCTACCATGCAGGAGATGCAGGAGACTCAGGTTCGATCCCTAGGTCAGGAAGATCCCTTGGAGTAGGAAATAGCAACCCCCTCCAGTATTGTTGGGCTTCCCAGTGATGAAGAACCTTCCTGTCAATGCAGGAAAATAAGAGATATGGGTTCGATCCCTGGGTTGGGAAGATCCCCTGGGGTAAGAAATAGCAACCATTCCAGGATTCTTGACTGGAAAACTTCATAGTCAGAGGAACCTGGTGGGCTACAGTTCCTGGGGTTGCAAAGAGTGACTAAGCTCAGAACAGAACAGCTCTTTACAGTATCTAGGGAAAAACATGGAGGAAGAGATTTTTGATGAATAGAAACCTTTCAGCCAGAAGATTAATTTTAATTCTTCACTGTCCACATTGTGAATAGCCACCTTGCAAAGAGTGTGGAATGAATAACTTAGCCCAAATCTTCCTAGGTGAGTTTTTTTGTTTTTACTTAAATGCAAGAGAGAGTAGGGGAGCATAAGAGTGAGAGAACAAGAGAGTGAGAGAATGCCTCTTCTTGCTGGGGATGCAGGTGAGCCTCAATCAAAGTGCTCAGTGAGTAACTGATACAGGAGACCCTGGAGAAATATTTGTTATATAAATACTGAAGTATAATCAGCATTTGCCAAGGGCTGACCATATACAAGGTAGACATTAGTTTGTGACTATAAAGAAGTATGAAGAGCCAGTCATCAGGCAAGTTGGGAAGACAACACAGAAGGAGACAACTAACAAAATATTTCTGTTCTTTGTAAGATCCAAAGCTAATGGAACAACCATAAGCAATGATCTTGGGAAAAGTGGATGGAATGAGCATTCTTAGAACACCTCCTATCTACTATGAAATTTCATTCTAATCCCAAAGAAAGGCAATGCCAAAGAATGCTCAAACTACTACACAATTGCACTCATCTCACATGCTAGTAAAGTAATGCTCAAAATTCTCCAAGCCAGGCTTCAGCAATACATGAACCATGAACTTCCAGATGTTCAAGCTGGTTTTAGAAAAGGCAGAGGAACCAGAGATCAAATTGCCAACATCCACTGGATCATAGAAAAAGCACCAGAGTTCCAGAAAAAACATCTATTTCTGCTTTATTGACTATGCCAAAGCCTTTGACTGTGTGGATCACAATAAACTGTGGGAAATTCTTCAAGAGATGGGAATACCAGACCACCTGACCTGCCTCTTGAGAAACCTATATGCAGGTGAAGAAGCAACAGTTAGAACTGGACATGGAGCAACAGACTGGTTCCAAAT
>NW_011494942.1:14400146-14417204 GCF_000754665.1 Bison bison bison | reverse complement strand
AAAATCACTGCAGATGGTGATTGCAGCCATGAAATTAAAAGACGCTTACTCCTTAGAAGGAAAGTTATGACCAACCTAGATAGCATATTCAAAAGCAGAGACATTACTTTGCTAACAAAGGTCCGTCTAGTCAAGGCTATGGTTTTTCCAGTGTTCATGTGTGGATGTGAGAGTTGGACTGTGAAGAAAGCTGAGTGCCAAAGAATTGATGCTTTTGAACTGTGGTGTTGGAGAAGACTCTTGAGAATCCCTTTGACTGCAAGGAGATCCAACCAGTCCATTGTGAAGGAGATCAGCCCTGGGATTTCTTTGGAAGGAATGATGCTAAAGCTGAAGCTCCAGTACTTTGGCCACCTCATGCGAAGAGTTGACTCATTGGAAAAGACCCTGATGCTGGGAGGGATTGGGGGCAGGAGAAGGGAATGATAGAGGATAAGATGGCTGTATGGCATCACTGACTCAATGGGTGTGAGTTTGAGTGAACTCCGGGAGTTGGTGATGGACAGGGAGGCCTGGCGTGCTGCGATTCATGGGGTCACAAAGAGTCGGACACGACTGAGCGACTGAACTGAACTCTCTACTAGCTGGTCAACTCAGTAATTTCTCTTGATTCTTAGAACTACAGGAAGGCAACAGAGAAGGAGCTCAGGGAGCGGAGAGGGGCAGAAAGGGCCCAAAGTCATACACGTTGCCAGAACAAACTCAGAAAGCCAACTTCAATGTCAACTGTTTCCCTGCTGTGACCTGAATCTTGAGGAAAGCAAGACTCCTTTTCTTCTTCTTAGAGATCTTGACTAGCTTCATTTTAGATGCTGTTATATGACTGGGGATAATTAACAGATACTTTTAAAATGTTGATTGTAGAGACTATCTGATGCCCAAACTGACCAGGGTTCAATTTTTTTAATGGCCACTGGAGGGCTCCCCATGCTAAGCTTTATAGACAATTGCCAGGTTATTAAATACATTTTGTGTGTGTGTGTGTGTGTGTTCTCTGCAAGTTTGATTAATTCCAGGCCTTTGGGAGTTGGTGAGTGACTATGTCACTCTTTAAAATGAGGAATGAATAACATTTGGCTGGAACCAGATTGAGTCAACTTTGGGCAGAGGTCATATGAGGATCTTGCCACACAGCTCTTTATGTACCCCTGAGGCCAGGCCGCCCACACTTTGCTTCTCAGGTCCCGAACCCACACATAATTCAACCAATACACCTGCACCTCTGACCTACAGGACTGCAACTTCATTATGCCCTTTGTGCTGACCGCCAGCTTCTCACTGCCCTCCATCTTGGACTCTGCCCTAAGGCCAAGACCTCAGCCAGGGTAAGGATCTAATTTGCTCACTGCTGTAGCCTTGGAATATTTTTCAAAGTAGGCCTCCAGGCTTCTTGCCCCTGTGCCATCTTAAAGCAAGGGGAGGCCAAAAAAGAGATCAAGAAGGTTCCAGTTTATTCTCAGACAAAATGCGCTTTCTAGTCTCTATAGCTTTTCCCTGATGGTTGACTTGTCACCCTGCCTTTGCACTTTAAAATACTGAGAGACAAGAAGTGCTGGACTCAGTGGAATATATTGTGATGTCAGACTTTCATATTGCAGCAAGATAAAAATGTGGGGCATAGCGTCAGAGCCCTCCAAAATGTACTAAAAAGAATGATACTGGTGTTGGGCTGTTCAGGAGTACTTGAGATTTTGAGTAATTTCAAAAATTATTTAGAATGATTTCAGAGGATCTATCTTGCTAGAAACCTGCTTGGGAAACTAAAATGGAACTTGGACAGGATCTTCTTAATGAAAAACCCTGCTAAAGTTTAAATAGCAATTATTTCATTAAAAAGTAAGTTATTCGAACTCTGATGTGAGTTATCAATAGAATATTGGCTTTCATCAGAAGAAATCAGGAGAAGGTAATCATGTTCTTCATGACAAAATCAGGTGGGCACAGTACTAGTTATGTGTTTCCCAGTTGTGTCAAATCAGCAACAACAGACAAAAATGGACAAAGACGGAATGCTCAATAAAGGTTCGTTATTATGTTTTCAAGACCAGAGTTCCAATGCAAAGCATGTCTTCAAGTTGACCCAACAAAATGCAAATTGTCTGTTAATATGGAGGTAGTTCATGTACTTAACCATTCTATACCCCTATGAGTTGATATCATTGTCTCCATTTTAGACATGGAAGGACAGAGGCATAGAGCAGGCAAACAGTGGACTCAGGGGCTGCCAGGCTGTGGCTGATGTTAACACAGTGGATTAGTTCATGTTTATTTTGCTCATGTGTGAAAAGGTCCCACTGATTTGTACTTTTTCTCTTCACCCTCTCCAGCAATGATGTTAGAGGCTTGAGGGCTCTCTGCAAGAGGCCTTTATAGGCAGAATTAAGTAGTAAGGTATTCCAGAGACCCCTTCCCCAGCACCCCTGCTCCTTCCGCAGCACTCCCTTTCTCCTCACCGCCCCCACACCCAAGTCTTTTAATGATCTGAATCACAGAAGTCAAAGAAAAGACTGTGAATCAAAACCTGAGAAAGGAGCAGACACTCCTGCTGGCTTAGGTTTGACTAGTCCAGTCAGAAATCTAGTAAATACCCACCAACCTACAGGCCTGGCAGTAATTTTCCAGCCCAGTGGGAGAGAAGTAAGTAGCAGCGTCTATGTGGTTTGGTTCTAATGACATTAAATTACCAACACCAATCTCTACAGCTTTTATCTCAGAGAACTCCACCCTCAGAAGTCAATGGCCTGAGTTCCACCCATGGCCTGGATTCTGGGATTCTGCTTGGGTGGTATGTAGAATAAGTCCTACCCTGTTCCAGATCCCATCTGCTGTCTGAGCCATCATCATGGCTAAATAACTGTAGGTGGGAAGGCCTTTAAACATGGGCTGCTAAGTGCCAGGGCAACCGCCTCTGCACCATTCAGTATTAATTATTTAATTGACCAACAGAGGAAATAGATACATAATACCAGGAGAGCTTTAGCCTTATCCTAGGTTCAATTTAAGCTAATCATCAGTCTTTATGGAAAATGCCTATGTGGGTTTTTCTCAGTAAGTGCCGTCAGCAAGTCTGAACAAAATCCTCTTCGGCTGTCTGACACAGCTCTGCCTGGGCTCATACCCTGTGCCGCTGCGTGACCAGGAAGGCTTCGGTGCTGCTCTGGATCACGTGCAATGGGTTCAATGATAAACATATGCCTTCATGAAAGAAAATAGAAACTTCTTAGATGGAAAAGAATCTCAGAGAACTGGATATTCCATCTTGAACCTGAAAGAAACTGAGTGTGGAAAACTTATACTTCTCAACCATCAGGGGCACAGAGGAAGGGAAACATTTTTTTTAAAAACAGAGACATAAAGCAAAGTGATAAGAGGACTCATTTTTATACAAAACCAATGTACATTTAGACAGGTCAGAGGAGAATTTTTGTTGGTTCTTGGCGTTGCTTTATTGTGGCATGGTTGTATACAGAGGCTGAAATGGCATAGAAGACTAGAATAGGCCTGAAGAAGCTCTTAGAACTTGTTTACGAGACCCAGGGGCTTAGATGTAGTATGGGCGCAGTCATTTGAAGTATTCAGTCTTTTGGAATCATATGCAACATGAATGTTGACTCTGAGCCCAAGATCTAAAATCTGGAGCACTGCTGTTGCCAATGAGACTAAAATAAAGCACCAGGCTAACAATTTTGTGAATCATGCAGTGTCCTTTGCGTTTCCATTAGAGGGCATTCTTGCTTCATGTATTCCTAGATTTTCTCGTCATCAGAGAGCCTTTTCTTCCAAGGCAGGTCTGCAAGATAGGTGGTCTAAACTGGCAAATGGCATGCCAAGCAAGGTAAGAGAAGTTTAGAGGAAACAATATGGCATTTCTTTTTTCCTGCTTTCAAATCAGAAGTGCAAACCCAAGGTTAACAGAAAGTAGCTTGGGCCAAAACTGTTTTCCTGGGAATTTTTTCATTGCACAGACCTTATACACAGTACTTCATGGACTGCCAGAACCTTCCCCTGGGAAGACTGAAAGGGGAGACAGTTGATTTTTCAGAGAGATTGTGCAAAGGCAGCCAAGCAAACAGGAAGGTGCCTTGAGTCCTAGACGGGGGCCTTTCCTCTCTCTGTGCAGTCACTGGGGCCCTGTGTGTGGGGAACGAAGCCAAGGCTGAGGCAGACTGAGCACCTTCTTTGGCCTTCTCCATCACCAGCACTGCCCTGCAGCCTGCTGCTTCTCCAGTCCTGATCTGGCCAGAGCAGATATGTTGTTTGTGTGTAAGTCTGCGGAGCATGTAGGGGTATGGAGTTTAATATATGCGCACATCCCTAGATGAGTTCTCAGAGCATGCATGTGGTATGGGAGTGGTTTTCAGAGGGTTCAAACTTTGGAATACAAGACACAGAGGATGCTGTTGACAGAGAGGTTGGTACTTCTCCCAGCCATGTTCAGAACAGGGGGAGGCACATATGGAGAGTATGGTTTCCGATGGAGTGCCAAGTACCCTGTGGGCATTACACATATTTCTGAGCACACATGTTGGGAGGGGTCAGACAACAGAAGTTGTTCCCTGCCATATAAGAAACTGGCACCTCTGTATTCTAAGCATAGCACTCCACTGGCTGGGAGGGTCTGCCTCTGGAACTATGTGTCTTAGTTCAAGTTACTATAACAAGTGTGAAGTAGCTTATAAACAGCAAAAGTTTATTTCTCACCCTTCTGAAGATTGGAAGTCTGAGGTCAGAGTGCCAGAATAGTCAGGTGCTGTGGCAGACCACTGGCCTTTTGATGTGTCCTCATAGGGTGGAACAGAAGTGAGGGCTTTCTCTGGGGTCTTTCTATAAGGGCACTAACCCCGTTCATGAAGGCTTCACCCGCATAATCTAGTCACCTCCCAAGGACCATCACATGGGGAGCAGTCCTTGGGGCCTCAAAGAGTCAGACACAACTGAATGAATGAACGACAACCTATGGATTTTAATGGAAGCATATACATTACCATGTGTAAAATAGATAGCAAGTAGGAATTTGCTATTTGACACAGCGAGCTCAACCCAGTGCTCTCTGACAACCTAGAGAGGTGGGATGGAGTGGGAATTGGGAGGGGGGTTCAGGAGGGAGAAACACATGTATACCTGTGGCTGATTCATGCTGCTATATGGCAGAGGCCAACACAATATTGTAAAGCAATTATCCTCCAATAAAAAAGAAAGAGAAATATGGATTTTAGGGGGATACACACATTCAGATCATTGCACTATGCAAACTCAGTGGAATGGGCACCTAAGAACTTATGAGCTCTCCCTGGTCACCCTCAGAAGGCTCTTTTTAGGTGTCCGGGCACCTTTCCCCTGTTCCTCACACATGGGAGGGTTAAGTCAGATAGCAGAGGGGATTCTTTATTAAGGCTGGGAAGCCAGCCTGAGTGAAAAGGGGTGCACACATGGGATATCAGCTCTCCTCCACTGTGGGCCTAAGAGAACATAAGCTAGGATTGCCCCCCAGACTTGAACAGGATATCGGAGTTGCATTTTACCGTGATGAAAATTGTTTAATTTGGAGTGCTGTAAAAAACCATATCAAGGCAGTCATGGTAAGGTAGTTTTATGAAATTCTTAAAATATGAGGCTGGTAGAGGACAGAGGAATCTTGGGAGAAATCAGGTGACTCAACCTGTCTATAGTGGGCTTAAGCTAGAGATACTGGACAGGAAAATAGAGCCTTCACCAGGAGGGTGGGAGGGCAGGGCTGAGAGCAGTGCCCTGGCAAGATCCTGATGCAAAGTTATAGTAATTAGGGTCCTGGAAAGCAAAGTCCTTCTCTCCTTGTAGCTGTAAACCCCTGGTTTTACCACTGAAGCTCCTGGTCCTGGTTTTCATTTTGGGCTCTGCAGCAACAAAGCACCTTTGGCCCAAATCTCTCACATTCTATTTTTAAAAAGCAAAGATTTAAGTGTGCAGGGGAGCCTATAATTTACCCAGCACTTGAAACAATCAAATCCACCTCAAGGCATAGATGAAGCTCAAATCCTCCTGCGCAGGTTTTGATGGTCCTACAAAAGCACTTAAAATTTTCTTTTATGTGCAGGGCAATTGCCATAGTTTTCTAGCTGCATCCTTTTCTGTCTCATGTAACACAGGGGTGGTTGTGCTCTTGCAGAGACTGTGGAACCTGACTCTGGGTTCTGTTTATAGGCTTTGGGTTTGCAAAACAGGGGATGATTTGCCAAGTTTAGAACCCCTGGAAACCTGTGGATTTGGAACTCCAGATAGAATTCCAAAATTTTTTTTTTTTTTGAGGTTCAAGTTCTTTTAACTTTTGGCCCAAATGTGACTTCCTGTTTCTAAGAAAAAAAAGCTTTCAAAAGTTCCATGAAAAGAGCTCCTAAAGAACCCTGGACATCCAGTGGTTTTCACAAAACAATATTTTGATGAGTTAAGTGTAAATGTATCAGAAACATATGGATTAAATTTCCCTTGAAACATGTAGGGGTTTGAAAAAGAGGGGGGAAAGCAGGCCAAACACACTTTAGGGTTTTAGCGAACCCAAAACATTTGAAAAGTACTTTGAGGTGTTTGAATAAGTCCAAACCTACAGCGCTGGCCCACCCGGGATGGGATGGCAGCAGCACACTAGCAGCCAGGCAGACACCCAGTTTCCAAACTGGGAGGGGGGGTGTGTTTGTACAGGCCAGGAAACAGCACAGCGCTACAACCCAGAACCAAAGCAGGGTTTGTGCAAACCCTGAACAGGGCCCATGCCTCACCATCTCGCCTGAATATTCCAGTTCTGGTTGAGGCACAAGGAAGCAGTTGGCTGTATTTTGGGGAGTCTGACTACAAAGCACAATTCCTTGTATATGATACTGTGATAAAACTGATTCAGATTAAATGAGAGCCAGTGGGAGCTTCACCAGACTCTAATGAAATCCTTAGCTAGGAGAGGAGACGTTCCCCCAGTGAAATGGCCCTCTCTCTGCCTCTCTAATCCACCTTCTGCTTCATCTCTTCTGGTCTTGGCTGAGACCAGAGGCAAGAAGTCTCAAAATCACCCTCTGGGAAACATATTCTTGCAAGATTTCCAGCCCCATTCACTGGAGGCAGATGTTCGAATATGGTTCGCAAAAGCACCACAGTTTGGCGGGCTTGGAGGCCAAAAATCTTTCCTGGGAATCACCCACTTGTTCAGGTTGACTCTAGGGCATGCGGATCATGCTGCATGCAACAATTGCCTTGGAAAGGAAACAAGGGACCCGAAGCAGTGTGGCGGCCAAGTCAGTTTTTCCAGTAAACCAAGAATCCCCAGAGAGAGTAAAGACATTTCTCCCTTTTTTCCCATCCTGTTTGCTTTTCTAGAAGATGATGTAAGTCTTCTCCCTTTGCTTCTCAAAGATTCCTTTCTTCAGCTGTATACTATGGCCCCAGTTACCTGAGGCCAGGCCACCTTTACATTGAAAACATTTCCAATAACTGTAGTACAGATCGTCAGTTCTGGCCCTCTGTCACATGCAGGCAGCTCTCCTCTCTGTTTAAGTCTTTTGGGAGATTTCCAGCAGCGGGACTATTTATTGGTGCTGTGTGTTGTGCTTAGGTGTGTCTGACTCTGCAACTCCATGGACAGTAGTCCACCAGGTTTCTCTGTCCATGGGATTTTCCTTGTAAGAAAATGGGGGTGGGTTGCCATGCCCTCCTCCAGGGGATCTTCCCGATCCAGAGATCCAACCCACTGTTTCCCATGTCTCCTGTATTAGCAGGGGGATTCTTTACTACTGTGCCACCTGGGAAGTCCATTTATTGGTAGGCAAGCTCAAATAATAGAAAAGCTGGAAACCAGAGGTTCTCAGCTCTTCTAAAGTCAAAATGGATTTGAACTAGCTTTAAAGAAGTGTATTTCAGTTGAAAGAACATTTGGTGGGGCATCAAAAGAGATGGGCCGCAGGCTGACCTTTGTTCCCACTATTATATTCTTAGTTCATCTGTTTCCCCATATTCCAGAAAGGACACATGTGTGTGTTACCTGAATATTTGCTAGGAGGATAATATGAAATGCTTCCAACTCCTTGAGGGCAAGGCTATCAGATTAAAAAAAAATAGTAATAAACTGCATTATACAAAGCCTAGAATTATGGCAAAATCAAACATAACTTTGAACGTGTTAGGAAAATCATTTCATTCATACATCCTGCTAGACTACAACCAATAATAGTTATTATTTTATGGAGCCCTTGCTATCTGCCAGGTATTTTAGGCATTTTGTGTATGTTAAATCATTCAGTCTTTACAACACTAATAAGTAGGTTCTTTTATTATCCTGATGCAGAAACCAAGGCACAGATAAGGAATTTGCCAACAGAGCTTTGGCAAAACCAAGCTTTGAACCATGGCAGTACACTTTGGAGCCCATATTCTTAACCTCCATAGGATTAAGAACTTTTATCTTCAGGCCAGATGAACCCAATTCTACTTCTGACTTCTCTGATCTTGAAAATATCCTCATGAATTTCTTTCCTCTCATGTGTTTTACAAGCAAATAATTATGTTGAAGTAAAGCAACGCACATATAAAACATTTCCCTGTAATTTGCCATCTCTGTAAGTCCTGCCAACAGACACTTCCTTGAACAAGCAAGCTTTGTCTTCTTGTGGAAAAACTACTGTGAGGATTGATAAAAACCTATTTTAGAAAAGATGTTCATAAAGGGAAAATGATCTCCTTTAATTAAAAGCAAATCTCTAGAGTCTCCGGAAATGCAAGGAAAGTATCTTAAAAATCTACTGAAGTTGGTGTAGAAATCAAGTTTGAGGAGAGTCCCAAGATGAGCCTGGAGCCTTGGAGGAAAGTAAAACAGCAAGAAAGGTCTAGATGTATCGGGAGAAACTTGTTGCCTGCTTCTGAGGTGAACGTGGAGAGGAAGTTTCCTTTAATGATAGGGGTTGATTTCTGAAAGTTTTTTCTCCCTCTATCAAAACCCCAGTGGAAGCAAGAGGGAGCACTTAGGAAGAATATCCGGAGCCCAGAGAGTGTAGACTGAATGGTTTGTCTGTCGGTATTGCTTGCGAGTAGAATAAGAGATCTACTGAACAGTGCTTAAGTTTCAAAGTGCAGCTCATCCATGCAGCCTTGGAAAGCTATTTGGACTTTAAGAAAAGGCTTGTGAGTTTTGTTTCTATGGAAATTAAGCAATTAGTTAAACAGCAATTGAAAACTATTTAGTGATAGAGATACTAAATGGTATTCCTTCTCATTATGTACTAAATTGTGTATCATTGTTTCAATTAACATGCAGACAACAATGAGCACTTTAGGCTTATGCTTATTTTGAATTAAAAGTTCAGTTCATTTTTTGAAAAACACCATTTATTTGACCGAGTGCTATAATGTGAGACCCAGTTACATTGCCGGAGGAAAACCTTCCCAGGTGATTTTTGCAATTGTTCATGAAACACCACTGTTCTGCTGGAGGCACCTATTTGAATTTCAGATCAAGGTTTTGGGATGATAACATATTCAGACTTGCCTTAAAAATAGCAAAGTGGAGTGTGTTGACTATTGTCTTATTTCATAGTTTTTAGAGTATGAGCGGTCCTCTTGACTGAGGCTGAAAATAGGGTTAGGAAGATACTCTCCAGCAGTCACTATTCTCTTCACAGTAATATGCCTCTTTTCTATCTCATTACATTGCGTTCCTGCTTCCCCTTTTTAGGATGGTTCTAGGAAAGTCTCTCTCGAAAATGTATCTCGGCTTCATATGAAAATGCAGATTCTGAGCCCATATATCTAGGGTGGAGCTCGACATTCTGCATTTTTAAAAGTTGCCAGGTGAGGCCCATGCTTCTGGTCCAGGAACCACTCTTTAGAAAGCAAGCAGATAATGCCCAACATGTGTTTGTGTGTGTGTGTGCACACATGTGCGTGTGCATGGGCATGCAGGAGCATGTGCACATCTTGTCTCTATTTATTATGATTTATGTATGGTTTGTTATGATTTCAAACCCACTTGTTCATGGTAAGTGAAGTTGTTTTATCTAAGGGTGAATTTGCTTACATTGGGGAGGTCATGTCAGGATGATGGCATCAAAGTGATATGTAACTGAGTGCTTATTGATATGAACTCACGGAGGAGTAACTATGACATAAGGGACATTTAAACTTTAAATACCAAGAATTAGTGAAGATTTACTGAGAGTATTAAATATGGACTAGGCTACTCTTTGCTGATTTAAGTAGCTCTTTGAACACCTTGGGGCATTAGCCCCTGCCCTGGCAAGGTAATTTTTTCCAACAGAAGTGAAAACTGTGTAGCGGCTCCATGAAGGAAATATATTTTCCACCAACACTGGGGCCATTGTTCTGCTAGAGCATTGTGCTGTAGTGACAGGGACTTTTAATTTGTGCTGGCAGCATGATGTCAACTTTTAGTTGGCTCAGCAGACTCTACTGAGAACTGACTTGAAGAAAGGTACATCTCTACTAAATTTGGACTAGCCTTTTGCCTGGAACAATAGTGTAGTTAATTGATCATTGGTTTGGAATGTTATTTCATTATTGGATTATTAAAAGATATTACCCTGCATGCTATTGACTTGTGAATTATTATTATAAATTTTAGTTCTATACTGAACCTGTGTTTAATTAATTATTGGCAAAGACAATCTCAGTCTCTGAGCATAATTTGCCTAAAATGAAACAAATTGGCATAGTCAACAAACTGACCCAAAGTAATAATGAATATTGGTTGGTGCTGTAGGTTAAACCATATGTACGTGCTTGCTAAGTCACTTCAGTTGTGTCTGACTTTTTTTGACCCCATGGACTGTAGACAGCCAGGTTCCTCTGTCCATGGGATTCTCCAGGCAAGAATACTGGAGTGGGTTGCCATGCCCTCCTCTAGGGGATCTTCCTGACCCAGGTATTGAACCCACATTTCTTATATCTCCTGTACTGGTTGGTGGGTTCCTTACCACTAGTGCCACCTGGGAAGCCCAGGTTAAACCATACTCAATGTCAAATTTGAAATACAGGTTGATAAATTATGCTAAACTTGTAATTGACCAAAGTTTGATAAGAACCATTACTGAATCAATGAACTTCAAACTTATACTGTTAAATATCTATGGCATTCCTCTGAAATTGTGAACAGCCCATAAATAGACAAACTTGATAGAGCTGTGATAGTCAGATGCTAATGCTGGCTACTGCTGCTGCTGCTGCTAAGTCACTTCAGTCGTGTCCGACTCTGTGCGACCCCATAGACGGCAGCCCACCAGGCTCCCCCGTCCCTGGGATTCTCCAGGCAAGAACACCGGAGTGGGTTGCCATTTCCTTCTCCAATGCATGAAAGTGAAAAGTGAAAGTGAAGTCGCTCAGTTGTATCCAACTCTTAGCGACCCCATGGACTGCAGCCTACAAGGCTCCTCCGTCCACGGAATTTTCCAGGCAAGAGTACCGGAGTGGGGTGCCATTGCCTTCTCCGAATGCTGGCTACAATACTTATCTTAATATTGCTTTACCATATTATAAATGAGTTGAAATGTTCTATTAAGCATCTCTATAATAAAATATACTTTGAACACTTTTACTGCTGTGAAAGGCAAGAAGATCTTGGCACACTTAATCATTAACCCTACCAAAATTACTCAAGAAGTGGTTTAGGTGTAAGTTGGGTTATATATTAATTTCTAATCTATTGAAGACCTACCTAGTCTGGACAAAAAATTAAGAATACTGCAAATGTTGGCCTGATCATCCAGTTAATGAGTTGTGTGTGTGTGCATGCTAAGTTGCTTCAGTCCAGTTCTTTGTGACCCTATGGACTATAGCCCTCCAGGCTCCTCTGTCCCTGGGATTTTCCAAGCAAGAATAGTAGAATGCGTTGCTATGCCCTCCTCTAGGGAATCTTCCTGACACAGGGATCTCTTATGCCTTTTGCACTGGCAGGTAGGTTCTTTACCACTAGGGCCACCTGGGGAGCCCTTGTGAGTTGTATCCCATATTAAAAAGAGCAAGTAAGGAAGCAATTGGAGAAGGAAACGACAACCCACTCCAATGTTCTTGCCTGGAGAATCCCGTGGACAAGGGAGCCTGGTGGGCTGCTGTCCACAGGGTCGCACAGAGTCGGACATGACTGAAGTGACTTAGCATGCATGCATGCCTTGGAGAAGTAAATGGCAACCCACTCCAGTATTCTTGCCTGGAGAATCCCAGGGACAGAGGAGCCTGGTGGGCTGCCATCTATGGGGCCACACAGAGTTGGACATGACTAAAGTGACTTAGCAGCAGCAGCAGCAGCAGCAAGAAAGCAATTCCAATGCTCCAATTGCCCCAACAATTCCAATTGTTCCAATAGGAACAATTAACTCTTAGATGCAGACAGACAGAAAGTAAAGGCTATTGTCCAAAAAGTAATTTCCAGAGTAGGAACCAAGACACTTCTGCTCCTAAGGGTACCAACCTACAACCCTCGCCCCCACCAAGAATGCTGATTATTATAATCCTTTTGATTCTGGTAACTTTAACCTAATAGAAACTAGGCTTGTGAAAATAGACAAAACCACAACAAATGATAATATGAAACCAATCAAAGTCACTGAGCAGACAGCCTTTGCTAGACAAGAAATGACAGAAATTAGAATGGAATCCCAATAAGTTAATCTGGACACAGAAACCCAGTGACAGATTTGTAGTCCAAAGAAGACTAAACCCTGACCTCCATAAGAGCAAAAGTTACGCAACTCAGACCCATTACTACTGATGTGAAATTTAATCAACACCTCAGTGTATTTGGAGAAAATTATACTAATATACAAAGATCATTGCTTTACTGGGTAGCAGTAGCCTGGGTATTAAGATAACCTATAGTTAATATGTCATCCCTTAAAACAGCTCTTTGGAAAATATCTCAGTGAAAAACAGCAAGGGAAGTTATTTATATAATAATGAAATTAGGACTGTTGACTATGATTTATGATAGGGAGCAGTCACCCTAACTACTAGATATAGAAGCAACAGGTCAAATTATTGGATTGACCAAAAACTTTGTTTGGGTATTTCCATAAGAGGTTACAAAAACCTAAATAAATTTTTTGGCCACCCAATACAATGGTTGTCTTAAAAGTTGCATCCTCATTAGATAGAACAAGTGTTATTTACAGTATTTTCAGGCACCAGAAATACGAGAGGACTGATTGAGTTCCTATATTCACAAGGGTTTGCAATACAGTCAGTGTGTACTAAAAAATCACAAACCCCAAATTTTGCCTGGTTGGGTTTTAGATTAAGAAGTTCCTGTGGTCCAAGAATAGGTACCCACCAAATGACAACCTCATCTAGGTACTCTATGAAGTCCTATAAAATCCAGAGCCACTAACAAAAAATAAACCAGTTATACTTAGACTGCAAGAGACTATTCTGGATTGGGTAAAATAGACTCCTGGAAAACAGAGGGAAACATGCCCCGATCATGAAGTACGGCCACAGAAATGGTATATTTCTGAATGGTATATATGGATGGAGGGTTGACCCTCTGCATTAACTCAGGAAATTTCAGCAACATCAAAAGTGGACTTGGAGTTTCCAAGCAGTGTGCCTATCGAAGCTCTAGCAGTTGAGCAATGAGGACCACCCTTGTCCATGGCAATGGATGGTTTACAGATGGATCAACCTCCACAGCACCATCTGGAGTGCACTAGCAGCCTGTGGCCTTGAGTATTAATGACAGTCTAACCCTGACAGCATCAGGCTCTGGAGAATCAGCACAATATGCTGAACGAGATCAGCCCTGGGTGTTCTTTGGAAGGAATGATGCTAAAGCTGAAACTCCAGTACTTTGGCCACCTCATGCGAAGAGTTGACTCACTGGAAAAGACTCTGATGCTGGGAGGGATTGGGGGCAGGAGGAGAAGGGGACAACAGAGGATGAGATGGCTGGATGGCATCACCGACTCGATGGACGTGAGTCTGTGTGAACTCCGGGAGTTGGTGATGGACAGGGAGGCTTGGCGTGCTGTGATTCATGGGGTTGCAAAGAGTCAGACACGACTGAGCGACTGAACTGAACTGAACTGAATAGTCACAAAACTGGTGATTGAACAACCTCTTAAGGAAAATTAGAATGAGGTATCTCTTTTTTCTGACTCATGGGCAGTAGCTAATGGAATAGTTATTAGGGCAAAAACATGGTAGGAAAATGACTGAATAATGAAAACTAAGACTTAGGGGATGAGGATATAGGGCAGAAAATATCACTGGCTGACATTTCCATATTCATCACACATGTGTCTGCACATCAGAAGGACAACTTAGTAACCTCATAGCCAAACTTAATAATCAGGTAGGAAAATTCACTAGGAAAACTAATGAGGGGAGGATTTCTGGGATTTATCTTTGGAAACACAATGATTCATGTTTAAGGAGCAAACGAATTCAAAACATAAGCCCTATTTATAAACAAGAAGGACAACAGAACACAAAACCTGGGCATTCAGGTATGTCAATCAACAGATTCATTGCATGGGCACATCATCAAGCAAGTCATGATAGCACATAAGGCACTAGCACACGATTAGAGATAAGAAATATGTATACCTACCCAGTGCCTCCAGTTTCAAATTAAGAGATAATTGCCAAAAGTTTAAAGCTTGGGGTCATTAAATGAATACTCCAGAAAAGGTCAAAGCTGATAGAACCTTCCAAATTATATAAATTGATTACATAAGACCTTTGCCTATATCAGAGAATAAAGCATATGCATGTACCCATAGTAGACACAGGATCAGGAATAAAATTACCCTAAACCTGCAAAAACAGTGATCAGAAATTCACCACCAGGGCATTGGAAATCTGAATTGGTTGATTCTGAATTGCTGTGGTATCCTAACCATCATAGGATCAGATCAGGGGTCCCACTTTATAGGAAAAATAATACAGGATTGGGCCAAAGAACATGGCATTAAGTGCAACTTCCACTTACCCTGCAATCCGGGAGATTGCTGCAAGGAAAATGCATATATCAATAACTGCAGATACTCAGATGACACCACCCTTATGGCAGAAAGTGAAGAACTAAAGAGCCTTTTGATGAAAGTGAAAGAGGTGAGTGAAAAAGCTGGCTTAAAACTCAACATTCAGAAAGCTAAGATAATGGCATCTGGTCCCATCTCTTCAAGGAAAATAGATGGGGAAACAATGGAAACAGTGACAGACTTTATTTTTCTGGGCTCCAAAATCACTACAGATGGTGACTGCAGCCATGAAATTAAAAGACACTTACTCTTTGGAAGGAAAGATATGACCAACCAAGACAGCTTATTAAAAAGCAGAGACATTACTATGCCAACAAATGTCCATCTAGTCAAAGCTATGGTTTTTCCAGTAGACAGGTATGGATGTGAGAGTTGGACTATAAGGAAAGCTGAGCACTGAAGAATTGATGCTTTTGAACTGTGGTGTTGGAGAAGTCTCTTGAGAGTCCCTTGGACAGCAAGGAGATCCAACCAGACCATCCTAAAGGAAATCAGTCCTGAATATTCATTGGAAGGACTGATGTTGAAGCTGAAACTCCAATACTTTGGCCACCTGATGCAAAGAACTGACTTATTGGAAAACACCCTGATGCTGGAAAAGATTGAAGGCAGAAGGAGAAGGGGACGACAGAGGATGGGATGGTTGGATGGCATCAGTGACGTGATGGACATGAGTTTGAGCAGGCTCCAGGAGCTGGTGATGGAGAGGGAAGCCTGGTGGGCTGCAGTCCATGGGGTTGCAAAGAGTTGGACATGACTGAGTGACTGAACTGAACTGAACACGACAATCTAATCACCTCTGGATCAATGAAAAGGTATAATGGCTTGCTCAAGCCAAAGTTTAGATGGCTTACTAATAATCTAGATGTGAAAGCTTAGATTAAGCAATCTGGGAAGCAGCAAGGTCTCTAAACCACAGATATAGAAAGAATGGAAAAACTCCTATTGAATTAAAATTTCAGGCACACACAGAGATAAGAATTAACACTGAGATAAACAAATACAAGAATGTCACTACTATTTTGAAAATATCAAAGTCTTTGACTCCAGCAGTATATTTAAACTAAAACATCTTTAAAACCAGCAACGTTTACCTAAAAGTTAGATGATTGCTAAAAGTTAGATGATACATGGTGTCACTATTTTCTAACTTAAATATGTAAGCAAATAGTATAACTGTTTTTTATTCCATAACTTGTTTCATAATAAAAATGAACATTGGGATGTTGAAGTTTCCTTAATCCTGCAGAGGATCTGCTTCAGTTTTCTTCCTTTAATCTAGGCTCCAAGCAACGATGACCATTCCAGACACTGAGATTTTCCCAACGATCTGACTTTGAATGGTGCTTCCAACCATATCTGTATTGTGGTGTGAGAAGTTTATGTTTGGTAAAGTCCCTATCTATCCAAATAGTCACATTCTCCAAAGTATTGTCAGTATGGATTACTTCTGGTTTTGTTTGAATTCATCCCTTTTCAGTTCAGTTCAGTCGCTCAGTCGAGCCTGACTCTTTGTGACCCCATGAATCGCAGCATGCCAGGCCTCCCTGTCCATCACCAACTCCCTGATTTCACTCAGACTCATGTCCATCGAGTCAGTGATGCCATCCAGCCATCTCACCCTCTGTCATCCGCTTCTCCTGCCCCCAATCCCTCCCAGCATCAGAGTCTTTTCCAATGAGTCAACTCTTCACATGAGGTGGTCAAAGTACTGGAGTTTCAGCTTTAGCATCATTCCTTCCAAAGAAATCCCAGGGCTGATCTCCTTCAGAATGGACTGGTTGGATTTCCTTGCAGTCCAAGGGACTCTCAAGAGACTTCTCCAACACCACAGTTCAAAAGCATCAATTCTTCGGTGCTCAGCCTTCTTCACAGTCCAACTCTCACATCCATACATGACCACAGGAAAAACCATAACCTTCACTAGATGGACCTTTGTTGGCAAAGTAATGTCTCTGCTTTTGAATATGCTATCTAGGTTGGTCATAACTTTCCTTCCAAAGAGTAAGCGTCTTTTAATTTCATGGCTGCAGTCACCATCTGCAGTGATTTT
>NW_011494942.1:14399122-14399777 GCF_000754665.1 Bison bison bison | reverse complement strand
TAAGGGTGGTGTCATCTGCATATCTGAGGTTATTGATATTTCTCCCACCGATCTTGATTCCAGCTTGTGTTTTTTCCAGTCCAGTGTTTCTCATGATGTATTCTGCATATAAGTTAAATAAACAGGGTGACAATATACAGCCTTGATGTACTCCTTTTCCTATTTGGAACCAGTCTGTTGTTCCATGTCCAGTTCTAACTGTTGCTTCCTGACCTGCAGACAGATTTCTCAAGAGGCAGGTCGGGTGGTCTGGTATTCCCATTTCTTTCAGAATTTTCCAGTTTATTATCATCTCTTTTACTCACTCGTTAAGTATTTTTGCTTTATGACTTCATTGGTAAGTATGTTTCCATACAAGATTCATGATGATTTCTATAACTCATCATGCATAATGGTGAATGTTAATCTTATGATCTAGTTCCTTAAGTCTATTTCTCACTTCCACTGTATAATCATAAAGGGTTTGACTTAGGTCATACCTGAATGGTCTAGTGGTTTTCCCCACTTTCTTCAATTTAAGTCTCAATTTGGCAATAAGGAGTTCATGATCTGAGCCAGAGTCAGCTCCCGGTCTTGTTTTTGCTAACTGTATAGAACTTCTCCATCTTTGGCAGCAAAGAATATAATCAATATGATTTCGGTGTTGGCCATCTGG
>NW_011494942.1:14398231-14399022 GCF_000754665.1 Bison bison bison | reverse complement strand
CAGAGTTCCAAAGAATAGCAAGGAGAGATAAGAAAGCCTTCCTCAGTGATCAGTGCAGAGAAATAGAGGAAAACAATAGAATGGGAAAGACTAGAGATCTCTTCAGGAAAATTAGAGATACCAAGGGAACATTTAGTGCAAAAATGGGCTCAATAAAGGACAGAAATAGTATGGACCTAACAGAAGCAGAAGATAGTAGGAGGAGCTGGCAAGAATACAGAGAACTGTACAAAAAAGATCTTTAGGAACCAAGATGGTGTGATCACTCACCTAGAGCCAGACATCCTGGAATGTGAAGTCAAGTGGGCCTTAGGAATCATCACTGTGAACAAATCCAGTGGAGGTGATGGAATTCCAGTTGAGCTATTTCAAATCCTAAAAGATGATGCTGTGAAAGTGCTGCACTCAATATGCCAGCAAATTTGGAAAACTCAGCAGTGGCCACAGGACCTGAAAAGGTCCATTTTCATTCCAATCCCAAAGAAAAGATGCCAAAGAATGCTCAAACTAATGCACAATTGCTGTCATCTCACATGTTAGTAAAGTAATGCTCAAAATTCTCCAATCAAGGCTTCAGCAATATATGAACCATGAACTTCCAGATGTTCAAGCTGGCTTTAGAAAAGCTAGAGCATCCAGAGATCAAATTGCCAACATCCGCTGGATCATCAAAAAAGCAGGAGAGTTCCAGAAAAACATCTATTTCTGCTTTATTGACTATGCCAAAGCCTTTGAGTGTGTGGATCACAATAAACTGTGGAAAATTCTGAAAGAGATGGGAATACCAGACC
>NW_011494942.1:14397221-14398131 GCF_000754665.1 Bison bison bison | reverse complement strand
GGTCTGGTATTCCCATTTCTTTCAGAATTTTCCAGTTTATTATCATCTCTTTTACTCACTCGTTAAGTATTTTTGCTTTATGACTTCATTGGTAAGTATGTTTCCATACAAGATTCATGATGATTTCTATAACTCATCATGCATAATGGTGAATGTTAATCTTATGATCTAGTTCCTTAAGTCTATTTCTCGCTTCCACTGTATAATCATAAAGGGTTTGACTTAGGTCATACCTGAATGGTCTAGTGGTTTTCCCCACTTTCTTCAATTTAAGTCTCAATTTGGCAATAAGGAGTTCATGATCTGAGCCAGAGTCAGCTCCCGGTCTTGTTTTTGCTAACTGTATAGAACTTCTCCATCTTTGGCAGCAAAGAATATAATCAATATGATTTCGGTGTTGGCCATCTGGTGATGTCCATGTGTAGAGTCCTCTCCTATGTTGTTGGAAGAGGGTGTTTGCTATGACCAGTGCGTTCTCTTGGCAAAACCTATTAGCCTTTGCTTTGCTTCCTTTGGATTCCAAGGCCAGATTTGCCTGTTACAACAGGTGTTTCTTGACTAACTACTTTTGCATTTCAGTCCCCTATAATGAAAAGGACATCTTTTTTGGGTGTTAGTTCTAAAGGTCTTGTAGGTCTTCATAGAACTGTTCAACTTCAGCTTCTTCAGCATTGCTGGTCAGGGCATAGACTTGGATTACCATGATATTGAATGGCTAGCCTTGGAAATGAACAGAGATCATTCTGTTGTTTTTGAGACTGCATTCAAGTACTGCATTTCAGACTCTTGTTGACTATGATGGATACTCCATTTCTTCTAAGGATGCCTGTGACATGTACAGGAGACAGGGATTGAGACCATCCCCAAGAAAAAGAAAAGAATAAAAGCAAAATGGTTATCTGAGGAGGCC
>NW_011494942.1:14394057-14397074 GCF_000754665.1 Bison bison bison | reverse complement strand
GACAGGCTGTATATTGTCACCCTGCTTTTATTTAACTTATATGCAGAGTATATCATGAGAAATGCTGGGCTGGAAGAAGCACAAGCTAGAATCAAGATTGCCAGGAGAAATATCAATAACTTCAGATATGCAGATGACACCATCCTTACAGCAGAAAGTGAAGAAGAAGTAAACAGCTTCTTGATGAAAGTGAAAGAGGAGAGTTAAAAAGTTGGCTTAAAGCTCAACATGCAGAAAACTAACATCATGGCATCCAGTCCCATCACTTCATGGCAGATAGATGGGGAAACAATGGAAACTGTGGCTGACTTTATTTTTCTGGGCTCCAAAATCACTTCAGATGGTGATTGCAGCCATGAATTAAAAGACGCTTACTCCTTGTAAGGAAAGTTATGACCAACCTAGATAGCATATTAAAAAGCAGAGACATTACTTTGTCAATAAAGATCCTTATAGTCAAGGTTATGGTATTTCCAGTAGACAGGTATGGATGTGAGAGTTGGACTATAAAGAAAGCTGAGGGCTTAAGAATTGATGGTTTTGAACTGTGGTGTTGGAGAAGACTCTTGAGAGTCCCTTGGACTGCAAGGAGATCCAACCAGTCCATCCTAAAGGAGATCAGTCCTGAGTGTTCCCTGGAGGAACTGATGTTGAAGCTGAAACTCCAATACTTTGGCCACCTGATCTGAAGAGGTGACTCATTTGAAAAGACCCCGATGCTGGGAAAGATTGACGGCAGGAGGAGAAGGGGATGACAGAGGATGAGATGGTTGGATGGCATCACTGACTCAATGGACATGAGTTCAGGTGAGCTCCAGCAGTTGGTGATGGACAGGGAGGCCTGCTGTGCTGTGGTTCATGGGGTCACAAAGAGTCAGACATGACTGAGTGACTGAACTGAACTGAACTGAATCTTATAATATAGAAATATTATTGTTCATTTCTTCATAGACATTTTACAAGTTGACCTGGCCTAATATAGTCACAAGATAATATTACTAATAAATTTTTAATTTAATATTTATTCACATTTTACTTAATTCCTATCAATGTAAATTTTTATAGATATAGTATAGGCATGTTGTTTAGTTGCTAATTTGTGTCTGAGTCTTTTGTGATTCCACGGACTGTAGCCTGCCAGACTCCTTTGTCCATGGGATTGCCCAGGCAAGAATACTGGATAGGGTTGCCATTTCCTTTTCCAAACAAACATCATATATGTGGAATCTAGAAAAATGTTGTGTATGATCTTACTTGCAAAACAGTAATAGAGACACAGACATAGAGAACAAATATGTGGATACCAAGGAGGTAAAAGGGGGTGGGTGGGATGAATTGGGAGATTGAGATTGACAAATATACACTATTGAGACTGTATAAAAAATAGATAACTAATAAGAACCTATTATATAGCTTAGGGACCCTACTAAGGCTCTATGGTGATCTAAATGGAAAGGAAGTACAAAGAAAAAGGGATATAGATAAGGCCCACTTGGCTTCACATTCCAGGATGTCTGGCTTTAGGTCAGTGATCACACCGTTGTGATTATCTGGGTCATCAAGATCTTTTTTGTACAGTTCTTCTGTGTATTCTTGCCATCTCTTCTTAATATCTTATGCTTCTGTTAGGTCCATCCCATTTCTGTCCTTTATCAAGCCCATCTTTGCATGAAATATTTCCCTGGTATCTCTAATTTTCTTGAAGAGATCCCTAGTCTTTCCCATTCTGTTGCTTTCCTCTATTTCTTTGCATTGATCACTAAAGAAGGCTTTCTTATCTCTTCTTGCTATTCTTTGGAACTCTGCATTCAGATGTTTATATCTTTCCTTTTCTCCTTTGCTTTTCACTTCTCTTCTTTTCACAGCTATTTGTAAGGCCTCCCTAGTGGGCCTTAAAAAGCATCAACGAACAAAGCTAGTGGAGGTGATGGAATTCCAGTTGAACTATTCCAAATCCTGAAAGATGATGCTGTGAAAGTGCTGCACTCAATATGCCAGCAAATTTGGAAAACTCAGCAGTGGCCACAGGACTGGAAAAGGTCAGGTTTCATTCCAATCCCAAAGAAAGGCAATGCCAAAGAATGCTCAAACTACCACACAATTGCACTCATCTCACATGCTAGTAAAGTAATGCTCAAAATTCTCCAGGCCAGGCTTCAGCAATATGTGAAAAGTGAACTTCCAGATGTTCACTCTGGTTTTAGAAAAGGCAGAGGAACCAGAGATCAAATTGCCAACATCCGCTGGATCATGGAAAAAGCAAGAGAGTTCCAGAAAAACATCTATTTCTGCTTTATTGACTATACCAAAACCTTTGACTGTGTGGATCACAAGAAACTGTGGAAAATTCTGAAAGAGATGGGAATACCAGATCACCTGATCTGCCTCTTGAGAAATTTGTATGCAGGTCAGGAAGCAACAGTTAGAACTGGACATGGAACAACAGACTGGTTCCAAATAGGAAAAGGAGTTCATCAAGGCTGTATATTGTCACCCTGTTTATTTAACTTATATGCAGAGTACATCATGAGAAACACTGGGCTGGAAGAAGCACAAGCTGGAATCAAGATTGCCGGGAGAAATATCAATAACCTCAGATATGCAGATGACTCTACCCTTACGCAGAAAATGAAGAGGAACTAAAAAGCCTCTTGATGAAAGTGAAAGAGGAGAGTGAAAAAGTTGGCTTAAAGCTCAACATTCAGAAAATGAAGATCATGGCATCCGGTCCCACCACTTTATGGGAAATAAATGGGGAAACAGTGGAAACAGTGTCAGACTTTATTTTTCTGGGCTCCAAAATCACTACAGATGGTGACTGTAGCCATGAAATTAAAAGACGCTTACTCCTTGGAAGGAAAGTTATAGCCAACCTAGATAGCATATTCAAAAGCAGAGACATTACTTTGCCGACAAAGGTTCGTCTAGTCAAGGCTATGGTTTTTCCTGTGGTCATGTATGGATGTGAGAGTTGGACTGTGAAGAAGGCTGAGCACCAAGAATTGATGCTTTTGAAC
>NW_011494942.1:14388371-14393957 GCF_000754665.1 Bison bison bison | reverse complement strand
TCATTGACTCAATGGACATGAGTCTCAGTGAACTCCGGGAGTTGGTGATGGACAGGGAGACCTGGCGTGCTGCCAGTTGGACACAACTGAGTGACTGATCTGATAACTAACTCACTTTGCTGTACAGTAGAAATTCACACAGCATTGTAAAGCAATATGCTTTACTATGCTCCAATAAAAGTTAATGTATAAAACAAAAATTACAATGACGCATGCATATATATCAGATCAGATCAGATCATATCAGTCACTCAGTCCTGTCCGACACTTTGTGACCCCATGAATCTCAGCACGCCTTTTTTTGGAATTGGAATGAAAACTGACCTTTTCCAGTCCTGTGGCCACTTGCAGCACTTCCATAGCATCATTTTTAGGATTTGAAATAGCTCAGATGGAATTCCATCACCTCCACTAGCTTTGTTGATAGTGATGCTTCTTAAGGCCAACTTGAATTTGCATTCCAGGGTGTCTGGTTTAGGTGAGTGATCACACCATCATGATTATCTGGGTCATGAAAATAGTTATTTGTATAGTTCTTCTGTGTATTCTTGCCACCTCTTTTTATTATCTTCTGCTTCTGTTAGGTGCATACCATTTCTGTCCATCTTTGCGTGAAATGTTCCCTTGGTATCTCTAATTTTCTTGAAGAGATCTCTAGTCTTTCCCATTTTATTATTTTCCTCTATTTATTTGCATTGATCACTGAGGAAAGCTTTCTTATCTCTTCTGTTTATTCTTCGGAACCCTGCTTTCAGATGGATATATCTTTCATTTTCTCCTTTGCCTTTAGCTTCTCTTCTTTTCTCAGCTATTTGTAAGTCCTCCTCAAACAACCATTTTGCCTTTTTGCATTTCTTTTTCTTAGGGATTGTTTTGATCACTGCCTCCTTTACAATGTCATGAGTCCCTGTCTATAGTTCTTCAGGTACTCTGACTATCAGATCTAATCCCTTGAATCTATTTGTCACTTCCACTGTATAATTGTAAGGGATTTGAATTAGGTCATACCTGAATGGTCTAGTGACTTTCCCTAATTTTTTAAGTCTGAATTTTGCAATAGGAGTTCATGATCTGAACCACATTCAGCTCCCAGTCTTGTTTTTGCTGACTGTATAGAACTTCACCATGGTGGGCTGCAAAGAATGTAATCAATCAGTCAATCGGCATCTACTGGATACCTGATATTTAGCCCAGCATGTTGCAGGGCTGGGGCTTCCCTGGTGGTTCAGCAATAAAGAATCTGCCTGCAATGCAGGAGCTTCAGGAGACTGGTTTCGATACTTGTGTAGGGAAGATCCCCTGGAGGAGGGCATGACAACCCACTCCAGTATTCTTGCCTGGCTATTCCCATAAAGAGTGGAGCCTAGTTGGCTACAGTCCCTAGGGTCACAAAGAGTCACACATGACTGAAGTGACTTGACATGGATGCATGCATGTTGCAAGGTCCTCTTGACTTTCCATTCCAGGATGTCTGGCCCTAGGCGAGTGATCATACTGTTTGGTTATCTGGATCCTTAAGATCTTTTTTGTATAGTTCTTCTGTGTATTCTTGCTACTTCTTAACATCTTCCATTTCTGTTAGGTCCATACCATTTCTGTCCTTTATTGTGCCCATCTTTGCATGAAATGTTCCTTTGGTATCTTTAATTTTCCTGAAGAGATCTCTAGCCTTTCCTATTCTATAGTTGGGGGCATTATTGACAGAAATAGCCACAATGGTTATAGATTTCCTTGAGTGATAAGAACAATAGCAAGAATGAATTGGAAAATTACAGATTATTTTTCTTTTGTTAGCATCTGTGAAATAAAGATAATCTATAAAGTTTATAAACATTTCTAAGTGGGTCAGTGCTGCATGCTGCCTACCGGCCTCACTGTTTTGCTTATTACTCACTATTGGATACTATATTCATTGTAGCTATGGGTATTCCATAGGTATTACCAACAATAGTAGTTATGCAACTATTCCCAACTAGAATGCCACCCTCTGGTCAAGATACTGCTGTACTATTTGTGACACTCTGTTCTCTCTACATATCACCATCCTGGTCACATTATTGCAACTGAGGACTACCAACATCGCCAGCATCATGAAGCCTGAACTCTCCTTTCTACTCCTTGTCATTGACTTCATTTACTCACCTTCCATCAATGGAGAGGCCAAGAACTGAGGGAAGCTGACAAGCAGAGGAAACCTCCACTTGCACCTCCACAGGAGCTGACTTTATCCATAAGATGGTTCTAGTAGTGGTTAGTTGTCATTAGCTTTATTCAAAACAATTTTGTTTGATTGTATTATGACAGCTGTCACATCAGTATGCATTTAAAAAACATCAAAATTGGTGAATATTTGTGTGGCCATTTTAATATTGAAAATGGAAGAAAAAAGCCACATTTCAGCATATTATGCTTTATTATTTCAAGAAAGGTAAAAACGCAACTGAAATGCAAAAAAAAAAAAAAAATTGTGCAGTGTACGGAGAAGGTACTGTGACTGATTGAACATGTTAAAAGCAGCTGGAGATTTTTTGCTGGACAATGTAACCCTATCATAAGTTGAAGAAGCTCTGTACTAGGCCAACTTGCTGTTCTTCTCATTCAAAATCTGGAGACTAGTTATCCACCATTTGGTAGCCCCAGGTATCGTGTGCTGCTTAAATTGTTTATTATCTTCTGTCAGTAGCATCCTCTGCAACCTCAGCACCAAGTTCTAGTGTAGCTATCTCTCCTATGCATACTTTGTTTGTTAGTGAAACACCTTGTTAGCCCAATTAGTACTAACACTGATCCTTACCTAGTAGATCAAAATCCTACACGATATAAAGACAAGTATTTGGCTTTAGCAAAGTCAAGCAGGACTACAAACTATCATGCAAGTTTTCACATATACTCACATTAATAAAGCTTTGTTAGAAAATATTTAAACCCCTTTTGCATGGAAATGTGAAACATTCAGTTTAATATCTCATGCTGTGAAAGGTGTTGCAGTGGTAAACTTGCCATTGCAGGAGAGGCAAGAGATGTGAGCTCAATCCCTGGGTCAAGGAGATCTCTTGGAAGAGGAAACGCAACCCATTCCAGTATTCTTGCTCGGAAAATCCAATGGACAGAGGAGCCTGACAGGCTACAGTCCATGGAATCCCAAAGAGTTGGACACAACTGAGCAACTGAGCACACACACTCTGTGAAAGAATTGAACATGCAGTGGAAGGAAAATTCTATTTACCATACTGGTGGGACTATTCCAGATACTTTAAATACCCAAAAAATGACAGGTTACATATGCTTTCTAAACACAAGCGCCACAAGTGCATTTGTAGAAACTCAACAGTGCGTCACCCTTGTAGGATGCTCTTTGAATTCATTTTACCAACTGTCAGGACAAAAGATGACGAATCTCATGACACATGTAGAACCACTACTTGAGACAATGGGTCATGTAGTTGGCACTTAAAGTACTCATCTAAAGGACTGTCTCATCTGAGAAATCTCTCCCAGGACTCTTTGAGAGACAGTGAAAGACAGGGAAGCCATGGGCTCTAAAACAGTCAGACAGGACTTAGTGACTGACAATAACAATGTTATGACTGTGGGGAAAAAGAAATAAAGCACACAGTAGAGGAAATAGAAAACACTACACAGACCATACAAAGTACACTCAACTTACCAATGATGTATTTAATGAAGTACTTACTGATCTCACCAAAGTGAAATCGCTCAGTCGTGTCCGACTCTTAGGGACCCCATGGACTGCAGCCTACCAGGCTCCTCCGTCCATGGGATTTTCCAGGCAAGAGTACTGGAGTGGCTTGCCATTGTACAAACTATCTCTACTTCCATATAAAATAACCTCTATACTTAGGAATTCCACAGGGACACAATAGCACTGGCAGCACAGAGGTTAGAATTCATGCCACAGAATGGATTCACCTGTTCCATTAGGGTAGTTGAGCTATACCTGAGACAACAATTGCCACATTCACTACAGAATTTTATAATGAGATGCATTTTTGAAGCCCTACACTAATTCTCTTTCATACTCTGAACTCAACTGGCAACACAGAAGTTTTTCATTTGGTACTTCCAAATCTGAATTATGAAACAAATGAACTTGGCCTGTCTTAAATGGTAAGGTTATGTCACAATGTGTATCTGAAAGAAACTTTTTAAGCAATAAACATTACAGAGATGCCTCCAAACCTGGCAGTATGACTACATCAAAGAATATAGATAATCTTGGAAGAAGACCAAGATTTGTTTCTTAAACAAAACAACAGTGGTACAATAATAAGGAAGGAGGCATAGTCAGGTAAAATTTAGTAAGTATGTCTATCATCAATGTGCTGCCCAAAGTCAATGTGAACAGAATCTATATTTATTGTTTACTCTGGGCCTGAGTGTATAAGACCATTCACACCCACAGTAAAGAGATACAAACTCTCAGTTTGGCACTGTAACAAAACAGATCAATATAACAGTGCCATCAACAAATTATAATCTAAGCTTTGGTTTATTAAATTATACTAAATCTCTATGTAATGAAGCACTAAGTAACAAAACCATGAACTGAACATTATGATGACCTATGCCCCAAATTATGGTGGCCCATGGCCCAAGTCCCTTGGACAGCAGGAAGATCAAACCAATCAATTCTAAAGGAAATCAACCATGAATATTCATTGGAAAGACTGATGCTGAAACTGAAACTCCAATACATTGGCCACTTGATGTGAACAGAACTAATACAATTATGTAAAGTTTAAAAATAAAATAAAATTAGAAAAAAAAAAAAAGAAAAGACCCTGATGCTGGATAAGGTTGAGGGCAGGAGAAGTGGGTGACAGAGGGTGAGATAGTTGGATAGCATCACCGACTCAATGGACAGGAGTTTGAACAAACTTTGGGAGACAGTGAAGGACAGAGAAGCCTGGCATGATGCAGTCCAAGGGATAGCAAAGAGTTGAACACGACTGAGCGACTGAACAGCAACAACAGTGCCCCACATTTCTTACTCTACTTTGGTGTACACATATTGTGAATATAGGCTACAGGCTGATGATTCTAGTAGTGGTGAAACAAGTTTTGCAGAACAAGTACAGGTACTAGGATGCACAAAATCCAACTCAGATGTAAATACAACCACTTGGAAAGCAGGAGCCTTGAGTTTTCAGTGCAGAAAATCTATATTATACTAATGACACCTTAAAGATTTCAAACTGGTCTAAAATAATGATTTGTGGAACAGAAAGCACAAGGAATCTTAAAAAACAGGAAACAGAACTGCCATATGACCCAGCAATCCCATTGCTGGGCACACACACCGAGGAAACCAGAGACACGTGTACCCCAATATTCATTGCAGCATTGTTTACAATAGCTAGGACATGGAAGCAAACTAGGTGTCCATAGGCAGATGAATGGATAAGAAAACTGTGGTACATATACACAATGGAATATTCAGTTCAGTTCAGTCGCTCAGTCATGTCTGACTCTTTGCGACCCCATGAATTGCAGCACGCCAGGCCTCCCTGTCCATCACCAACTCCCAGAGTTCACTCAGACTCACGTCCATCGAGTCAGTGATGC
>NW_011494942.1:14382896-14388271 GCF_000754665.1 Bison bison bison | reverse complement strand
TGAGGTGGCCAAAGCACTGGAGTTTCAGCTTTAGCATCATTCCTTCCAAAGAAATCCCAGGGCTGATCTCCTTCAGAATGGACTGGTTGGACCTCCTTACTCAGCTATTAAAAATAATGCATTTGAATCAGTTCTAATCAGGTGGATGAAACTGGAGCCTATTATACAAAGTGAAATAAGTTAGAAAGAAAAACACCAATGCAGTATATTAACTCATATATATGGAATTTAGAAAGATGGTAATGAAGACCCTATATGCAAGACAGCAGAAGAAACACAGATGTAAAGAACAGACTTTTGGACTCTGTGGGAGAAGGTGAGGGTGGGAAGATTTGAGAGAATAGCATTGGAACATGTATATTACCATATGTGAAATAGATCGCCAGTCCAGGTTCAATGAATGAAACAGAGCACTGAGGGCTGGTGCACTGGGATGAGGGATGGGATGGGGATGGAGGTGGGAGGGGGGATTCAGTATGGAGGACACATGTACACCTATGGCTGATTCATGTTAATGTATGGCAAAAACCACTACAAATTTACTATTATTGTAAAATAATTAGCCTCCAATTAAAATAAATTAATTAAAAAATAACAATACCAACCTTAAAAAAAAAAAAGAAAGCACAAGGAATCTATAGATGACTGGTGGGAACTTAGAGCTAAAAGTGAAAAAGTTGAGATCAAACATGTGGGACCTGTTAGCAACTTAAAGATCACACCAACAAGAATTTACCAATGAAATTCTAAGTATCATACCGCAGTCATGAGCAATGATGACTTAATCTTAAGAATAGATATAGTTACAGCATATCCTCATGATAATTCATGGGATACTCTTAACACTAAACATTCATAAGCCCACATTAGATCACTTACAATACCCACTACTTACATTATACAACCCATATTGACCCATTAGAAAGTGAACTATAGCCCATGGAAACTGTGCCTTGACTTCAAGTAAATGAGAATACCATGTAATATATGTAGATGATACATTGGAAATTTAATATATAATGCTTATCATTATCCATGGTGGTCCACTCTGGGACTTCCTGTCTTGACTCCCCAAATATGGGAAACTATGCTTATTAAACTTTTTATTGTAAAGAAGAGCCCTCTATAGTAGCATACACTCTAAAATTCAACACACAGGATCTTAAAGCCAGATATAGGCTCCCTATTTGTGGTCAATTTGATCCACCCAGTTGTATGCCTAATTTGTAACCAATAGTAAAGACTGATTCATTAAAGGTAAGAAAACCCCTACCATTCCTATTGGACTTGTTGGAAAACTAATTAGAGTCATGATGGCAGCAGCATTTTAAAAATTTCACATTGATTTAATTAATTTGGACTGCAAAAATTTTGAAAACAGACAAGCCTAATTTAATATTTACAATGGGGACATTATCATTATTAGACCACAGATGGATACAAATAGCAGCATTTTACAAAATATAAATGATTTTCAGAGGGAAACAGACTGGGCACTAGATATTCTGAAGAAAGCAATTGGGGATAATTCTGAAAGGAATTAGGTCTCAAAAAGATAAAGATTTTTTTTTTAAAGATTGATGATCAATTATAATAGACCACAGAAAGTCACCTTATGATAGAAGGAAACCATGTTCCTATAGATGTATTGATGGACTGGAACCAAAATACCATTACTACTGCTAGACTTTTCAATATACCTGTGGTACAAGTACCCATGACCATGATGCCTCCTCAACCAGGTACATATAATATGGGAAACTGGATCATGATGACATGCTTGAAGACGAATTTTGCCCTAATCTAATGGAGCCAAGGGGAAAATAAGGAACACAACATGATAGGGTGTGTACACTAGAATAGGTAATGAATATAACAATAGAAGCTGCACGGGTGCTAAGTCGCTTCAGTTGTGTCCGACTCTTTGTGACCATATGGACTGCAACCCACCAGGCTCCTCTGTCCATGGGGATTCTCCAAGGCAAGAATACTGGAGTGGGTTGCCACTCCCTTCTCTAGGGGACTTAACCAATCTAGGGGTCGAACTTGGGTCTCCCCCATGGAGGGCAGATTCTTTACTGTCTGAACTACTACAGAAACCCTATAGATAACTGCAAGAATTTCAAAGAAAACAAAAACATGCATTTCCTAAAATAATGACAGCCTTGAATGTTGCTGTTGCAGCTAGTGCTATGCAATGTGGTAACTCCTAGAGTTTTATAAAAATGCCATTTACAGGGAAATACAATAGTCAAGGAAGCTTAACTGAGTGGGTTAATAAACTTAAATTTTGATTTTTTGGTGATTGGATGTGACACCATATTAAAGAATTATTTGTTATATTTTTGCTGATAATATAAAATCTTTATTTTAAAAGTTTTGCAGTAGCAAAAACAGAAATTAAGGGGAAATTAGATTTTAAGTGATATAGACTCACAGGGTGGACTGATATTTTTGTGAACTTAGATTTGTTTGGGATTTTGGGCCCTTAGGATTAATTAGTCTATGAGTGGTGGGTCACAGGATGCATTGTTATGTATTGATTTGTTTATGATTTCAAATCCACTTGTTCCTAGTTTAAGTGAAGTTGTTTTGGTCTAAGGATGAATTTGCTCATATAGGGGAGGCCAAGTCAGGATGGTGTCATCAAATTGTGCTGCTGCTGCTAAGTCGCTTCAGTCGTGTCCAACTCTGTGTGACCCCATAGACAGCAGCCCATCAGTCTCCCCCATCCCTGGGATTGTGCTACTGTGTGCTTATTGACATGAAGTCATAGAGGAGCAACTATGATGTCATGGGCATTTAAACTTTAAATACCAAGAATATATGAAGATTTTCTGAAAGCATTAAATATGTGCAAGGCTACTCTTTGCTGATTTAAATAGCTCTCTGAAGACCTTAGGGCATCAGTTCTTGTCATGGGAAGGCTACTCTTGGCCAACACTGGTGAAAACTATATATTGGATCCATGAAGGGATCTTTTTCATCAACACTGGGGCCTCTGTTCTGTTAGCATTGTGCTCTAGAGAAAAGGAACTTTTGGTTTGCGCTAGCAGCTGGATGTCAGCTGTTGCTTGTGTCAGCTGACTTTTGAGAAGCAACTCAGAGAAAGGTACATCTGTACTAAACTTGACTTTATTTCTTTTCTCTCTCCTTCACTTGGAACAATAGTGTAATTGATCTGTCATTAGTTTGGAGTATCCTATTTTTTTATTGGTTTATTCAAAGGCATTATCCTGTATACTATTGGTTTGTGAAATACTGTTATTAAGTATAATTCCACAGTGAACAGGAGTTAAATATATTCCTGGCAAAGATAACCCTTGTCTGTGAGCATAATTTGGTGAAATAAAAAAGTGATGTGTGTGTGTGTGAGTGATTAGTGATTATAATGCTTCCTTTATTTTTCCTCTTCTTTTAAAATATTCAAATCTAAAAGTTGAAATCAAAATCTATTTACCTCTGTTCTAATCTACATATAGCCACTGGATTAAAACAGTCAATCCGAGCGTAAGTCAAGGAAGAGGATCCTAAGAGAACCAAAGTTCATTCTCACTGCTGACCAATGCATTATCGGGCTTTTATGCTTGTTTAATAAATGGTGTTAGAAGGTAATAGAGCCCTCAAAATTACTGAGGGAGTTTGCAGCACAGAAACCAGATGCTGTCCTGATATTTCTCCTTCTACATCATAATTAATGGTGTCAGCTTTCATATCCTGAAGCCTTCCAAACATGTATCTCAGTAAAATAGGTGCTTGGGATAGATAATCCTCTTTGTACTCAGAGCTATCACACCCCAACTCTGTCCTCACATTAGAGTTAAAATAACTTAGTTCTGCCTGATGAACATTTATGAGTTCACTCTGATACAGTTATGTCAGTCCTTTTTATCCCTAGCTAAACTCAATGGTTCAAGTAAAGGGCAAATTATACTTTGACTCATCTTCTCTTAATTTGTTCAAAGATGAATTGAAAAAATATGTACTCATCTTTTCTATTCTCATCTTCTTCCTCTTATTTTCTATATCCACTTATTTTTTCTGTTAATAAAAATAACCATACATAACAGATAATTTATATAATTGAATATATTATTTTAGCAACTGTTGATCATGGAAAGACAGGCAGACTGTATTCTGTAACTGGGGCCTGAAAGGTCAGATGTGAATTTTCCCTAAAATTCTTAGGGCTTTGAGGTACAATGAGAGTTTATTTAACACCTTGTTGTGCTGTGCTTAGTTGATCAGTCGTGTCTGACTCTTTGCAACCCCATGGATTGTAGCTCACCAGGCTCCTCTGTCCAGTCAAGAATACTGGTAAGTGGGTTGCCATTGCCTTCTCCAGGAGATCTTCTTGACCCAGGGATGGAATCTGTATCTCCTGCAATTCTTTACCACTGAGCCACCTGGGAGAACTATACAATTCTCAGAGAGAGAAATAAAGATGGTTTGTATGATTTAGAAAATTACCTTGAAAGTGACAAGGAAAGGAAAGAGAAACAAATAAGAAAGAAAATTTACACCTTAGCTCTCAAAGGAAGGACTATACAAAAAAGACCATCATGACTCAGATAATCACGATGGTGATTGAGCTACAGGTGAGTGATCCCTCACCTGTAGCCAGACGTCCTGGAATGAGAAGTCAAGTGGGCCTTAGAAAGCATCACTACGAACAAAGTTAGTAGGGGTGATGGAATTCCAGCTGAGCTATTTCAAATTGTAAAAGGTGATGCTATGAAAGTGCTACACTCAATATGCCAGCAAATTTGGAAAACTCAGCAGTGGCCACAGGACTGGAAAAGGTCAGTTTTCATTCCAATCCTAAAGAAAGGCAATGATGTAGAATGTTCAATCTACCGTACAATTGCACTTATCTCACATACTAGCAAAATAATGCTCAAAATTCTCCAAGCCCGGCTACAACAGTATGTGAACCATGAACTTCCAGATGTTCAAGCTGGATTTGGAAAAGGGAGAGGAACCAGAGATCAAATTGCCAATGTCTATTGGGTCATCGAAAAAGCAAGAGAGTTCTAGAAAAACATTTACTTCTGCTTTATTGACTATGCAAAAGCCTTTGACTGCGTGGATAATGACAAAGTGTAGAGAATTCTTCAAGAGGTGGGAATACCAGACCACCTTACCTACCTCCTGAGGAATCTGCATGCAGGTGAAGAAGCAACAGTTAGAAATGGACATGGAACAGCAGACTGGTTCCAAATCGGGAAAGGAGTACATCAAGGCTGTGTATTGTCACCCTGCTTATTTAACTTATATGCAGAGTACATCATGAGAAATGCTGGACTGGAAGAAACACAAGCTGGAATCAAGATTGCCAGGAGAAATATCAATAAACTCAGATATGCAGATGACAC
>NW_011494942.1:14342647-14382796 GCF_000754665.1 Bison bison bison | reverse complement strand
TAAACTCAGATATGCAGATGACACCGCCCTTATGGCAGAAAGCAAAGAAGAACTAAAGAGCCTCTTGATGAAAGTGAAAGAGGAGAGTGAAAAACCTGGCTTGGTCCCATCACTTCATGGCCAATAGATGGTGAAACAGTTGAAACAATGACAGACTTTATTTTTGGGGGCTCCAAAATCACTGCAGATGGTGATTATAGCCATAAAATTAAAACACACTTGCTCCTTGGAAGGAAAGTTATCACCAACTTAGACAGATTATTAAAAAGCAGGGACATCACTTTGCCAACAAAGGTCCCTCTAGTCAAAGTTATGGTTTTTCCAGTTGTCATGTATGGATGTGAGAGTTGGACTATAAAGAAATCTAAGCATCAACGAATTGATGTTTTGAACTTTGGTATTGGAGAAGACTCTTGAGAGTCCCTTGGACTGCAAGGAAGTTGAACTAGTCAGTCCTAAAGGAAATCAGTCCTGAGTGTTCATTGAAAGGACTGATACTGAAGCTGATGCTGCAATACTTTGGCCACCTGATGCAAAGAACTGACTCATTTGAAAAGACCCTGATGCTGGGAAAGATTGAAGGTGGGAGGAGAAGGGGACAACAGAGGATGAGATGGTTGAATGGCATCACTGACACAATGGACATGAGTTTGAGTAAACTCCGGGACTTGGTGAAGGACAGGGAGGCCTGGCGTGCTGCCGTCCATGGTGTCGCAAAGAGGCAGACACGACTATGTGACTGAACTGAACCGAACTGGAAGGAAGCCAAATTTAAACCCACAGTGTTGGCCAAAGATAGTTATTTAAAGAGATAAGATAGAGATTGGGATAAAGATAAGATAAAAATTGCTACTGAGGCAAAAATCAATCAACTGAAGCTGAAGCTCCAATACTTTGGCCACTTGATGCAAACAGCAAAGAGACTCACTGGAAAAGACCCTCATGCTGGGAAAGATTGAGGTCAGGAAAAGGGGGTGACAGAGGATGAGATGATTGGATGGCATCACTGACTCAGTTGACATGAGTTTGAACAAACTCCTAGAGATAGTGAAGGACAGGGAAGCCTAGTGTGCTGTGGTCCATGGGGTCCCAAAGAGTCAGACACTTTAGTGACTGAGGAACAACAGTGGGAAAGGAGCTTAGATTAGGAGTTCTTTAAGAACGTCTGGGATATTAAAGAGAAATGTGCTTCCTGGAAATGGTACAGAGACTGGCTGGGGCCTGGAAAGAAAGGGAGGAAGTGGGATCGAGGGAGGGAGGGAAGAGATGGAGGGAGGCTGGAAATGAGATAGCGTGGGCAGGGAAGGAAGTGGCAGGGAGCTAAGTGGTAGAGACAGGGGAGGAAACAGTGACTGAGGCAGGGTACTGCCTTTGAAGCTCATTCCTGCCCAAAACTTCTGTAGTAGGAATTCAGACTTACACAGGGAAACATTTGTGTCTAAACTTACAGTTTGTTTTCCAATATCTCTCTCCTAGAAGATACTAATGTAACATCTCTGAAAACGGAAGCATAAAATGGAAGTTCATTCTCTTAACATTTCAAGTTCTCCTAGATCTGTCTGATTGAGGGCATCCTGGCAAACCAGAAAAATAGGGGAGTCACTTTTCCATTGCTTTTTCTGGAAATAAATAGATTTTAGGGGCTCTTTGGCTTTAGAAATAGGAAATATTTTAGAGGCAATATGTTGTTTTGTGCTCTTATTTCATAGGAAAGAAAAGGAAGTACCTTTCTCCTGGTCACATGGTTGGTGAGTGATTAAATAAGAACCTGGTTATTATTCCATTTTTTAAAACTCTCAGCATGGTATTCTTTTCCTTAGACTTAAGAACATGTATTTACTTTCTTTCAGTAATATTTTTTTTTAAATATAGAATGAAGTATTCTCTCATATAAGGGTAGAGTTAAAAAAAGAAGGCCTATATAAAGAATGATTATATGTGTGACTGTTGCTCTTCAAATATTGTTTTTTAAAGAGGCTACTTAGGGACCTCTAGAAACTTTCAGCACTCCAGCTTTGAGGCTGACTGATTTGTCTCAGAGATTAATTAGGAAATGATAGGGAAAGAATCAAAGCATTGGCTTTGGCGTGTTTCCCAGTCACACAAACTGTTTGTGTGTGTGTATTATGCCATCCCCATCATGCATTTCTCACTTCAGAAAGAATTTGAGCTTGTGTGTTTTTTATTAGTTTGGACTTTCATTCTCAGCCTATGCAAGTTTCTGTGGGAATCACTCCTGATTATGACCACATCCATTAGGGGAGAACTGATCAATTACAAGCACACTGTCCTCTGCAAGGAGCAATAAGACCCTTGGGACCCCAGTTGGTGCTCCAACTTTGAGATCACTTTGCTATTCTCCCTCCAGCAGATTCCAGCAGGAGATACAATCTAGAGCCTCAAAAGGCAGGGCTGGAAACTAAACGACAACTTGGCTGTCAGTATTCTGGGCTTGAACCTGCTTTGGCATGGGGGTGGATAAGATGACCTCATAGGTCTTTTTCATCTCCAATTTCTGTGAACCATTGTTCTTGGGAATAGATGATTTAATAGGCTAATACACATTTGTGTTTGCCCATCCTGATGTTCCTTTTATTTGTTATATTTTACTTGGTTACCCTGGGAAGAATAAATACTTTATGTAAGTCCAGAGGCACTCAGAGGTCAAAATCTACAAAGGGCAGAGTTTGAAGGGATGTGGTCAAGAAAGAGAGAGATGGTACATAGGAAATCTGAGCTCACAAGTGCTTTATGCATGTTCCTGGAACAAAGTTTGAGGAAAAGCACCAAGATGTAATGTCTTCTGCTACAGTGGAAAGAATATAAATACGGAGACAGAAGACCTAGTTTGAACTCTGACTTACTGGCTTCTAATGACTTCAGCTTCCACATAGATTATGGATTCAATAATAGTTACCCTGCTTATTTCAAGAGGGTTGGTTTAAGAATCATCTGAGAGACTATGTGTCTGTGTATTACAAGAGTAAAGAGATATATAAATTAGTGATATTATCAATATTTAATGAAATGATTCTTATGCTCAGAGCTGAATAGAGTACTTCTGTGTACAAAAATCTATGCCAAAAACAGCTTTATTTTCTGAAAGTAATTTTGGGAGAAAGTACAAGAAATTAACAATGGGGAAATTAAGTTTAATCAGTGCACAGGAAGAAGGAGAAATAAAACCTCAAATGTTCCCATCTTATGGTTTGCTTAGCATGTTAACCAAAGCACTTTTCAAAGTCAGAGAAATTGAAAATCACTATTGATCTTTTTCTTATGATGAATGACTCCTAGGCATTTTAAAAGTAACAATCTAAATGGTTTAATATTCAAAGAAGCTGACTGAAAGAATGTAATTCAATATATATTTTTCTCAGCAAGACTATGACCCAAATTTAGAAGGAAAAAAATATTCCCTGCCTTTAAGAATCCCAGTTTAAAGGGGGAAAATGAATTAGTGAATTAACGAATACATTCAATGTTTTTTAGGGGTTAGATCAGATCAGATCAGTCGCTCAGTCGTGTCCGACTCTTTGAGACCCCATGAATCACAGCACGCCAGGCCTCCCTGTCCATCACCAACTCCCGGAGTTCACTCAAACTCACGTCCATCGAGTCCGTGATGCCATCCAGCCATCTCATCCTCTGTCACCCCTTTTCCTCTTGCCCCCAATCCCTCCCAGCATCAGAGTTTTTCCAATGAGTCAACTCTTCACATGAGGCGGCCAAAGTCCTGGAGTTTCAGCTTTAGCATCATTCCTTCCAAAGAAATCCCAGGGCTGATCTCCTTCAGAATGGACTGGTTGGATCTCCTTGCAGTCCAAGGGATTCTCAAGAGTCTTCTCCAACAACACAGCATCAATTCTTCAGCACTCAGCCTTCTTCACAGTCCAACTCTCACATCCATACATGACCACTGGAAAAATCATAGCCTTGACTAGACGAATCATTGTTGGCAAAGTAATGTCTCTGCTTTTGAATATGCTATCTGGTTGGTCAAAACTTTCCTTCCAAGGAGTAAGCATCTTTTAATTTCATGGCTGCAGTCACCATCTGCAGTGATTTTGGAGCCCAGAAAAATAAAGTCTGACACTGTTTCCACTGTTTCCCTATCTATTTCCCATGAAGTGACGGGACCGGATGCCATGATCTTCATTTTCTGAATGTTGAGCTTTAAGCCAACTTTTTCGCTCTCCACTTTTACTTTCATCAAGAGGCTCTTTAGTTCCTCTTCACTTTCTGCCATAAGGGAGGTGTCATCTGCATATCTGAGGTTATTGATATTTCTCCCGGCAATCTTGATTCCAGCTTGTGTTTCTTCCAGTCCAGCGTTTCTCATGATGTACTCTGCATATAAGTTAAATAAACAGGGTGACAATATACAGCCTTGATGCACTCCTTTTCCTATTTGGAACCAGTCTGTTGTTCCATGTCCAGTTCTAACTGTTGCTTCCTGTCCTGCATACAGACTTCTCAAGAGGCAGATCAGGTGGACTGGTATTCCCATCTCTTTCAGAATTTTCCACAGTTTCTTGTGATCCACACAGTCAAAGGCTTTGGCATAGTCAAAGATGTTTTTCTGGAAATCTTCCTTTTTCAATGATCAAACAGATATTGGCAATATGATCTCTGGCTCCCCTGCCTTTTCTAAATCCAGCTTGAACATCTGGAAGTTCACTTTTCACATATTGCTGAAGCCTGGCTTGGAGGATTTTGAGCATTACTTTACTACCGTGTGAGATGAGTGCAATTCTGCAGTAGTTTGAGCATTCTTTGGCATTGCCTTTCTTTGGGATTGGAATGAAAACTGATCTTTTCCAGTCCTGTGGCCACTGCTGAGTTTTCCAAATTTGCTGGCATATTGAGTGCAGCACTTTCACAGCATCATCTTTCAGGATTTGGGAATTCTATCACTGGCACTAGCTTTGTTCGTAGTGATGCTTTCTAAAGCCACTTGACTTCACATTCCAGGATATCTGGTTCTAGGGATTAAGATAGGATCAAAATGATTCTTACAAAAGGGTTTTATTTGGTTCTACTTCTTCTCAAATTACTCATTGGTATCTAGGAGTTGTCTTATGAGTGATCCACCCACTAAATCATTGGCCATCATTTTGTAAACACTATTTTTGTCCTTTCCTATTCCTGTTCATGTAGTAATCCCTCTTGGCTTTGTTAAATTTCAGTGAAGCCCCTATTACTGTTGACCCTCAGGGATGCCTCTCTACTGGTCCCTGTTTGAGTTGCCTCTGTGGCCCATAAGTGCCTCTTCTGGCATTAGTACAGCACAAGGAACATTAAATAAATAGATCAGACAGGTGTATAAACAAACTGCAGTAGAAATGCCTAGTAGGAATCTATTGATTCTACTTAGCTAGGGGAATGTGGTGGGTTCATCGAATGCTGTTCCTGAAAGAACACATTTATTTTTAAAATACAAAACTAAATGTGTTGACAGAGAGGAGAGAAAAGACATCCAAGGATTATGGAAGTATATGGGCTTCCTTCATAGCTCACTTGGTAAAGAATCCACCTGCAATACAGGAGACCCCAGTTCAATTTATGGGTGGGGAAGCTCCGTTGGAGAAGAGATAGGCTACCCACTCCAGTATTCTTGGGCTTCTCTTGTGGGTCATCTGGTAAAGAATCTGCCTGCAATGTGGGAGACTTGGGTTCAATCCCTTGGTTGGGAAGATCCCCTGGAGAAGGGAAAGACTATGCATGCCAGTATTCTGGCCTGGAGAATTCCATGAACTATATAGTCCATGGGGTCACAAAGAGTTGGACATGACTGAGTGACTTTCACTTTCACTTTCATGGACAAAAGCACAGACATGTAAGAGTTTATACCATCTAGTTTAGAAAAAAAAAGTAAAGCCTTTTCTCAAAGGCAGTATAATAAAGTACTTAGGTAACAAAAGCACATTAGAACAAAGGCCAACCATGTCTATAAAAGATGGAATGTCTAGTTTTACTCCGCCACCATTCTACCTTCCTATGGTAGCATAAGAAGTAGAGTTAATAGCATTTCTTTTCTCATTAAACAATAAAACAATTTGAATTAAAATTCCTCTAAGTGAAGTTCTGAGGTGGAGAAGAGCTGTGGTGAGTTCAAAGAGTAATGAAGCATATTACTGAAATGCCTGGAGACCTAACCACTAAGGGCTTAGAAACCATAACTATAACCAGCAAGTTGTCCATTTGGTGGTAGCAAATATAAACTAAGCTGAGTGTCTGAGACTTTAAAGTCTTTTTACTGAGACACATGTACCCCAGCGTTCATTATAGCACTGTTTACATTAGCTAGGACATGGAAGCAACCTAGATGTCCATCAGCAGACGAATGGATAAGGAAGTTGTGGTACATATACACAATGGAATATTCAGTTCAGTTCAGTTCAGTCGCTTGGTCGTATCCAACTCTTTGCGACCCCATGAATCGCAGCCTCCCTGTCCATCACCATCTCCCGGAGTTCACTCAAACTCACGTCTATCGAGTCGGTGATGCCATCCAGCCATCTTATCCTCTGTCGTCCCTTCTCCTCCTGCCCCCAATCCCTCCCAGCATCAGAGTCTTTTCCAATGAGTCAACTCTTCGCATCAGGTGGTCAAAGTACTGCTCAGCTATAAAAAGGAGCACACGTGAGTCAGTTCTAATGAGGTGGATGAAACTGGAGCTTATTATACAGAGTGAAGTAAGTCAGAAAGAGAAACACGAATACTGTATATTAACACATATGTATAAAATTTAGAAAGATGGTAACGATGATCCTATATGCAAGGCAGCAAAAGAGACACAGACATTTGGACTCTGTGAGAGAAGGTGAGGGTGGGATGTTTTGAGAGAACAGCATTGAAACATGTATATCACCATATATAAAATAGATGACTGGTGCAAGTTTGATGCATGAAGCAGGGCACTCAAAGCTGGTGCTCTGGAACAACTCAGAGGGGTGGTGTGGGGAGAGAAGTGGGAGGTGGGTTCAGGATGGGGGGACACATGTGCCCCTGTGGTGGTTCATGTTGATGTATGGCAAAAATAATCACAATATTGCAAAGTAATTATCTTTCAATTAAAATAAATAACTTAATTTAAAAAGGTCTCTTTACCTTGACTCATGAGTGTCTAATGTAGTAATTAGTACATCAGTTAAATTGGATCCTAAATACAACCACTTGTTTTCAGAAACTGAGTAGTTTCGATGGAAGTTTCCGATTAAACATGCAGAAGGCACTCAGGTTTTATTCTAAGGCATAAAAAGTTGTGTTGAGACCCATGGTTCTGTATCCACATAGTCTTTACTCTATGTAAATCAATGTGATTTCCTGGCATCATCAACCACTATACTAGGACAACTTGAAGGCTATCGTTTTGTATAAAAAAGATTGTTTCCTCTTTGAACCACAGCTTCCTATGAGTTGTTTGGTTTATACTACCATCCTCCCCCACCTCCCTAAACCACTCAGTAGCAACAGATATGTTGAGTTATACTTTCCTCCAGCTGCTCCAGCAATGCTTTTCTGGTTGGTTTTTTTCCTCTCACTAGTAGGTATATATAATATCAGTTGTGCTCTGGATTAAATGATAAGCTCTGAGAGGGTAGCGACCAGGGAACTATTTGGGAGTTGACTGTGAATTAATGTTTTTATGTGAGGTAATCATGTTGCTCTCTTACGTACCACATCATCAATTTTGGTAAGTCAGGGTCTAAAAATGCATTCTTTAGAGCAGCAGAGGGTTTGAAAACTTCTTAGAAATTTCAGAGATAGATTTCTCTGCTCATGTACCCCCAGAAAATTTCTCTTTGTCCTTTTTACAAGACTTTTTTTACATTTTCACAAACACAGGACAAAAAGATGATAAAAATAGTGTTGAAAACATACTGTGTATTTGGGTCTGTACTAAACAATTTCCATAGAGATGACGCTTACTCCTCCCTGTAACTCAATGATCTCCATATTAAAGATGCAGAAACTAAGACTTTAGACAGAATAAGTAAACATTCCAAGGTCGCATGGTGAGAATGTAGCGGGGCTAGGGCTGAAATCCAGGTCTGATGGCGCTAAAACCTGTGCTTTTCAGTGGGAACTCTCAGTCTTCACCATTCAAACACAAACAAGGTTAATCTGTGACAGGGGAGGACAGGATTTGGGGTTATTACTGTGGACCTTGGGTTTGCTGTTATTTCATCTTTTTTTTGCAATAGTGAAGTGAAGTGAAAGTCACTCAGTCATGTCCAACTCTTTGCTACCCCATGGACTATACAGTCTTTGGAATTCTCCAGGCCAGAATACTGGAGTAGGTAGCATTTCCCTCTCCAGGGGATCTTCTCAACCCAGGGATCAAACCCAGGTTTCACACATTGCAGGTGGCTTCTTTACCAGCTGAACCAATACCTGAATGATAAACTTAGAAATTAGTCAAAATTCTTCTGGATGAAGCTATGAAGACACAGATTATATTATCTTGGAAGATTGTTTTTCAAAAAGAGAAATATATAATATTAAGAATGGAATGTTGGTTGATAGACAAGTGCAAAGATTTAATCAAAGTAATAAAATACAGAATAGGAATAACTAGTTGACACAAGCTAATCTAAAAATTATTTGGGTACCAAAACATGTATTGTATTAACTTAAAAAAAAAAAAAGTTAAGGTAGCCTATGACTTAGAATTGAAAAAAGAGAGACTAGGAAAATGCACTTTTCTCATATACTCAGAAAGATAATGCCTTTACTAACATATTGACTTAAATTCGATTTACCCTTAAAGAAAAGTAGAGAAATCAAAGATTATTTAGGGAAAAACTATCAAAAGATGGAAGACATTGAAGCTGAGAATTATAGGTAAATGTTAATAGCATTTGAGTTGTTCAGTTTAGAGAGAAATCAAAGTTAACACTCACTGTACACCTAAAATTGTTGTAAAAGCTGAATTTTTTCATTGGCTTCTACTTTTACATGGAGGGGAAGGATCAGATTGTGTTTCAGATTTATGTCATTTTACGCAAAGAAATTTTCTTTTCTGAAAAATTATATGTAAATCAAGAGTTTTCACCAAAATAAAACTATGAGAGAAAAGAGCCGAGGAATTTCATTAATAGATTCAAGTCTGAAAGAAGTGAAAACCCTGAGTTATTCTTTTCTATGGCACTTCGAACAGACCACAGGTCCCCCACTTCATACCCCACTTCCTCCAAAAACCTCTGTGAGTCAGTTCGTGCTGTGACTGACATATAAATTTTTCTAAAGCGATTGAAATGGAACAAAACCAGAACATCAAAATGCTCTCCAAACCCAACCTGACCCAACCTGATATTTCCCTTGGTTTGAATCCCTGGTATTAAAAAAGAAAAAAGAAAAAAAGCTTTAAATGCTCTAGAAAGCCTTTCTGGAGAAGGCAATGGCACCCCACCCCAGTACTCTTGCCTGGAAAATCCCATGGACGGAGGAGCCTGGGAGGCTGCAGTCCATGGGGTCGCTAAGAGTCGGACATGACTGAGCGACTTCACTTTCACTTTTCACTTTCCTGCATTGGAGAAGGAAATGGCAACCCACTCCAGTGTTCTTGCCTGGAGAATCCCAGGGATGGGGGAGCCTAGTGGGCTGCCGTCTGTGGGGTCGCACAGAGTCGGACACGACTGAAGTGACTTAGCAGCAGTAGCAGCAGCAGAGAGCCTTTCTATTTCAAAAAGAAATTCTATGGTGAATGCTTAGGAAAAAAAAAGACACGGATCTATTTGTTTTGCAAATGTTGATATGGGGGTCTGATTTGCTTGAACTATCTAGTTATCTAGAAGTTTTGATTATATTGATGTGGTCAAAGTAGATATAACAACACCACTTTGAGTCCCATGCCTATAATTGAATCAACAAGACAACTTTGCTGATTATTTTGTATTAAAATTAATTATGCAATTAGGGTGATAAATGGCATGCTTAGTCTCCTTTACAGAGAGAGAAGTCTGGAAAATTGACATCCTTAGACTTTCCATACTTAGAAAATTTAGGAACTTCAAACAAGAATGTTGCCCATTTATTGGCCCCTTCAGTTTTGCACTCTGTGCAAAACAGTCTGTAGGTGTTGCTCCTACAGTATCTGTGCTAGCTCCTCCTATTAGACCACAGAAAGACTGGGCAGCCTTATTGGAGAGCAGCCTTAGCCAAGGAATAGATACCACTTCTGACTTTCTTTTACTTGACCACTGGGAAGGTTCTTAATAATTTATAATCTTGATACCTCAAGCTTGTGTCCCTTGTTCACATGGAAGCAAATGTAGCTTTTTTATTTTTTTTTTCTGAGCAACTATAAGAAGGACCTTCCAAGCCATAGTTTATTGTTCATAGTTTCTGGGTTTTTTTTTTTTTTTAATTTGACTACTTGGTGGGATCCTGGGAATATGGAGACCTCATCATTCTTTAAGATTTGAGATATACTTAGAGGCTAAATTAAAATCAGTCTCCACACAATAGCAAAGGGTATGTGTTAGGAGTGGGTGGTGATGTTGAATTAGGAATGGCTAGGTGCAACTTCTCTTCCAAAGGTTTGAAGCCAATTACCCTGACCTGCTAGAGCAGGACACATAAAAAGCTCCTAATAGAATGTCTACTTCTATTCATTTCACTTCTACTTATTACAGTTGACTCTTTGACTTCTAGAGACTTTAGCATCCACGGATTTTGGTATGAGTAGGAGATTCTGGAACCAACCCATACCAGTCCCCAAAAGTGACTAGTTTAATTGTGGGTTTGGATTCAAAAGGACATGATTGGGATTTGGGAAGGGATTGGTTGCTCAGATACAGATAAGGCAAGAAGTGTAAACCAAAGTGAAGAAGTGGAACCTGAGAATTTTGCTGACCCTGAAAAACGGGGACTGTTTTATAAAACAAAAGGTCAGAAACACATGGAGAAGATATCAAATTTTATTGCCAGATAAGTGACATTCCATTTTATTGTTTTCCTCTATTTCTTTGCATTGATCACAGAGGAAGACTTTCCTATCTCTCCTTGCTATTCTTTGGAAATCCACGTTCAAATGGGTATATCTTTCCTTTTCTCCTTTGCCTTTCACTTCTCTTCTTTTCTCAGCTATTTGTAAGCCTCCTCGGACAACCATTTTGCCTTTTTGCATTCCTTTTTCTTGGGGATGGTCTTGATCACTGCCTCCTGTGCAATGTCATGAACCTCTGTCCATAGTTCTTCAGGCACTCTACCAGGTACCTCTTCAGGTACTCTAATTCCTTGAATCTCTCTGTCACTTCCACAGTATAATTGTAAGGAATTTGGTTTAGGTCATACCTGAATGGTCTAGTGGTTTTCCCCACTTTCTTCAATTTAAGCGTGAATTTTGCAATAAGGAGTTCATGATCTGAGCCACAGTCAGCTCCTGGTCTTGTTTTTGCTGACCATGTAGAGCTTCTCTTCAAGACTAGAGGTCTTTTCAAGAAAATTAGTGATATCAAGGGAACATTTCATGTAAAGATGGGCACAATAAAACACAGAAATGGTATGGACCTAGCAGAAGCAGAAGATATTAAGAAGAGCTGGCAAGAATACACATAACTATACAAAAAAGATCATCATGACCCAGATAACTACGATGGTGTGATCACTCACCTAGAGCCAGACATCCTGGAATGTGAAGTCAAGTGGGCCTTAAGAAGCATCACTACTAGCAAAGCTAAAGGAGGTGATGGAATTCCAGCTGAGCTATTTCAAATCATAAAAGATGATGCTATGAAAATGCTGCACTCAATATGCCAGCAAATTTGGAAAACTCAACAGTGGCCACAGGGCTGGAAAAGATCAGTTTTCATTCCAATCCCAAAGAAGGGCAATGTCAAAGAATGTTCAGACTACTGCACAATTGCACTTATCTCACACACTAGCAAAATAATGCCCCAAATTCTCCAAGCCAGGCTTCAACAGTATGCAAACTGTGAACTTCCAGATGTTCAAGCTGCATTTAGAAAAGGCAGAGGAACCAGAGATAAAAATGCCAACATCTGTTGGATCATCAAAAAAGCAAGAGAGTTCCAGAAAAACATCTACTTCTGTTTTATTGACTATACCAAAGCCTTTGAAGATCATGTCATCTGGTCCCATCACTTCATGGCAAACAGATGGGGAAACAATGGAAACCGTGACAGATTTTATTTTCTTGGGATCCAAAATCATTGTAGATGGTGACTGCAGCCATGAAATTAAAAGATGTTTGCTCCTTGGAAGAAAAGCTATGACCAACCTAGACAGCATATTAAAGAGCAGAGACATTATTTTGCCAACAAAGGTCCATCTAGTCAAGGCTATGGTTTTTCCAGTGGTCATGTATGGATGTGAGAGTTGGACCATAAAGAAAACTGAGTGCCAAAGAATTGATGGTTTTGAACTGTGGTGTTGGAGAAGACTCTTGAGAGTCCCTTGGACTGCAAGGAGATCCAACCAGTCAATCCTAAAGGAAATAAGGCCGGAATATTGACTGGAAGGACTGATGCTGAAGCTGAAACTCCAATACTTTGGCCACCTGATGTGAAGAACTGACTCATTGAAAAGACCCTGATGCTGGGAAAGAGTGAAGGCAGGAAGAAAAGGGGATGACAGAGGATGAGATGGTTGGATTGCATCATGGACTTGATGCACATGAGTTTGTGCAAGCTTCGGGAGTTGGTGATGGATAGGCAGGCCTGGCGTGCTGCAGTCCATGGTGTCGCAGAGTCTGACATGACTGACTGAACTGAACTGAGCTGAAGTGACACTCCAGTTACTTATTCCAAAGAGATCTTTATTGCAAAACAAGTTGTCTGATCTTTGACAAGTATTTAATCTCTCCCATAATATGCTTCCCTAATACCATTAACTAGAAATTATCTTTTCTCAGTATTATTTTGTGGACTGAATTAAAATGTAGAAGTTGGCTGACATAGTAACTGAAGCATAGTAGACTTAGAGAATACTAGTTCTCTTCCTTTTTATGAACTTAACTGTTAAAACATATAAGGATTGCACAACAATTATATCACCCACTTATTGAGTGTCATTGCTCACTATTAAGTACTAGGTGTTTTACAAATTTTCTTTTTATTTTGCAGCGACTCTTTGTGACTCCATGAACTGAAATCTGCCAAGCTACTCCATCCATGAGATTTCCCAGGCACAAGTATTGAAGTGGGTTCCCATTTCCTCTTCCAGGGAATATTCCTGACCCCAGGGGTGGAATCTGTATCTCCTGCATTGCAGGTGAATTCTTTACCACTGAACCAGCAGGGAAGCCTATATTGGAGCATAGTTAATTAATAATGTTGTGTTAGTTTTTGGTGTATAGCAAAATGATTCAGTTATACATATACATGTATCTATTCTTTTCCAATTTAAGTTATTACAGAATATTGAGCAATGTTCCTGTCCTATGTAGTAGTTCCTTGTTGATTACCTATTTTAAATAAAGCACTGTGTACATGTCAATATCAAACTCCAATTTATCCCTTGCTTTTAGCTCTACTTTTGATTTTATCAAAGTGAAAGAGTCATTTTTACTCAATAATCAAGAAGATTGTATTTTTCTGAGTTATTTTTAAAACTTTGAGATATCTTGGTAATCTAGAAAACATCTAGTTATTTTCTTTGTGAGAGTCCTGATTGTTAACATTGTATTACATTAATAAAACATATATTGTTTTGTATCTAACATTTTTCACTCAACAATATATTTGGAAAGTTCATTTAAGTTGTGCATGTAACTGTAGTTTGTTTATTTTCAACTGTGAATAGACATCCCTGGGGGGAATATACCATAACTGGCCATGTGGAGAGTTTCCAGTTAGAAGCTATGATGAAGAGTGCTGCTGTGAATTTTCTTGTACCTTCTTTTGGTGCAAATGTGTTTGCATTTCTGTCGGAGTAGAATTGTTGGACTATAAGATATGTGAGATTTCAGTTTTAATAAGTGCTACCAGTTTTGGGAAGTACTTATATGCTTTACACTTCTACCAGCAATGAATTCCAAGTATTACATGCCCATCAACATTTGTTATTTGTTTTTTTCATTTTATTCATTCTGGCAAGTGTGTAATGATACTGCGCTTGTGGTTTACATTTGCAATTTCCTGATGACAATGACACTGAGCCTTTTCACTCTGTTTATTGGCCATTTGTATATCCTCTTTTATGAAGTATTATTTTGGTATTTTTGTATCGAATGGACCATCTTCTTACTGATTTCTCTTTATTTTCTGGATATGAACCCTTTGTGAGTTTTAGGACTGTAAATATCTTCTTCATCTCCCTGGCTTATTTTTTCTATTCTCTTGATATCTTTTGAGGAATATACATTTTTAATTTAATATATTCCATTGTATTAATTCTTTCCTTCAAGGATAGTGCTTTTTACTTGCTGATTAAATCCTTCTTTCCCTTGTCTCTTATATTTTAGAACTTTGCTGTTTTGCCTTTCACATTTAGGTCTACAATCTACCTGAAGTAGATATTTGGAGGCAATTTAAGGTAGAGGATGTTTCGTCTTTATGTATATCCTACTATGTGAACTACTTATTAAAGAGATATCACTTTTTGCTTAGTTGTACAGTGCCACCTTTGTCTTCAATATAGAATCCACATCTGGGTGAGATTGATACAGATTCCTTAGTTATATAGATTCCTTACTTTTTCTCATAGATCTAACTGTTGGTCCTTGAGCCAATATTACATTGTCTTAGTTACTGATGCTTTATAACTGAGTCTGATATAATCTGATATTTGGGAGAGCAAATACTTATATGCTTTTCCATCAGATGATTCTTGAACAGTCTTGATTTTCTTAATCTTTTAATAGAAATTTTAGAATCAGCTTTTTAAGACTCACCAAAATTTTCCAAAAAAAAAAAAAAAACCCACAAAACTTTAGAAGTTTTTGGAGAGGGGATTGCATTAAATCATCAAAATCAATTTGGGGAGTACTGACATATTGAATATTAATTTTAGCATTCTATAAGCACAATATATCCTTTTATTGAATTCCATTTTCTTTGATTTTTCTGCTATATACTTTGTACATTTCTATGTAGAAGTCTCATAAAACTTTCTTTAGATTTACCCCTAGAAATCTGACAATTTGATACTATAGAAAGGATATCTTTCAAAGAATTCAACTTCCCTTTCTGTCAATTGCAATTGAACACGACTCAACAGTTTTTTTTACATTAATTTTTACCCAGCAATTTTTAAAAGCTATTATTGTAAAATAGCTTTTACAATAACAAAAAAGGCATTACTGTAAAATTTTTATATAATCACATCATCTGTGAATAATAAGAATTTGATTTCTTCCTTTTTTGTCTTTATACTTCTTATTTATTTTTCTCATAGAACATTATGATTTTGAGTAGAAATGGTGATGGTGGCCATATTATTCTTATTTCTGATCCCAAAGGAAAATTTTTCAAAATTTATTATAAAGTAAGATGTCTGCTGAAGGTTTTAAAGATACTCTTTATCAGATTAAGAAAGCTTCTTAATATTCAAAGTTCATTAGGAATTTAAAAAAATCATATATATGTTAAATCTTTTCAAATGTGTCTCTGTTAATATTGAGATTTTTTTCTCCATAATTCTATTAATGTGGTAAAGTATACTAGTTGATTTTCTACTGTTAAACCAGTTTTACTCTCCTGATACAATACAAATTGGTGATCCTGGTATGGCTTTGCTAATATAGTGTTTAAGAATTTTGCTTGTATATTCAGGAGTTAGTGAAAGTGAAAGTCACTCAGTCTTGTCTGACTCTGTGTGACCCCATGGACTATACAGTCCATGGAATTCTCTAGGCCAGAATACTGAAATGAGTAGCCTTTCCCTTCTCCAGGAGATCTTCCTAACCCAGGGATCGAACCCAGGTCTCCCACATTGCAGGCAAATTCTTTACCAGCTCAGCTACCAGGGTTAGATTTATCTGTAATTCTTTTTCCCCATATTGCCTTTATCAGGTTTTGTCATAAATTTTATACTGGCATTATAAATAAAAATGGGAAGCTTTTCCATCTTTTCTCTGCATTTGTGTAAAAATGACATCATTCCTTCTGAATATTTGCTAAAATTCACAGGTAACTGTTCTTGCTCCAGGATTTTCTTTGGAGGAAGGTATTTATTTACAGAGTAGTTTTTGCTCTTACAGAGTATTGTTGCTGTTCAATCACTGTTGTGTCTGACTCTGTGACCCCATGAACTGCAGCATGCCAGGCTTCCCAGTTCTTCACTATCTCCCAGAGTTTGCTATCTAACCATGTCATACTCTTCCCCCTTCTCCCTTTGCCTTCAATGTTTCCCAACATCAGGAATTTTTCCAATGAGTCGGCTCTTCCCATCAGGTGGCCTAAGTATTGGAGCTTCAGCTTCATCATCAGTCCTTCCAATGAATATTCAGGGTTGATTTTCTTTGGCATTGACTGGTTTGATTTCCTTGCAGTCCAAGGAACTCTCAAAAGTCCTCCAGCACAATTCCAAAACATCAATTCTTCCATGCTCAGCCTTCTTTATGGTCCAAATCTCACATCTGTACGTGACTACTGGAAAAATCATAGCTTTGACTACAGGGAACAGTGATAGTATTGCTTACATTTTCAATTCCTTCCTTCATCTTTGGTAACTATGTTTTTAGGTAAGTCAGCTATATTTGGAAACTTGTAAAAGTGTGTAATGTTAAGTTTCCAACCTCTGTTTCTTTAAGTTGTTTATGATTATAGCAACCATATGATTCATAATCCCACTGGAACACTTGAGAGTGAGAAGAGTACTACAAATTATTGAAATTCTTTATTTTTGATAGACTTTCTATATTTATTTACCTATATTGATTTCATTATTGTGGTGTACTTATAAAATGATTTCATTATTTTGGTGTAATTATAAAATGACTGAAAGTCTATTTTAAAATAAAAGTCTTTCTACAAAATATAAATAGCATTATCTATTTTCATTAATGCAAAAAATCTTTATATTCAATTCCTAAGCATTATAAAATGAACAAAATGTTTGTTCTTAGTAAATATTCATATCATTTAATTAGTTTCTTGGCTGTATTTATCACTGACATTATTGTATTACTGATATTTTTCTGAAGAATATAATTTTTACAATATTTTCTTATTATCCTTAATTTTTTTCATATAATTGCCTGCAGTGTTTTCAAAATAGATTTTATCTTTCTAAATTTGAAACTGTTGACAATTTCAGTTGATATTTTTTGTAAAACAAAATATTTTAAATTAAGAACATACTCTTTCTACAGGTGTTGAGGTACCTCAAAGCTCATAGTAGTTTCCTGGAATAAATTTTATTATTTTTTCATAATGAAATACACAAATATTTCAGTCTAAATATTTTCACAAGTTCTGTCTTTTTTCTTCAATTCAGAGTACACGTCTTTGAAAAATATTTTTGCAAGGAAGAATTCATCAAACAAGTTGTCTATGGTTTTGACTCTTTTGAGCATTCACTAAATTCACATGCTGTAAAATTTCGGGCCTTTTCAATTTCATTCCACTCCAATTCAGAACATAAATTTACCCAATTAGAAGTAGAAATTCCATCAAAAGATTCTTATGACAAGTTAAAATTTACAAATTTCAATTGCAATATTTTAATGCTAAATCTTATACACTATTTGAGTTCCTAATAAATTATTTCTCCAAGTCTTCCTTCTTTTTAAAGGAATATATTTATATTTGTCTGAATGTTTGTCACTTAATTACAATTAGTAACTCTGAGAGTTGAAGTTTTATGCTATTCCATTTGGTGAATATTTTCATTAGAGGTTTCCAACTGATTCTGATAAAAATAAAACCAAATTTTGGAGTCTTATTTATCAAGAACTTAAAAAGCATTGTAGGCCATTGAGGTTAAATTATTATTAAGTTTACATATGTGTAAGCATATAAATATTCAGTGTTAATTTTATCTCAAAATGTTAAGTTTATTGTTGAAATTTGCATACATCCTGAGTACTGACAACTAGAGTTTTCATTTCAATTGGTAGAATATAGCAGCTTCTTTGGATGTAATTATGAATTTCCAGGTGGCACTAGTGGTAAAGAACCTACCTGACAAAGCAGAAGACATAAGAGACATGAGTTCGATCCCTGGGTTGGGAAGATCCCCTGGAGGAGGGCATGGCAACCCACTCCAGTATTCTTGTCTGGAGAATCCCGATGGACAAAGGAGCCTGGAGGGTTACAGTCCATTGTGTCACACAGAGCCAGACACAACTGAAGCAACATAGCACACATGAACAGCAGCTTCTTGGGATGTAATTATGAATTATGTGTAGACCAAATCAAGGATTAACACGTTTGAAATTTAGTAAGGCTATTGCCTTATGTTGGCATCATGCTTCATCAAAATTTGTATATTTATCACAAAAGCAAATACTTTTGTCTTTAATATTGGCTTTTCAAATGAAATTTACAACAGCATTCACAAAAATGTCGCATTTTGACTTTCAACAGAAGGAAAATCCAAGCATTTGCCTCTGTATAAATGAATTCCCAAGCACTTGATTCTGTGTAAGCAACAAAAGCATTATGAAATCAACTGATGTTCTATTTGAAGCATCTGATGACACTAATATAAAGAGAGTGCTTACATATCTGGGTATTCATTGAAATAAGGGAGACAATATATTCATGGCTGTCACTTCATTTTCATATGTGCACAAGAAACTTTATCTTAACAAAATGAATGGAAGTAATTATAGCAGTCATTTGATCTAAATGAAAAGCGCTGCTTCACAGAATGAGTGAGTGAAAGTCACTCAGTCGTGTCTGACTCTTTGTGACTCAATCAATGGACTATAGAGTCCATGGAATTCTCCAGGCTGGAATACTGTAGTGGGTAGCCTTTCCCTTCTCCAGGGGATCTTCCCAACCCAGGGATCAAACCCAGGTTTCCCACATTACAGGCAGAGTCTTTATCAGCTGAGCCACAAGGTAAGCCCAAGAATACTGGAGTGCGTAGCCTATCTGTTCTCCAAGGGATCTTCCCCACCCAGAAATCAAACTGGGGTCTCCAGCATTGCAGGTGGATTCTTTACCAACTGAGCTATCAGGGAAGCACGAAGCATGTAAATATATCTATGACTGCTTTGGCTAGTTTTTGTATGCAAGAATAGCCTTCTCAAAATAACTATTAATTTAGAAGTATAAGTGTCTTCTGTCTTTGTGTGTGTGTGTGTCATCAGGAATAATGCCATGACTCCTATAAAGACTGGTAAATGTAAATTAACATTTTGTGTAAGTAACACGTTTATCAGCAATATTCTTGAGGAACTGAAATTTCATACTTAATCTTTACTAAATATTTTAAAGTTCAAAATTCAAAAGATTAGAAAATAAGAAAGCATTACCTAACAATAAAGGAAGCATACAGTTACAGATTTACTCCATTCAATAAATGAAAACCATTGTAGCAAGATAGTTTAGGTTTCTCTAGTCTATACACTTTATGACAGGGCTACACAGCTGTTTTCCCACATAAATTCCTCATTTAACCTGTAATTTCTCACTTGCCTCACAGACTCTACCACTGGTAGCCTGTCCATTTCATGCATCTCATAGGTCACACCTGAGTCATATTACAGCTCATTAGAACACCAAGAAGCTGACAGGGCAGTGGTGTTGAATAGTCCCCAGAGTCAGCCCAGAGATGCCTTTCCTGAAAAGTGCACCTCACTTTATCAGCGAGTGCCTGCCTTGTTTCCTGTGGAGGAAGGTGTTAGCTAGGCTCGTCAGGGTTAGCAAAAGGAGTGGCAGGTTGCCATTTATCATCATCAGGTTTATAGTCAGAACTTGGTTCACTGAACATATATTACACATACAATTAGATAAAGCAATGGCATTGAGTCAAAGTACAAAAAAGAAATTCTACTGAATTCACCAGGAATTATTTTACTGCAAGTATTAAAACTGAAAATTTATTACAAAAGGAAAGCTCAGGTGAAAAAAAGAGTTAGGATACCAGTGAAAATGATGTAAACTGGAACATTCTACAAATAATACTCTGGTAATTCCCTTTCCTTCCTTCCTCCTTCTCTGCCACCATCTCTCTCCTCTTTCTCATTTCTCTCTTTCTTTCTTTCCTTTTCCCTCCGACTCTTTGCTTTCTCTCTGAAAAATCCTACCCTTATACCAAATTAGAGGGAATAATATGATGAACACCAATGTACTTTCTCACAGCTTCAACAGTTTTCAACACATGATCAATTTGTTTCCTCTTCAGTCCTCTCATTATTCATTTCCCCTGCATTACTTTAAAGCAAACCTCAGACACCCTTTCTTTGCATGTGATGATTGTTTTTCAGATATTTTCAGGACATTTAACAGTTGCTGCCTGTTTTCTATTTTTTATATTGCTTGTTTGTGTGTTCTCTCCTACTTTCTTGATAGTCTCGTCCAGCGTTTATTGATTTTGTTAGGCTTTTCAAAGAAATGTCTCTTTTTTTTTTCATTTTCTTTTTTAATATTTTTTAATATAAATTTATTTATTTTAATTGGAGGTTAATTACAACATTGTATTGTTTTGCCATACATCAACATGAATCCGCCACAGGTATACATGTATCTCTTTAGTGGCCTTCTCTACATTTTGTTTGTGGTTTCATTAATTTCTCTTATCTTTATTATTTTCTTTCTTATACTTTCTTTTTGTTCAGTTGGATGTTCTAATTTTTTCAGATGTATGCCAGCTCATACATCAACCTTTCTTCTTTTCTAATAAATGTACCCAATCTTTTACACTTCTAAGTAGAGTATTTTGGTGGCATTTCACGAATTTGAAATGCAATTTTATTTTCAGTTGGGTCAAAAAATTTCCAAAAAAAAATTTTTTTTTCCAAATTTTTATTGTAATTTTTAATTCAAATTTTGAATTGTATTTTCAGTTGGATCAAAACATTTTTTAATAGTCTCTGGGATTTCTTTTGACCCGTAGGGTATTTAGTAGTACATTTCTTAATTTCCAATCATAAGAGGATTTTCCAGTTATCTTTTTATTATTGGTTCCTAGCATAACTGTAGTAAGGAATATAGTGAAGAATTATATGCTGTATGCCTTCTGTTCATTCTTTTAATTAAAGAAATTCCACTTGAAAGTTTAATTAATTTGCATTAATTCACTTAAATTCAAGGAAATTGCTTTTACATTCAGTTTTAAATTTGTCATCTCATTCAAAGAGAAGTATTTGTTCTGTCTATTCTGAGTTCCTTGTCTCTCTCTTCTTGATTTTATAAGGGTTGAATATTTTTTTCTCTTGCCTTAGAAGTTATATACACTCTTCATTATTGGTTATTCCATTTGAGACACTGATGAAAAGCTGTGGAGCACAGTTTTCTCAGGTTCCAGGAAAACCCACTCTTTTAACTTAATCCGTTATCTGTGGTTAAGCATCTCAGAGAAAATGAAGAAATAAACAGCAAGTGGTGCTTCTTAAACACTTGAGCAAGAATAAAACAAGGCAAGGTCATCACAGTGTCCAATATTAAGTTTTGTCAACTTTCTCATTGGAATTCAGATATGTCTGATCATGGTTAGCAGATACATGCCTATATTACGGGGATGGGAACATTTCCATGAAGATGTTGACAACTAGTTAAGTTGTACTAAGTACATGATTGTATACATTGTATAGGCTTCAAAAATATAGACTCATGAAGGATCTGGAGCTGATAATAAAACTGATGGATGTCACATTATAACTTTCATTATGGTTCTTTAATGCATCCATAACACCTGGAAACAGGAGAAAGGCAGATTTGGGGGCTCTATTTACAACATTCAGATTTACTAGATCAGGCTTGTGAATGGGCTCAGGTAGGTTTTCCTGAGGAGTTAGAGAAATAATGGAATAGAGTCCCCAGAGACTTACTATTGCAATGCCAATGGGCTTAGTGCAATATAATGGCTAATGTTGTCAGCATCAACCAGTTAGTGACCACTATAGGAAGTGGACTTTATTCATAAAAAAGCTAGCATCCAGAACAAAGTACCAGGCCTCTCAAAGCCAGAGTAAAAAATCAAGTTAATTCAGCTGAAATTCAAATTAAGACACTGTCTCCATGAAAAATTCAATGAAATGAAAAATTTTACCTGTGTTGAATATAATCTGTAAAAAGTATGCCTTCTTGTTATGCTATTTAAGCTAATGTGACTTATTTAAGGTGGTGGCATATTGCTTTCACCATCAATTAAAAATATTTCCCCATGATGTTAAAACTCCATTAAGCATACTATGTGACATACTAAGTGATATTAATACCTCATATACAATTTCTCATTGATCTTCACCACTGTAGGCATTATACAGAAACTGAGGCAGACAGAGATGAACTCAACCACGATTACAGAGCTGGTGAGTAGCAGAGCCAATGTTTGATGTGCTTATTCCAAAAGTGATGTTTGTTCCAACCTGCCTTCCTTAATCCTGAGAATTTATTAATATGAACATGCTAGGAAGGAAATGTTGTGATATGGAATTTCTTTATAGGCTAAATTGGCTAAATTCACCTCTAATTTTTCTCCAGCAGCGTTTTCATTCAGAGCTGGACCATGGCTGTTACAAAAGATACCCAGCTTTGGGATAGATAGGATTTCATTATGAAAGCACTGGGGAGATTTGAGAGAAATTTGAACTAGGTTTCTGAATGATATGCACATTTCTTCAAAACTGGAGGATACATACATCAAGCATAGATCTTGTCTATAACTATGAATTTATTTTTTTTAATTTTATTTTATTTTTAAACTTTACAATATTGTATTAGTTTTGCCAAATATCAAAATGAATCCGCCACAGGTATGCATGTGTTCCCCATCCTGAACCCTCCTCCCTCCTCCCTCCCCATACCATCCCTCTGGGTCGTCCCAGTGCACTAGCCCCAAGCATCCAGTATCGTGCATCAAACCTGGACTGGCAACTCGTTTCATACATGATATTTTACGTGTTTCAATGTCATTCTCCCAAATCTTCCCACCCTCTCCCTCTCCCACAGAGTCCATAAGACTGTTCTATACATCAGTGTCTCTTTTGCTGTCTCGTATACAGGGTTATCGTTACCATCTTTCTAAATTCCATATATATGCGTTAGTATACTGTATTGGTGTTTTTCTTTCTGGCTTACTTCACTCTGTATAATAGGCTCCAGTTTCATCCACCTCATTAGAACTGATTCAAATGTATTCTTTTTAATGGCCGAGTAATACTCCATTGTGTATATGTACCACTGCTTTCTTATCCATTCATCTGCTGATGGGCATCTAGGTTGCTTCCATGTCCTGGCTATTATAAACAGTGCTGCGATGAACATTGGGGTACATGTGTCTCTTTCCCTTCTGGTTTCCTCAGTGTGTATGTCTAGCAGTGGGATTGCTGGATCATAAGGCAGTTCTATTTCCAGTTTTTTAAGGAATCTCTACTCTGTTCTCCATAGTGGCTGTACTAGTTTGCATTCCCACCAACAGTGTAAGAGGGTTCCCTTTTCTCCACACCCTCTCCAGCATTTATTATTTGTAGACTTTGGGATTGCAGCCATTCTGACTGGTGTGAAATGGTACCTCATAGTGGTTTTGATTTGCATTTCTCTGATAATGAGTGATGTTGAGCATCTTCAAAGAAAGCTGTGAGTCTCAAAAATACAATGTTATATAAAGACAAAAGAAGCACTATTATTTAGGGTAAAATAAATAAATTAAACAATGCCCTAGAGTCAACAGGGGAGAAATTACTGAGACAAAGAAAAAAGGAAAAAGGAAAGAAAAGATGGAGAAAAAGTCAGAGAAGCAAAAAAGAAAAGAACAAAGGGATCTAATCTAGCATATGGGATTCATCTAATGTATGGAAGAAAGAGTCCAGAGGTTGAAATATTGAGTCTTTTTGTTGAAAGTTAGCAGCATTTAAATACTACTTATAAGATATAAGGAAAGGTTCTCTTTTTACTTTTCTGTTTTGAAAATATGTCCCTATGAAATTGTCACCGTATAAGTATTAGATTTTGTTTTATGTATTCTCTTAACATAATGTGTGTTAAGTCGCTTCAGTCATGTCCAACTCTTGGCAACCCTATGGACTATAACTTGCCAGACTCTTCTGTCCACAAGATTCTCCAGGCAAGAACACTTGAGAGGGTTGCCATTTCCTCCTCCAAGGGATCTTCCTGACCCTGGGATCGAACTTGCCTCTCTTATATCGCCTGTATTGGCAGGCGGGCTGTTGACCAGTAGTGCCACCTGGGAAGCCCTCTGAAACCACAGAGATGTCTACAAAAGCGGGCTCCTGCTCAGGACACTCTTGGCTGCAGAAGCAGACACACACCAAGGCACACCAGCTATGCATACGGCTCCAAGGCCACACATGTGTGGGCGTGCAATCCCTAATAATACTTTTCAATTCTTAGCAGATTTACAATGTTTATACCTAATATTTTGTAGATATAACTAGACCTTGACTTCACACATTGCAGAATAACTAGAGTTTTTCTTCCTTATATCAAGGATTAAATTAAAAAGAAACAAATAAAAAAGATTTAAAAATGTAAGAGAAGCCTAAGTGTTCAATGGGGTCACAAAATACTGTGCTTGTTTGAAAAACGAGTTGACTTTTTTTTTACTTTGTGTAGCCTTATCTATGCATTCATTAAAGTGACAGTTCAAAGTCTCCATGTTCTTGGAGCCTTCCTTTTCTGCAGAGATATGTCTTGATGACGCAATAGCAATATAATAAATCAGCTAGGGAATTCAATCTGGTGTTGCTAAAAATCACAGTGGCAGGTACTTCAAGTTAGGCAGATGGCCTGTTTCCAGAAGTTATTCAATAAAGGAAATGAAGAGACTGTGCAAAAACCAGAGACGCTATAATTCTCCAGCTTCTCAGAGGCTACAGGTCAAGCTAACACACTCAGAGCCTCGCCTTGTCTCACATTTGCTCAACTGTTCAAGAAACACCACTTGCAGTTTATTTCTTCATTTACTCTGAGCTACTTGCCCCACTGGAGCTGAAATAAGTTAAAACTGTTGGGTTTCTCTTGGAGACCTCAGAAAACAGTGCTCCACAGCTTTTCATCAGTGTCTCAAATGGTGAAGATCTCTCAGGGAGAAACATGTCATCAAAAATTGCAAGTTCTCAGTCACACCTTTCAATGAAAAAAAAAAAAAAAAAGTTCCCCATTCTATCCCACCTTAGTTTCAGCCTAGTTAACAGGGAACTCTTTAAATAAAATAAACAAGTTCGTGAACCTCTCCAGGGTCCCTCTTACCCTTGTCAGGTCTGTGTTGCCCGCTTTTGGCTCTAAGATCTGGATTTTCTTCCCAACTCCTGGTGGTCTTGGCAAAACCCCGAGCAGGTTCCCAGGCCGCACACCCACGGAGGAGATTGTGGGATTTGGTGGTTACAGGAACTGGCCAGAGAATCTTGCATTTCAGTCTCTGCTGAGCAACTCAACTTTCTGACCTTGCAGATGAGTCACTTGGATAGTATTGACTGAAAGGGAGAATTTGGGGGCAAATATAGGAACCTTCTCTGAAATCCAGATGCTGTTTGTGAGCTGTGTTTTCCCAGATCAAATAAACAAGTACCAAAAAGCAGTCATCCAGGCCCCATGGAAAAAATATGTGCCCCAGATGCTTTCATGGCTAGTGGGTGGCTAAATTAGGTTCTTGTTTTGTCTAAAGGCATTTGAGTATGTAAAAAAAATTACATAGCAAATATCTGGTGTCCTGACTCTCTCAAATTATGAAAACTACTGGTCTTATAATATGTTAGTGGCAAAGAATAAACATAAATTAAAATCCAATTTACCAACAAAACACTTTGCTTGCATATTGTAGAAAAGCAAAAAAAGCATCAAGTCAAAACATTTCAATGTCCTAGACCATTACTCACAGTTATGCTATTTTGGAGTCCCATGGCAATCTCTATTGACTGTTGAAATAAAAACCTGAAGACCCCAGGTTTTTCACCTAAAAAAAAAACTATACATCATTTTAGATTTCTTGTATAACATTCAATCTTGAAGAGAAAAAAGAAATCCAACCAATTCCAGTTTCTGTCAAGGTAACAGACATTTCAACTCTTTATCTAAGAATACTTTCTTTTAGAACATTTGTTGGGTTTGGGCGTTTACTTCCCTCCAACTGTGAAGGTTCAGAATAGATGCACTGGAAATCCCCAAAGAAAGCCAGACTCAGTCATCCCAACCTTTGTTAATCCTGTCACTGCCCTTTTCAACCTCTTAACCAGCTCCCTGGGGGATGCAGTGATTATCTCTACCCTATAGTTTTGCTTTCCTCCTCATCCTTCTTCTCCAGCTGTTTATTGTCCATGGATGCTCACTGGTTGAAAAAAATTTTTCTGTCCGTTGCCTACTAGATAAGGTGTTCTCTGCTTTTCCTTCATCTCTCTGGGGTCTTCTTTGAAAGCATCAGCCAATCAGTGTGCTATCATTTCAGCAATTATATTAATGGCAGAACACGGATGTAGTAGTAAAATAAAATGATTAAGCAATAGATAGATGGAATGATAATCTTGTGTTCACCAGTAAACTTAGAGAGTTAACTTTTTCTTTTCTAGTACCTATTTCCTTTATTGGTAAAATGATGGAGTTGGAAAGATGGTCAAAGACTTTTCTGAGCCCATTGTATTAATAAGTGTTCTCCAAAGAAACAGAACCAGTGAGATATGTACTTAAATATATATATATATATCTATAAATATAAATAAATGAGTGTGTACATATACCTACATTGAGGAGGGCAATATACTTTACTGAGTCCGCCAATTCAAATGCTAATCTTATCCTGAAACACCCAGAAATAATGTTTAATCAAGGCACCAGTGAAGTTGATGCATAAAACCTTAAAGACAAAGAGTGCAGTGACTAGCCATTGGAAGTTGATGACCAACTGAGATGATCATCGAAGCTGATCCTCTTATAACTACATGAGAAATTGTCCAAGAGCTCAACCTCCACCATTCTACAATTCTTCAGCATTTGAAGCAGATGCTTCAAATTTGGAAATTTGAAAAAATTGGAAAATTTGGAAAATTGGAAAGGTGAAAAAACTCGATAAGTGGGTGCTTCATGAGTCAACTGCAAATCCAAAAATTGTCATTTTGAAGTGTCATGTTCTCTTATTTTATGTAAATTCTATGAAACAGCGACCAACCATTTCTCAATCAGATTGTGATGTGTGATGAAAAGTGCAAGATTTACCAGTTCAGTGGTTGGACTGAGAAGAAGCTCCAAAGCTCTTCCCAGAGCCAAACTTGCACCAAGTAAAATGGTCATGGTCACTGTTTAGTGGTCTGCTGCTGATCTGATTTACTACAGATTTCTGAATTCTGGCAAAACCATTACATCTCAGAAATATGCTCAGCAATTTGATGGGGTGCACTGCAAACTGCAATGCCTGCAGTGAGCATTGGTCAAAGAAAGGCCCCAATTCTTCTCCATGACAATGTCCAACTACCTGCTGTACAACCAATCTTTCAAAAGTCAAATGAATTGGGCTACAAAGTTTTGCCTCATCTGTCATACTCACCTGACCTCTCACCTACTGAATACCACTTCTTCAAGCACCTCAACAACTTTTTGCAAGGAAAGTGCCTCCACAACCAGCAGGTCAAAGGAAACGCTTTCTAAGAGTTTGTTGAATCCTGAAGCACAGATTTTTATGCTACTGAGATAAATAAACTTATTTCTCATTGGCAAACACGTTTGAGCCTAGTTACAATGATTTAAAATTCAGGGTCCAAAACTGTAATTACTTTTGCACCAACCTAATAAAGACAGGAAAATTGCTCCAGAAACAATGAACAACACAAATAACCAAATCCCCATGTGTCAGAAATATAATGAAATTAACTTACATAAACTCTTCAGAATAAAGCATGTTTTTCAAAAAATCAAGTGTAAAAATGTAATCATGTTTATTTTAATCCTCATTCTTGCAATCTTTTGCTCTTCTATAGAATGAGTAATTCTACAGACAGGGACCTAGTCTCCACACCCACGTGTGTACTTTTACATGCATGTGCACCAGTATTCAAAGACACATAACTGCTTATTACTCCTATTTTCATCAGTAGAAAAATAGCACCTCTACCCTCCCTGTCTGATATGCACTTCCCCACTACTGCCATTGAACTCTCTAGCATATTAGCATTGTACCACAGGACAAGTATGTACAGATCAATTTATTCTGTGACTTCTGTAAACTTCTGTAAAACTTTGTTCAGAGATCTTTTATGTTGAAATGGTATCAAAATACTTTATACATTTTCTTGGAATTATAAGATATTAAGAACAAGGGCTAAATGTTGGATGAATCTTAGAAAAATCCTTTTGTCTTTCTAAAATTGTCTGAAATTTCATGGATCTAGACAGCAGTGGTTCCCTATGTCCTACTGTATAATCAATTCATGAAAAGCTCATTTTACATTTTTATTTAATTATTATTTCATTCTAACCACTGATTTAAAAAAAATTCATGTAAAATTCACAGTATGTCCCAAATAGTGGATGTGTGCTCGGTCACTGACATATCCAACTCTTTTGCAACCCCATGGACTATAGCCCACCATGCTCTTCTGTCTATCAGATTCTCCAGGCAAGAATACAGGAGTGGGTTGCCATTTCCTTCTCTAGTTCCAACTAGTACTACCACTTAATGACAGACTCATTTAATTAATTGCAGCTTTCCAGGGAAACCAAACGTAAAACTTTGGTAACCTCCCAATTTTTTTGTGAGTGACACTCATATTTTTATATGCCCATTATTTATTACAGAAGCCTGCCAACAGTAGATTTTCATATAACAAGGCCAAAGAGCAAGCATAGAGAAAACAGAGGTCAACTGGAGAAGTGACTGTGAAGAGAGAACCCAAGAGAGACTGAAAAGAGCTTTGCCTGGCCAAAAATATATTTAAGGTAGGAGGAAAGGAATCAAGACATCCTAAAAGGGGCATTGAGGTGATGTAATCAAGGGCAGAGCCATAATTATATTGCCTTTGATTTAGGGGTAATCGGTGGAAAATTATCTTTGTGGTTACACAAAGGATTACCAATGTTATCTGTGCCTTTTCAATTTGAAGCATCGGAGTTATTTTCTGTCTCTAAGATTAAAACAGTTCTGGGTCCTGGGAACTGGGTTCGATGTTTCTCTTCTTTATTTTATCATTGAGCCTGTCCATGTTTGCTACTCTGCCTCCTGTGATGGAACTTGATGCTAAGATCATCCAGCCGGGTGCTTGGTACCGGAAAGGGGAGTAGATGATGCCTCAACAAGTGAATAAGAGGGATAAATGGTGGAAGATTAATGGTTTTACGGCTCCTTCACATTTAAAGAAGGAATCTGGTCTTGCCTCCAACCAGCTTTTTTTAGCATTTATATTTATTTATTTTAATTGGAAGCTAATTACTTTACAATATTGTATTGGTTTTGCCATACATCAACATGAATCCGCCACGGGTGTACACGTGCTCCCCATCCTGAACCCCCCTCCCACCTCCCTCTCCGTACCATCCCAACCAGCTTTTCAATTACAGATCCCAACTTCCTTGAAGAAGGGAATAGATAACTTAAGGGTCAACCAGTCCTATGTATTTATATTTCATTTTTCAAATATTTTTGATAAATCACTTTTGCACAGCTCTGAGAATATATAAATTCAGTTCAGTTCAGTTGCTCAGTCGTGTCTGACTCTTTGCGACCCCATGAATCACAGCACGCCAGGCCTTCCTGTCCATCACCAACTGCTGGAGTTCACTCAACTCACGTCCATTGAGTCAGTGAAGACATCCAGCCATCTCATCCTCTGTTGTCCCCTTCTTCTCCTGCCCCCAATCCCTCCCAGCATCAGGGTCTTTTCCAATGAGTCAACACTTTGCATGAGGTGGCCAAAGTATTGGAGTTTCAGCTTTAGCATCATTCCTTCCAAAGAAATCCCAGGGCTCATCTCCTTCAGAATGGACTGGTTGGATCTCCTTGCAGTTCAAGGGACTCTCAAGAGTCTTCTCCAACACCACACTTCAAAAGCATCAATTCTTCAGTGCTCAGCTTTCTTCACAGCCCAACTCTCACATCCATACATGACCACAGGAAAAACCATAGCCTTGACTAGATGGACATTTTTGGCAAAGTAATGTCTCTGCTTTTGAATATGCTGTCTAGGTTGGTCATAACTCCTTCCAAAGAGTAAGTGTCTTTTAATTTCATGGCTGCAATCACCATCTGCAGTGATTTTGGAGCCCCCAAAAATAAAGTCTGCCACTGTTTCCACTGTTTCCCCATCTATTTGCCATGAAGTGATAGGACTGGATGCCATGATCCTAGTTTTCTGAATGTTGAGCTTTAACCCAACTTTTTCACTCTCCTCTTTCACTTTCATCAAGAGGCTTTTGAGTTCCTTGTAAGGGTGGTGTCATCTGCATATCTAGGGTTATTGATATTTCTCCCGGCAATCTTGATTCCAGCTTGGCTTCCTCCGGCCCAGCATTTCTCATGATGTACTCTGCATAGAAGTTAAATAAGCAGGGTGACAATATGCAGCCTTGACGTACTCCTTTTCCTATTTGGAACCAGTCTGTTGTTCCATGTACAGTTCTAACTGCTGCTTCCTGACCTGCATATAGTTTTCTCAAGAGGCAGGTCAGGTGGTCTGGTATTCCCATCTCTTGAAGAATTTTCCACAGTTTCTTGTGATCCACACAGTCAAAGGCTTTGGCATAGTCAATAAAGCAGAAATAGAGGTTTTTCTGGAACTCCCTTGCTTTTTTGATGATCCAGCAGATGTTGGCAATTAATACTAAACTTGAGTTTATATGCTTATTTAGAGATGATGAAGTTTAATAAAAAAGCAGGTATAGAAGATTATTCTTAGAGTGATTATTTGGGTGGCATGAAATTTAATACAAAAGCTAATGTAGAAAATTTCCTTCTACATTTGAAGTTTTAATGAAGATAATTATTTATCCTTCTAAATTGTTAAAAAGTCTTTTCTTTCACTTCCCATAGCTCTTATTATCTGTGATGGGACAGGATGGAAAAGCCACGTGCAGTGGAAATATTAGTCATCTTCTAGGACTGAAAATAAGTCCGCTTCCCTGGCAGCATTAGACTTTGTGTCTGCAATTTAGGCTCTGGTTCTGTGGGAGACACAGGCAGTGCATCCAGGCTAAGAGCTCATCTTCTGGGATGCAGGATTCTAAGACTTTGTAAGACTGATGTCCCAGTAGCAAAAACCTGTGCTTTAAAGTCAGAGGGACCTGGCTTGGAACACTTGGCTAGAACTTACTAGAATTCGTTAGGCTACTTGCTTTAGGGAAGTTACACTACATCTGTAAAATGAAAATAGTATTGTACTTCATAAAATGGTCACAAGAATTACAAGAAAAACAAATGAACAAATGTCCTAGTTCTCAATACATGGTTGTGTAGCCCACCCTCCCTTCAAACACACACTTGGGCTAGCACACAGGCTATTAAGATGGGTGTATGGCAGTTTCATAGGCAACTCATGAGTTTCTTGTGTCCTAGGTCACCAGAAAGCACCCCAATCAGGAAAATGGACTTTAGCAAATCATAGGTAGGCTTCCCCAGAGTAGCGCTAGAAGAAAAAAAAAGTCTCAGACAAAGGGACCTTGGTTGGAAATACCCATTTCTAGGCATTTGTAATGCCAGCCATGACTGGCAAGACTCCCTTTTCCACGAGGGAAATTCCCACCACGATGGGTTAGGGAGAAAGTCCAGACGTCACCCTTTTTCCAAAAAACAAGAATCTCTCAGTTTGTGTTTACGAGAAGATAGTCAGTCTCACTCCAGCTGGAAGTGAAAAGAATGTCACCCTCCTCTCAGCAGAGCAAAGCCCCCACAGCATTTGCTAAATGTGTGGGGGGCTGCTTCTGCTTGGGGTGCCTGCATGTTTGTGTGTGTGCGAGGGGGGCACGCCAGGCAGGGGACGGGTTGGAATAAGGTCCTCTGAGCTGGGATTCGCCTCTCGCACTAGTACACTGTGTGTGTTGTGCAGAAAGGGTTGGAAGTCAAGCCAGAAATTATTCCCTCTTGAGATGGAGCAAGGCAGTTCCTACTGGCTCGGTCAGGGGGTGGCTCCCTTCTGTCCTGGAGGAGCTGCTGTTGACAGATGGTTGGGGTCCTTTCAGTTTAGACCTCCGTGTTGAGAATGCATGGGGAAGCCCAGGGAGGAGAAAATAAAGCTATTTGACTGTGAGAAGGGGCACTCTGTCTTGGGGGGTGGGGTACTGGCTCCTGCCTGGAGTCTTCACCAGGAGTCCAGGACCATCCTGGGGGCTTGGAGGGGCGCCATAGGTGCGAGTTCAGAATCTGACCAGATTAGGCAAAGTGACCTCTTGTGTGTGGTCCCAATGTGTTCATTTCAATCAATTCCTTGTGCTTTTATCCCAAGAGGAATATGACTGAGCAACCCAATTATCAAGAGTGGAGCTGAGAAGACAGAATCAGGCCTGTCCTGATGTAAGTGTTGGGAGCTTCCATTCCCAACTCTAGGGAAAGTAGACCAAGGATGATGTCATGGAAAGGGTAAGCCAAAGTGAAAACTTATGGACTCTCTGGGAGCAAGTATTTTGGTTCTAACATGGGATTCTGCAGTAAATAATGCAGACTCCCTCTTCTACACTCAGCCCTTCCTACTGCCTTCCAGCAGTTATGGGGCTGGAGGGCCACTGGTATTCCCATCCTCCTCTCTTCTCAGACCAGCTTGGCCAAACTGAACCTGAAAAGCAGATTAACTTTTTGATGCCCTCTGTGTGTGTGTGTGTTTGTGTGTTCAGTCACTCAGTCTTATATGCCTCTTTGCGACCCCATAGACTGTAGCTCGGAGAAGGCAATGGCACCCCACTCCAGTGTTCTTGCCTGGGAAATCCCAGGGATGGGGGAGCCTGGTGGGCTGCCATCTATGGGGTTGCTCAGAGTCGAACACGTCTGAAGTGACTTAACAGCAGCAGCAGACTGTAGCTCCTCTTCCCGTGGAATTTTCCAGGCAGGAATACCGGACTGGGTTGCCGTTTCTTCCTTCAGGGGATCTTCCTGACCCAAGGATTGAACCCTCATCTCTGGCTTCTCCTGCATTGGCAGGCAGATTCTTTACCACTGAGAAACCAGGGGAGTTCCATTAGTAATCATATATTCTACTAATCTTGAAAATGATGAGAATATTATTGGGGAAAAAGAGGAGGTGAAAATGTAGTGTACAGACAACAATGGCAACACCCTTCATATGAGCCAGCCTCTCACTTCTCCTTTCTATGTTACTAGCTCAGGTTTGGCTGGCCTCCTTGGCTTGGCTAGCTCCAGCCACTTCATATCCCGCTTCTCCTGTTGGCTGAGCTCCGATTCTCCTCTTGGCTCCTGGAGCTCAATTCCTGGCTTGCTACACTAATCCCACATAATATTTTATGCAAATTTATACAACCCCCCCTCCCCCATTACAAAGATTAGCAAAGAGACACTGTTTCTTTTTCTTGATAAAATTAATCATTTATAACTTGGCTGTAAGAAGCCAGTCCAACTTGTGGGTGCTCAGTTTTTGCTCATAAGAAACTTTCTTAGCCCCACTCCAGAAGAGAAAGATTTCCCATTCCTCTGCCCTGCCCCCCTAAAAGTGCTGTCTACTGTGGAAATTCCCACCAGTCTCATTTAGAACCACACTCACAAGTTGCCTGGGAATTTCTCCCAGAAAGCGCCTATTTGCTCCGCCCCTTGGGGCTTGATTTCCCACAGACCCCTGGGTGGTTTAGATTGCTGTCTGTATCAACAACATGATAAACTTACTGTGGCTGCCCAAAGCTTCTCCAAAGAGTTGTGGGAATCATTGGTGAATTACTTCTTTGATTTTTCTTAAATGAAATTTTGCTTTCACTTGTGTTAAACAACTGTTCCCACAGCAGTTTCTTCAGTGGCAATTTACATTAAGGAAGATAACATGCTCTCTGCTTCTAACAGAAATCAGCGAAGGCATCAGACTCTTAATTCGCAACTAGGACAATTAAAGTTCAGCCCAAAAGCAACTGTATCAGCTCCTGATGCCTCATTAATAAAGAAGGTAGTTGACTTTTCACCACCAAAGAGTAAATCTAAGGACTAGACTATATGTTTTAGCACATGCATACAGCCTCCATACACAGACTTTTGCAGGAAAGCAGAATAGAATTTCTGTACCCTTGTTTTCTTTAGGCAAAGACAAATAGCAGGTTGTAGCATCTAGCACCTCAAACTTTTCAACAAGTTAGGAGGAATGGAAAAAGAATCTGATGATCCTGTCAATTTTCTCAAGCAGCGTGGGTGGTGGTGCCAGTGGTGATGATGGTGGATGATGTGTGTATGGGTGTTTCCATTTCTGGTGCTGATAAAGGGTTAGTTGTCTGTGCTTATAGCTTCAGATTTGAGAATATAATTTCTGTTTCCCTCTAAGTAACTAACTCTCCTTTTTTTTTAGAACCAGGAATCATGACAAATATACACTCAGGACCTGTATCAACTGACAGTAAATTAGAATGAGCATTGATGAGCACCACCTCCAGTTGAATGACAGAATCCCCATGTATCATTTTGACATAAAATATCTAAATATCTAAAGCTCAGAGATGTGGTCAGATTTGCCCCAGTTACATAGAAATATATAGTGACAGACACAGAGTAAGGTGTGTTTCAAGTTCCTAATCTGGTATTTTGTTCTTTACTTCATTTACTGTTATTCGTTGTCCAAAATGTTTCAGGCAGCATTCTGAATGCTCAAGTTATACGTTATAATATTTTCTAGGAAAATTCTACGTAATGTTGTTCAAAATATATTCATGTTATTTACTAAATAGAAAGAGAGTATATATATCTAAATGGGCATCTGCCAAACAATATTAGACAGTGACTACTTTGCACAAGACAAAGTGAGTGCATCCACACACACACACACACAAATCCAGGAATCAGAACTCAAGACAGCATCTAAAAATAGGGTCCACGTGACCAGATTCTACAAATAGTAGGCAGAGAAAAGGCAGACTCTTCAACTCCTCTTAAAATTGACTTGAGATTATGTCTTTCATTGTTTTAAGTGAGCTTTTTATTTTAAAATATGTTTAAATTTGCAGAAAAGTAGCAAATACAGTGCACAGTTCTCATACACCCAGCATCTGGTGCACCCTTTTGTTAAGGTCTTACATTAGTGTGATAAACTTGTCACAATATTGATACATTATTAACTAATGATATATTAGTTAATACTGATACATTATTAACTAAGTGAATTTTAACTAAAGTCCATGCTTTATTCAGATTTCTGTTTTATTTATCTATTTTTCTTTTTCTATCCCAGATTCAGGATACCACATTATATTTACTGGTCATATATATTACATGTACTCCTTAGGTTCCTCTATACTGTGACTTTCTCAGACTGTCCTTATTTTTCATGACCTGGAAAATTCTGAAGTGGGCTGGTCAAGTGTTTGGTAGAATATCCTGTCATTTAGAGCATCTGATGTTTTTCTTATGATTGAACTGGGGTTACAGGTTTTGGAGAGGAAGATGACAAAGTATTAAGTGCCATTCTCACTCCATCTGTCAAGGGTACATACCATCGACAAGACTTATCACTACTGATGTGGTGAGCTTCATCTCTGGTCTGAGGGAGTGTTTGTCTGCTTTCTCCCACTGTCAAGTATCTTTACCTCTTTTTATGGTACACCCTATAGAAAGGTGTCACTATGCACAGTTCACCCTAAAAAGATGGGGTGTGATTCCCTAGCTCCTCAAGGGGATAGTATTTAATTATTTGAAATTTGCCTTTGCTTTTTATGTTGCAATATATATGTAAACACAAGGAATAGGAACAGCAACATTCAAACATGAAAATGAAGGTAAGATGTGGAAAGGTCTCGGAAAATAACTCCTTCTGCTTTCCTGACTTCGTTAGGATGTACTGAATAATTTGCACAGTACACACATAAAGTGGTCAGGTTAAACCATCAGCATTCATCATTTATTCCACAAATGCCTTTTGACTGCCAGCTCTTCGCTAAACTCTGAGTTCGAGCGGACACTAGATAACCTCGAGGTGAACATTAGCCCTTGTCATTTTAGTTGCCCTGCTACTCTAACTGTGATGAATGAGTCATTTTTCAAAGAGAGGACCCTGAGACATTAGTGTACTATGCAGTCAGTAGACTGACCTGAGACCTATGTAAACGGAAAGGCTACTCCAATACATAAAGACTATTTTTATACTAGAATTTGCTAACTTGTAATATGGAATTTTCCTTCTGGCCAATAATCAGGATTTCCCTATAAATCACTTGTAAGAAATGCAAACTCTAATTAGGACAGCTACATTGAAAAGTAATTGTACTGAAAGTCACTTGTCTATCTTCACTTGGTTTTGATTTTTAAATATTTGTAGAAAGAGACTGTTTTGGAGGTAATGGGGTAGAGGGTGGGGGATTTCTTTTATAAATGTAAAATAAATGAACACACATTGAATATCAAAAAAGAAGAAAGAAAAGGAATGCTCAGGCTTTTGGACCAAAAATGCAATGCTTGACTATATTCAACACTAAGGGCTTCCTAGCACCACCAAGCTGTACAGAACAGGCTGTTTTTATTAAACATTTCCAAGGGTAATCCTTATTTGCTAAACCATACCTGCCACTGAGAAATCAAGGACTCAGCTTAAAGTTTTACTTGGCTCATCCTGGGATTCCATCTCCTCCAGCCACAGTCTCCTCCCCAGCCTTGCTCCCACCTCAGTAAACTATGACGCTGGCTACGTCTCGATTCCTGCTACTCAAAATAAGTAGTGTGTGGACTACTCCAGCCTTGAGTACCTACTGTTTAAATTATTATCAATGTGTTTACCCAGAATCTGTTGCTGTAGAACTTTGGTGTTCTTATAAGAGCTCCATTTATTCAGGCACTTTACAAATCAGCCTAATGGTCTTTTTGGAAATAATGAGTATCTTTTATGCACATAACATCGTATTATGTATCTAGAAAATGCTTTGAAAACAGAGGTAAGTGATTACAACAGGATAATTGGTACTGGCAGGCTTACTATCTAAAAATTTCCAAAGAAAAGGAAAATTCCAGGACTTGGAAAAGTATTTCTCATAGTAAAGAGAAAGATAGGACTTAGCAGGTGTCACTAGTGGTAAAGAACCCACTTGTCAATTCAGGAGACATAAGAGATGTGGGTTCGATCCTGGGGTCAGGAAAATCCTCTGGAGGAGGGCATGGCAACCCACTCCAGTATTCTTGCCTGGAGAATCCCATAGACAGAGGAGCCTGGTTGGCTACAGTCCATTGGGTTGCAAAGAGTTGGGCACAAATGAAGTGAATTAGCACACAGCACCATCAAGAAAGATAGCAGTGGTCAGAGGGATGATTGAAGAAAACACTGAGGTGAACTAAAGAAGTTGGGCCGGAATGAGCCAGAAGGACAAAGTTAAACTGGGAAGGAGTGAATTCTTGAAGATTAGATCTAACATCTTTACCTATAGGTATGATGTTCATTGCCACACAGATTGTTTCCCACTCTTTTATAAGACTTTTTATAACTTTCCTTTATAATAAAGTATTTGAAACCAGTAATAGTGGTGTCCTGTGGTCCTCTTGGGAGTGGTTTAAGGCAAATTCAGAAATCTTTATTCTTCTTTCTTCAGAATTTTAGGAGCAGAAACCACACAAATTCAGATTCATCATATGGTTATTCCTAATACAACACACATTCAAATTTCACAGAGCAGGTTTACAGTGTCTTATTTCTTGAGCTCTCCCAGTCTTTGTTTTTTGGCTATTTTTGTTCAGACAGGGTCTCCTGAGCTAGTTCACTCAGCATGCAAATATCTGCTATGAAAATACGTCCTATTATTCTGTAATCATTCTCTTTTTCTCGCTCTGGGCCTAATTGACTTCAAGGGTGAATAGTCTCAAAAGATTTGACAAGAATAGAAATTTCTAAAAAGTTTTTGGGTCGTTGTCCCATGTGCTGTATAGCAGGAGACGGGGAGCAGTATAATCCAGCCTCAGAGTGGGAAACTCCAGGCTGAACCTGCCCCACCACATAGTATTTGGATGGCATGAATGGGATCATTTACACGCTTTGGCAGCAGAACTGGAAGTCTTAATGTCACTATGCCTCAGGTCTAAGAAGAGAGAAAAGAGATTTAAGCAAAAGAAAAAGACAATGAAATGGCATCTGTCATCTCTTTTTTCATCCACAAGTTCACATTTCCTGTATAATAAACAAACCATGAGTTTATCTTCTGGCCAATGCATTGATATCAGACTCACATTTTGGCAGAATCACTAAGCAGACTTTTCTTTTATTTTCAGAGTAAGAATATTTCAAAAATCAAGAAGTTTTGAAAGAAATACTGGTCTCTTTCCTTATAACTGTTGATAGAGAGAAGAGTAAGTCACTGTTCAGGGCTTTGTGATTTACATGCCAAATCATTTTAGACAGATAGTGCATAAGCCCCAAGGAAGTTCAAATGTCAGTCCTTCTATAAATATTATGATAAATTCTTGTAGATTCAACTCTTTTTATCATCCAGACTCTACTGTTATACTAAAAAACAGCCTCTAATTTAAGAGAATTTAGCAGGGGATGCAAAAATCTAGATTTAACTTAGATGAAAGGGTGAAAATCTGTATTTTGAGCATAGAAAATACGCATATAATAAGTTTATATATCTGGAGAAGGGAAGAGCTATCCACTCCAGTATTATGGCCTGGAGAATACCATGGACAGAGGAGCCTGGCTGGCTATAGTCCATGGAGTCGAAAAGAGTCAGACACTACTGAGATGCTAACACTTTCACTTTTTTTCAAACTTATAAATAAGATTTGTCCCAAATGAGAAGGATCATCATGTTAGAAAGTTTTTCAAGTTATTAAATATCATAACATTTTATCACAAGATAGATTTATATAATTTCCTCTATCTTCCCTGCTCGGCTCTCTGCATAAGGGATGAGGAAAGAAATCCGGACAGATAAACTCTAAATATTAAAAAAAAAATGTTTTTTACAAAAGCTATTCAGAAGATTATAAGGTACCATAATAACTTAGAAGGCAATGGAGAAGGCAATGGCACCCCACTCCAGTACTCTTGCCTGGAAAATCCCATGGACGGAGGAGCCTGGAAGGCTGCAGTCCATGAGGTCGCTAAGAGTTGGACATGACTGAGCGACTTCACTTTCACCTCTCACTTTCACGCATTAGAGAAGGAAATGGCAACCCACTCCAGTGTTCTTGCCTGGAGAATCCCAGAGACGGGAGAGCCTGGTGGGCTGCCGTCTATGGGGTCGCACAGAGTCGGACATGACTGAAGTGACTTAGCAGTAGCAGCAATAACTTAGAAAGGTTGATTAGAAAGTTATACTTCTGCTAGGTTTACACTTGAGGGGAATGCACTGTAGGCTCAGAAGGGGAAAAGCAAGCAGAATGAACAAATGTAAAATTCTTTATTTAATTATCAAGATAATAAACCACATCTATCTCTTCTTTAGACCATTGTTCTGCCCAAGTCCATGTAATAGTTTACTTTTAGCAGCCTTGTGTGTGTGTGCTCAGTCATGTCAGACTCTTTGTGATCCTTTGGACTGTAGCCTGCCAGGGTCCTCTGTTCACGGGATTTTTTTTTTTTTAGACAAGAATACTGGAGTTAGTCACCATTTCCTCCTCGAGAGGATCTTCCCAACCCAGGGATTTTAGACAGATGGTGCATGATCCTCAAGGAAATTCAAACTTCAGTCCTGTGTCTCCTGCACTGGCAAGTGGATTCTTTACCACTGAGTCCCCTGGGGAGCCCAGCAAGCCACATAAAATCCCACTAATACTTCTTGGTTCTTCTTTATCAGGCCCAGTCTCATTTTGCCTTCTGGTTGGCACATACATTCATTCTTGATGCTTCCACTCTTTTTGCATAAACTGAATCATCCTTTTACCAGTGGGTTTCATTGATGTTGTTCATATCCTACCTGGAATATCCTTCTTTCAAACTGCTGCCTACCCTGGACTCACAGATTAAAAAAAAAACATATTCAGCCCACATTCCTTCTTGAAAACTTTGCTTTTTAG
>NW_011494942.1:14329032-14342547 GCF_000754665.1 Bison bison bison | reverse complement strand
GCTTTTTAGACTACTTGGATTACTTATTTTTTATTAAACATAAAAAAATTTACTCTGTATAATTTATCCATTAATGATTTTCTAATGGTTTTCAAGTGTGTTTGATAGCTTGACTTCTAGGCTATATTATTAAATTCCCTAAAGAAGAAAACATCTTAAATTTCTACTCAAACACAAATCTTAGCAATTCTGGACTTAAACTGATGTCACATAGATACTGGATGGTGACTGATTTGGCTTTGCCTGGCAAAAATGCATGCAAATTTTCCAGTTATTTCAAAAATCTGTATGAAATGACTGCTGCATCAAAACATATAGAATAAAATAATGTATCTGGAAAGGGGTGGGAGTGAATGAATGTGAATGAGGAAGAGATATGGAGCAAATGTTATACTTCATTTTATTTAATTTTCTCTGAATCTGATATTACAGACTCCATTTTAAATTTGAAGAGACTGATAATGAGAGGTTATATAATGTGCTTGAGTTTATAAGGCAAACATGGCAGACATAAGATTTGAACACCTGTCCTTAGATTCAATGCCAGGGTTCTTCCTCCTATGTTGATAATCAGCTTTTTCAACAGGGGTCATAAACTATCAAGTGAATATGAGTCAACTATTTTATTAAGAAATGAAGTGAATCAGAGCTAAAATATACGGTCCATATTAAACCTGAGGCAGGGTGTTCAGACCATGTAGAAAAAGAGTCAAAGAAAGCTTTGTCTGTGAAGGAGAGCTTGATCTGGGAGTCTGGGAGGGGACAGAAGAAGGGAACTGGAAGAATAAATGAGATTGTGTGTGAAGAGAGCAGAAAACCTAATTAGAGTGGGAGATATATTTTAAGGTGAAAAAATAAAGTTGGAAGTTAGTGTACTGGTCAGTTTTGCTGCAGTGTTGCTGTGTATCATACAAGCCCCAGATCTTATTGGCTTCCAATAACAAACATTTCTTTCTTTTTCATGAGTCTGCCCGGTAAGTATACTTCTGCTGTGTCTGGTTAGCATTACCTGGGTTCAGCTGTTTCTAGTCTTAAGTGGTATTTACTCATCCTAGGACTCAGGCTGCAGGATCTAGGGTGATCTGGAGCATGATTTCTAAGGGAAGATACCAGAAACTGAGGAGAGTTACAATAACTTGCCATGCCTTTTAAATTCTTGGCTCAGAACTAACATCTTGTCCCTTTCATTCATTCCCTTTGGCAAAACCAAGTGACATGTCTACACTGAATAACAGGAGAGTTGGGAAATAAACCCAGAAGGAAGTCATGACAAAGAGGAAAAATTGGGAAAAAATAACACTATCTGTCAAAGTCAGACTGGGTAAGTTTGTGTAGCGGAGCAGGCAGATGATGGCAGGCCATAGATTAGAAATGGGTTCACATGATTGAAGATATTTGGAAGAGGTGGCAAGGATACACAGAAAAACTATACGAACAAGATCTTCATGACCCAGATAACCATGATGGTGTGATCACTCACCTAGAGCCAGACATCTTGGAGTGCAAAGTCAAGTGGACCTTAGGAAGCATCACTATGAACAAAGCTAGTGGAGGTAATGGAATTCCAGCTGAGCTATTTCAAATCCTAAAAGATGATGCTATGAAAGTATGACACTCAATATGTCAACAAATTTGGAAAACTCAGCAGTGGCCACAGGACTGGAAAAGGTCAATTTTCATTCCAATCCTAAAGAAAGACAATGCCAAAGAATGCTCAAGCTACCACACAATTGCACTCATTTCACACGCTAGCAAAGTAATGCTCAAAATTCTCCAAGCTAGACAACTCCATGGACAGAGGAGCCTGGTGGGCTACAGTCTGTGGGCTCATAAAGAGTCAGACACGACTGAGCAACTAACACTTTCACTCTCAGGCTTCAACAGTATGTGAACTGAGAACTTACAGATGTTCAAGATGGATTTAGAAAAGGCAGAGGAAACAGAAATCAAATTGCCAACATCCGTTGGATCATAGAAAAAACAAGAGCATTCCAGAAAAACATCTGCTGCTGCTGCTAAGTCGCTTCAGTCATGTCTGACTCTGTGCGACCCCATGGACTGCAGCCTATCAGGCTCCTCTGTCCATCGGATTTTCCAGGCAAGAGTACTGGAGTGGGTTGCCATTGCCTTCTCCGAGAAAAACATCTACTTCTGCTTTATTGACTACACCAAATCCTTTGACTGTGTGAATCCCAACAAATTGTGGAAAATTCTTAAAGAGATGGAATACCCGTCCACCTTAGCTGCCTTCTGAGAAATCTGTAAGCAGGTCAAGAAACTACAGTTAGAACCAGACATGGAACAACAGGCTGATTCCAAATTGGGAAAGCAGTACATCAAGGCTGTATATACTGTCACCCTGCTTATTTAACTTACATGTAGAGTACATCATGTGAAATGCTGGGCTGGATGAAGCACAAGCTGGAATCAAGATAGTTGGGAGAAATATCAATAACCTCAGATACACAGATGACATCATCCTTATGGCAGAAAGCAAAGAAGAACTAAAGAGCCTCTTGATGAAAGTGAAAGAGGAGAGTGAAAAAGCTGGCTTAAAACTCAACATTCAAAAAATGAAGATCATGGCATGCAGTCCCATCACTTCATGGCAAATAAATGGATAACAAAGGAAATAGAGAGATACTTTTATTTTCTTGGGCTCCTAAATCATTGCATATGGTGACTACAGCCATGAAATTAATAGATGCTTGTTCCTTGGAAGAAAAGCTATGCCCAATCTAGACGGCATATTAAAAAACAGAGACATCTCTGTTTGCTGACAAAGGTCCATCTAGTCAAAGCTATGGTTTTCCCAGTAGTTATGTATGGATGTGAAAGTTGGACCCACAAGAAGGCTGAGTGCCAAAGAATTGATGTTTTTGAACTGTGGTGTTAGAGAAGACTCTTGAGAGTCCCTTGGATTGCAAGGAGATCCAACCAGTCAATCCTAAAGGAAATCAGTCCTGAATATTCCTTGGAAGGACTGATGTTGAAGCTGAAACTCCAGTACTTTGGCTGCCTGATGTGAAGAACTGACTTGTTGGAAAAGACCCTGATGTTGGGAAGGATTGAAGGGAGGAGGAGAAGGGGATGACAGAGGATGAGATGGTTGGATGGTAATACCGACTTGATGGTCATGAGTCTAAGCAGTCTCTGGGAGTTGGTGATAGGCAGGGAGGTCTGGAATACTGCAGTCCATGGGGCCACAAAATGTCAGACACGACTGAGCAACTGGACTTTCCTTTTCTTTCACATGATTGAGGGAACCATGTATTCTCTTATACTAGTAGATGACAGGAAAGAAGGAAATCCTTTTTTCGGGATTTCTAAATTACACCAGACTGTAAGGTAGGACAGAGGTGGATAAGAATGACTTACTACCAAGAAAAGTACCTGCCATGGTAACAGAAGCCTAAAGCCTGGTTAAAGGCACCACTGGGATAAATAGGAAAGAATGTATTAAGGGTACATTTAAAAAGTAGTAATGACAAAAGAAATTTTTAAAAATCATCCTAATACTTTAGTCTTGGTCTCTGGAAGAATTTTATCACTGATAAGAGGGTAAAGGAGAGACAGGAAGGGACTAGGATACTGAGTCCCTTTAGGGACTGCTGATTTGCAGTGATGATTGATTAAGTGGATGCACACTGCTAACAATAATCACAAAGAAAAAGAACCCAAGTAAGAGGTCAAAATTTTAAAATAAATATATGTTAGGATACACACAGATTATGATTTTAATTATCGAAGTGCATTAAATAACATAAAACTAAGTGAGAAAATAGTTAAATATGTTTTATTATTTTTTTTTGTTTTATTATTATTATTATTATTATATTCTAATTTGGGGCTGTGCTGGGTATTTTGCTGCTGCACTCAAGCTCTTGTTGCTGTGCATGGTCCTTCTCTTGTTGTGGTGAGCAGGGCCTACTCTCTAGTTGCAGATCCCAGGCTGTACGAAGTGTGGGTTTCAGTAGTTACAGAACTCGGGCTCTGTAGCACGGACTCAGTACCTGTGGCATACGGCCTAGTTGCTCCATAGCATGTGGGATCTTCCTAGACCAAGTATCAAACCTGTGTTCCCTGTTTTGGCAGGCGGATTCCTAAGAGGATTTCAGTGTGTAAATTCTGACATATGCTACCACATGGATTAACCTTGAGGATATTGCTGCTGCTAAGTCGCTTCAGTCGTGTCCAACTCCGTGCGACCCCATAGACGGCAGCCCAGCAGGCTCCGCCGTCCCTGGGATTCTCCAGGCAAGAACACTGGAGTGGGTTGCCATTTCCTTCTCCAATGCAGGAAAGTGAAAAGTGAAAGTGAAGTCGCTCAGTCGTGTCCGACTCTTCACGACCCCATGGACTGCAGCCTACCAGGCTCCTCGGTCCATGGGATTTTCCAGGCAAGAGTACTGGAGTGGGGTACCATTGCCTTCTCCGTTGAGGATATTATGTTAAGCAAATTAAGCCAGTCACAGAAAGATAGATACTGTATGATTCCACTTATATGAGGTACTTAGAATAGGCAAAATCATAGTGACAGAAAGTAGAAAGGTGGCTGCCTGGGACTTGGGAGGTGGCCAGGGAAGGTCATTGTTTAATAGGTATAGAATTTCAGTTCTATTAAAACAAGATGAAAAGAGTTAATGGAGATGAATAGTGGTGGTGGTTACACAACTTTATGAATGCATTTAATACCACTGAACTGCGTAAGATGTTTAAACTGCGTAAGATGGTAAATTTTACATTATGATTATTTTAACCTCCCCCAACACACACAATTACAATATGATTAGATGAAAAACTTCTGAAACTAGATCCTTTCTGATATCCATGGGGAACATGGTAATGATTACTTTTACTGGGTCAGATCAGGTTGAACAAAGACCTTCAATAAACTTGACAGAACACCAAACTGGGTGTCAAAGTCCTGATAGTCAACATCACCAAGATCTAGTATTTTGAGGTGATAATCTCCCTAGACTAGGATTCAAGGCTCAGGAAATTTTTTTGAGTATATTAGCCATGAAATCTTAAGGAATCGTTCAGGACTTTACCCAAATCGGGAGTCACTTTAACAAGCTATGAGACAGAAGTTTCAGGGTACCAAGACACTAGTCAATAAATTAAATCATGGGGATGTAATATACAGCAAAATGAGTATGGTAAATAATATTATAATCATTTTGCATGAGGATGGACGGTTTGTATTAGACCTGTGGTAAGTATTTTGTAATGTCTGCATATGTAAAATTATTACATTGTACACCTGAAACTAACATAATATTGTACATCAATGATATTTTGATTTAAAAATTCAATAATAAACTTAATAAAAGATAATCAAAGGTATTTCTTTGACCTTTTATTGTCTACCCAATCCATCATTAAACCCCATTCAGATATTATTCACACAGTTTCATCCTTCTGCTGTTAAGAATTCTTTCATCTAAAGTCTGAATAGTTCTAGACTTCACTCCTTTTTTGCCGGTGGGTGGCAGACAGAGATGTCCAGATGACCTCTTCAAAGTGGTGCTAGGAGTTTGAGCATGTCCTGAATTCTTCATACCTACCTTGAAGGCAACGGACGGCTGTGGTAACATCCACCCATGATTCTATTATTATGCAAGGCAAGTTCCATGCCTTTCTTCTCTGACTTTCTTCTTTCTTCTCTGACAACAACATTAAAAAAATGGAAGAAGCATTCTAGCTTTTATTTATTACAACATCTGGAATCTTCTTTCTGGGAAAACAGCACACAGAGGCCTTGCTTGCCAGGTGGCAACGGGATGGGTTTCAGACATATACAAGAGAATTTGGCCAAGAATCTCCTGGAACAGAATGGCAAATCAACCGTTCCAATGCATCCCAAGTGTCAGTGCCACTCACTGCCAAGTTTTTACTGTTAAATAATACAAATGTTAGAAGCAGCACAATACAGTGTATACAAGCATATACAATTATATGTATACATATACTGGGGCTTCCCTGGTGATTCAGTGCTAAAGAATCCTCCTGTCAATACAGGAGCATGGGTTCAACCCTTGGATCAGGAAGAGCCCCTGGAGAAGGAAATGGCAAGCCACTCCAGTATTCTTGCATGGGAAATTCTATGGAAGAGGAGCCTGGCAGGCTATAGTCCATGGGATTGCAAAGAGTTGGATGTGACCTAAAGACTAAACAATAGCAACAATACATATATTAAATAAATCAAAATATATAAATATACATTTATGACTTTGTAAAATTTATGTTTTCTGCGGAGAATTGTCCTTTCTTCTAACACTAAATTTTACTTAACTTTGGGTTAAAATGTCCCCTTAAAAAATACAGTCTAAAGGCTAATGCTCAGTATTGCATGGTCCCTTCAGTGAGTGACTTCTGGACTCACGTTTTCAGGTAGAGCATTATTTTTTACCACCTGTGAGCTGTGTGGCCTTTGGCAACCTAGTTAACCTTGCTACTCGTTTTTTGGGCTGTTGTGAGGATTAAATGAGATTGTTTTTCGTTCAGTCACTAAACATGTCCAATTCTTTGTGACCTCATGGACTGCAGCATGCCAGGCTTCTCTGTCCTTCAGTATCTCCCAGAATTTGTTCAAACTCATGTCCATAGAGTCATTCATGCCATACAACCATCTCATCCTGTATCACTCTCTTCTCCTTTTGCCTTCAATCTCTCCCAGCTTTGGGGTTTTTTCCCAGAGTCTGCTCTTTGCATCACGTGGCCACAGTACTGCAGTAAATGAGATTATTTGTTCATTTAATACTTATAGTGCTTCCTGAGCCAGACATGGCTCTGAGTATTTGCCAGTGTTAACTTACATAATGCTAACAACAAGCTCATGAGATAACTGCTATTATTTTATCTTAAAGGTGAGGAAAGTGACGCACCAATAGGGGAACAGGGACTTTACCGCCCACGATTCCACAGCTCACGGTAAGGGCTGTGGCACTGATCGTCTGTGATTGATGAAAATGTTTTTTAATGTCCTTATTTGTCAAAATTCTAATCATGCTAAATGGCCTACAGAGTTAGTTTTAAATTTTTAAACAGATCGTAAAATGGAAAAGCCAGAAATTATTCAATTTTGTGGCTTTTCTGACTCTGTTTCCTCATCTCTTAGGTGAAAATCGTCCTTTCTGTCCTCTGAACTGCACTGAATTTTTGTGAAGATTAAATGGGCTAATTAAGTGAAAATATTTTGAAAAACCATGATTGTTTTCATCAACCCCGAGAAAGCCTTTTCATTTTTGTGGCGAAAGAAAGGAAAGTTCCCGGGCCGCTCTCACGCAGGCGCACACATGCATACTCTCAGAAGGACGAAAATCCCTTCAGTGTGTTGATTTAATGACACAGCCGGGTTTCATGCTGTTTTACAAAATACAGCACAGGCTTGAAACTCTTTGGACATCAGAGGGTACATAACTGCCATCTTTCTAATTGGGGGTTAAAAAGTGGGCAGAAGAACCAAGGAACCTCAAGACACTGTATGCAAGACAGTCAGGCTGTGGCGAGCAGAGCATCCAGGCTGCAGATATTTGCACAATTTTACTAGTGCAAACACCCAAGGTACCAATGCTTTCATGGAAATGCTGGCTGTGTAACTATATTAGCATTGGCAGAGACTGGAAGCTATTTTCAGAATCCTTCGCAAACTTACAGGAAGTGCCTTCCTTTTTTATTTACATTTGGTATTGTTATTTTTAAGTATTGCACATGCAGGAAGACATTTTTTCTTTGCCTCCATGAACAGTCACTTTTTTCAAATTACACATGTAGGGAACAATCATGAAAGCATAACACTTTGGTTGAGCTAATTTTAAAAAAACACCACCCTCTCACCTGATTGAGACGCTAAATCTGATGGCTCTTTCTAGCAAAGTTTGAGTGCTCACAGACTTGGTGGAGTAGACTGGCCCTCCCTGGACTCCAGTGTGAGCTGTGGCAAAATCAATAAACAAATAAATAAAGTAAAGTAAAGACCAGAGGCTCCGTGGAGAGTTGGGGCTCCCTGTCTCTTTTATGAGTAATGAATGTGGCAACCACAGAGACTTGGAAAGAACTTGGATTCTCAGATCTGCAAGCAGACTTTCAAGTAGGTCAGTGCCCTGTTACAGGGATTTGCTGGGAGTGGGGGAATCAAGGAATAAATAAGAAGGGGGGAATCACGCAGAGCAGTGGGGAGTGTGAGGCTTGGAAAGTAAGCTATGCTAGGGACTGCTGTAAACCCACCCTTCCTCCCTCCAAAATTTGCATATATTACAGTTTGAAGCCCCAGGATCTGTTATGCAATGTGACTGAATTTTTCAGCCAATCTCTTGAGAAGTAAGACGACTTGTGCCTGAAGAGGCCCACTTGATGAGGCCATCTGTCTGAAGGTTGTTTCGCTGTCCTGGGTGGTCCCAGGCTCGTGAAAAGGAACATCTTTCTCTTGAGAAATACACATGAAGTAAATAGAACAGAAGCTGGCTCTTACACACTGGCCTCCCCACTCCATTCCAAAGTCTTCATGTTTTCTTAAATATGTGTGTGGGGGGCAGGGGCAGGGGGGATCTCTCATGTGTCTATTCGTTATGTGGCTGCTCTCAAATGCCAGCAAAGAAAGATGGCAAGAGGGAAGAGAGGGAGACCTGAGGGACAGAGAGAGCACTTGCAGATCCAGACATGGTAAAGCAACTGTAATTATCTTAGTAACTACGACCTCTCCCCTGGCAACACAGTAGTTCATGTTCAAGGTCATGGGAGGTCAGAACAATAGATATATGGCACTGTATTCCATGGAAAATAGTTGCTGTAGTATAACACCAATTCTTTTCTGTGTTTACAGTGAAAAATATCTTTAGAACACCAATGTGGACCTTAATGTATTTGGGAATTGCCTTTTCACTAATGTATCCACAGAGGTCAAGGAGAACAAAAAGATGATTTATTTTTTATCACATTTGTTGAAAGAGGTTGGCACTCACTTCTACACAGAATTCCTATTTAATGGGTCACTCAACCCCTTTCTGTATATTTAAAGCATTTCACAACTCAGGAAGCTGTCAATAATTCCTCAGAAGAGAACAATGTACCTAAGGGACTGCTTCTTTAAGAGAAAGTCAGAAGCAGGAAATTGGTATAAGAGGGAACAAACTTGAAGCTGTCATGTGGTTCCTTTTCCTCTTCTGGAGTAACCAAGACTGACCAGGCCTTGCTCTGCTCTGGAAGTATGTGTGGGAACCTGGAGAAAGAATCTCCACTTAGCTGCACTAGTCATGAGAAGGCTCATCACTTACCTAATAAGAGAAGTCTTGGGGGCTTAATGTATAAGGAAAGGAGATGGAAAAGGAAAGAGATTTTTAATAACTTCCAAGATATGAGATTAAAGAGAATAGATGAATATTGGAAACTGAAGAGGATGAAATTAAATGGAAAATTATCACAATAATAATTTAAATAAGAATAATAAATTTAAATAATTTAAATAAGAATCAGAGTCATCTGACTTTGATTCTTTTTTCCATTTAAAAACATCAGGATATAAGTGAATTTCAACCTTTGTCTCATTTTTTTTTTTTAATGACTCTTTTAGCAACTAGTTTCATTTCCAAAAGCACTGATTTTCTCAATGCATAAAAAGTGAAATCCACTTAAAGATGATATATTCAGGGCAGTGTTGTCTTCCACTCGTCAAGGGGCTGAAAGGGAACCCATACTTGCTTGTAAGCAGCAACTTAGAGATCACATCCTTCACCAAAGGGCTGCCCAACTTCAGAATCCACAGTGAAGTAAAATGTTTTACAGAGGACAAGAGTAAATATCTGTCCCAGGCATGAAAAATAAATGCTCTTAGAAGAAGCCCAGGGTGCAGTGTTGGCAAGGATAGTAAGTTTTATATTCTGTGGAAGATGAATAAAATCTACTGCAGTGCTTGAGGATGATTGGGTAGCACAAATGTTATGTTTACTGTCTTTGGATGAAATAATATGGTTCTTGAGGCACCTATAACAGGTGTTATTCATAAATATTTCATTAACTGCTTGCTAAGAATGGAAAATCATTTGAGGAAGTGGAAGGGGATTGACTAGATCTCTTTAGCCTATAAACACAAAAGAAGTTGCAGTGAAAATGTCTTGGAATAAGGAAAAAGCTCATGTTCCATGTATGGAGGTGGTGATTGAAATCAGAACTTCTTTTATTGATAGTGGGAGTGTATATATGGAGAAGGAGAGAGGAGTGAAGAGGGGTCAAAGCACTAGATACCCAGTTACAGGGTAAGAGAGATGCAAACTACAATGCCCTGAAATTTACTCTTTGATCAGTTGTAATCTTTTGCATCTAAACTGTCCCAGAAACCTGCTTCTGTGAGTCTGGCAGCTGCAAAAGAAGTTACTGTTTTTCTACTGAATTATTTTATTGAGAAATCCATTTGAGGTGCAGAAAATTAAAATGTTGGGACATTTATTTTCAAGCCCTGCCTCCAAAAAGAGCAATGATGGACAATAACCATACAGGTCTTTCTTAACTCAGGGCAAGTTTAGGGAACAAGTAGGGTAAAGGAAAATATTCTGAATATTAATTAGTTAATGAGACATATATTATATTGTCTAAGACTACATGTTATGTTTCTTTAGCATGATAATGCATATCTACAAAAATCTTATAACAAATATCTTACTTAATGGAGGAATACTGAAAGGTTATTCACAGTATAGAAAGAGATAAGGTGCTATTTACAGCTTCTCTGATAGCTCAATTGGTTAAGAATCTGCCTGCAATGCAGGAAACCCCAGTTCAATTCCTGGGTCGGGAAGATACACTGTAGAAGGGCTAGGCTACCCACTCCAGTATTCTGGCCTGGAGAATATTCTGGACTGTATAGTCCATAGGATCACAAAGAGTTGGACGTGACTGAGTGACTTTTACTTCTGCAATGCAGGAGAACTGGGCTCGATCCCTGAGTCTGGAAGATCCCCTGGAGAAGGAAATGACAACCCACTCCAGTTTTCTTGTCTGGAAAATGCCATGGAAAGAGGAGCCTGGCGGGCTACAGTCCATGGGGTCTCCAAGAGTGGGACACGACTGAGTGACTAACACATACACACACACACACACACACGGTACTATTTCTTTTCAGCATGGTACTACAAGACAATAAAGCTGAAAATGGAAAACAGAAGATAATAAGAAAATTCTCATGCTTTTGGAAACTGAAAATATATGAACTCACATATGGAGTTCATATGTGCAAAGTAGAAAACATTTTATGCTGAGTGATAATAAAAATGTAACACATCAAATCTTGTGGGATAGGCAGTGATTACAAGGAAGTGTATAGCCTGCAGTGTATACATTAAAAAAGAAGGAAGACTAAAATCGATGTATCCTTTCAAAAGAAAGAACTAAATACAGTGATGTAGACACGAACAATAAAGACAGCAGCAATGAAGAAATAAATAGATATAAATTAAAATATAAATATAAACAATGTAAAAAACCACAAAATTTGATTTTTTAAAAAGACCAGTAAGATTGACAAGGGGTAAGGAGAAACAGTGAGGTGAGGGAGAAAATTTACTAATAATCAGGAATGGAAAAAGTAGTCATTAAAGCAAATCCAATACACATTACAAAGACAATAAGACATTACTATGAATTCATGCCAAATACTGTGACAAGGTACAAACATGGCACATAGTCTTAGCAAAACTCTGTTACAAAAATAAAAAGGAGTAACAGAAAATCTGACTAGCTGTATAACTATTAAATTGAGTGCATAATTAAAAACCACTCCAAAACGTAATCTCAGAATCACTCAGATGGCCCCTTTAGTGAATTTGACCAAATATTTAAGACAGAACAAACACCAATATTTTCAGAGAATTAAAAATGTGGGATCACTTCCTGTTTCCTTTTATGAGATTCACATAAGCTTAGTCCAAAACATGACAAAGACTTGACAAGAAAGAAACATTGTAGTTCAATCTCTCAGAAACAGAAATACAAAAATTCTAAACAAACTGTGAGCAGTGAAATATAGAAAGGATAATACGTTATAACCTGGCAATATTTAATCCAGAGGCACAAAGTTGTTTAACATTGAAAGCCAGTCAATATATTTTAATGCCCTAAGAGAATAAAAGAGAAAAATCATGTAAACTCACAAATGCAGAAAGTACATTTGGTATATTATTCAACAGTAGGTCAGAGAAATAAACAGAAACTTTCTACTCTAATAAAGGGAAGTTAAAAGATCATATACATATAGCAAACACATATTTATGGTGAAATAGGAAAACTGGCCATGAGATTGGGAATGAAATATGAACGTCCACTAGCATTGCACTTAATATAAGTCCTAGAAAGTTCAGTAGGTAAGGGCAAAATATTAAAATATATATGAATAGGAAAAGAAGAAATAAACTTATTCAGAGATGACAATTATGTATATAGAAAATTCAAAACAGGCAAAGTTTTTGGATACAAGTACATTTACAAAAATCAATTGGATTTCAACATAGACCAGTAATATGTAGAAGACAAATGTGAGACCTTTATATTGAAAAAAAAATAGAAACAATATTGAGAAAAATTAGAGAAGACCAAAGTAAATGGAGAGCTATATAGTGTTAAGAAATTGCAAGATTCAACGTTTTGATAGATATTAAAATAGGTTTCCCCTGTTATCAGAAAGTAGAGCTTCCTATGAAGTTTTTTATAAACTGAAATGACATAAAGTGAAGAGTATCCCCCAGTTTTTGAAAGTTAATTTTATACCATTTCATTTTTAGAAAAGACCTGCAATATTATTTGTTTTCACTAACCAAAAGAAGAGAATTTTTGCTTTTACAAAAAACACTGTTACTAAAATGCATGCTATTCACGCTTAGTTGCTCAGCCATGTCCGGCTTTTTGTGACCCCATGGGCCGTAGCCCACCAGGCTCCAATGTCCATGGGATTCTTCAGGCAAGAATACTGGAATGGGTTGCCATTCCCTTCTCCAAGGGATCTTCCTGACCCAAGGATCAAACCCAACTTTCCCGCATTGCAGGCAGATATTTATCACCTGAGCCACCAAGATTATTATAATTGTGTGGGTCTTTTAGAGGAGGTACACTACTAGCTATCTAGACCTATTTGAGAGCCAGAGTAACTAAGACAGTGTGGGATTAACTTAAGGATAAATATATGATCAAATCCAGGTCTCCAGGATTGCAGGTAGATTCTTTACCATCTGAGCCATCAGGGAAGCCCAAATATATGACCAAAGGATCGACAGTCTAGAAACAGATCCATACACTAAATTAATGGCAAAGGTGATAATATAGTGTGATGGAGAAAGGAAAAATTTTTAATCAATAAACAATAGCAAGCAAAAGATACACTCTCACACACATATGAATGTTTATATCTTAATCGCTTACATGAAAACATAAATTAATTCCAAATGGACTCCAGACCTAAAGATAAAAATAGGGCAAAACAGCCTTTAGAAAAAGATATAAACACGATTCCACATGTGCCCATAATCA
>NW_011494942.1:14286046-14328932 GCF_000754665.1 Bison bison bison | reverse complement strand
ATGATTCCACATGTGCCCATCATAAAGAAAAATTATAAAGTTTATTATTGCTTTAAAGTTGAAAATTTTAATTCACCAAAATACATCATTAAGACAGTAAAAAGGTAGCCTATAGAGTGGGTGAAGATAATTTCAATACCTCTATCTGATGAAGGACACTTAAACACATACACATTTTAAGAAGATATATATGAACGTGTAAAGACTGTCACAAATCAGTAAGACAGATAACCCAATAAAAAATGGGCAAAAGATTTAGACAAGTACTTCACAAGAGAGGATATCCAACTGGCCAAATTTATTAATCATGGCAGAAACATAAATTAGCACTAGCATGGCTAAAATTAAAAACATGAGAAATACCATGTGTCGGCAAGGATGTGGAGCAATTCAAATTTTTGTGCACTGCAGATAGAAATTTTAATTGGCACATTATTTGGGAAACTGCAGTATCTGCTAAAGCGGAATGCATGCATAATCAATGACTCGGCAATTCTACTCTTAGGCATGTACCCAGGAGTAATGTACATACACTAAAAACTAAAATATGCTAGAATTCTTATAGCTGCTCTATTAGTAATAGCCCAAATCAAATCTGGAAAATATCCAAATGCCCATCAATAAAAGAATGAATAATGAAATTGTGGTATATTTACACAGTGGAATAGCAAATAGGAATGGGAAGGAAAAATCTAGAACCTCACACAATATGTATCTATCCCACAAAAGTCATGGTGAGCAAAGGGAGCCAGACATAAGAAAGTACTGTGTTAGTCCATCTATGTTTATTCCATTCATGTAAAGTTCATAAACAGGCAAAATTAATCAATGTGGTTAGAAGTCAGAAAATGGTCTCCTCTGGGGATGGGGCAGGTAGTAATTAGGAGGGAGCATCAAGACAGGGCCTTCTGGAGTGCTAATAATGTTTACTTTCTGGATTTGGACAGAAGTTACTGGGTGTGTTCACTAGTGAATATTCATTGATCTGTACACTTAAGATTTCTGCATGTGCACTATACATCATTAAATTACCGAGTGATTTATAGTTCATTCTAAATTCCAACAAAGTTTTTTTTTTTTTTTTTCTCATAGTGTTTTTGGCTAAGTTAATGAAAATAAAAGTGGACTGATTTATGCGTTAATTTACAAAACCTTTTTGCCACACCTTTAACTATGAAACCCATTTCTTTTTTTTTTTTTTTTTCCGCCAAACCAGGATTTTCCATTACTGCCTGCTGCTATTGCATGAGAGAGTTGCCATTTCAAACACTACTGGGAGGTTCCATTTCTTCATGGAGCCTATTTAAATTACACATTTAGAACTTTTAATTACCAAAAAGTCCCCTGTGCCCTTTATAGGCATTTGACAGTTCTCACTTACCATCTTTAAATGGAGGAAAAGTTGTGTCTTAAAGTTTATTTTACTGGCAAGTGGGCATAGGATGTTGGGGTAAAAGTCTTTGCACTCACACCTGTGTCTGGTATTCTCTAGAAGAACTGTTCCACGGAATCATACATTTACTAGAAATTCAGAAAGCTGAGCGGGTGGGCAGGAGAAAATGGAGATCAGGTCTCTGAGCCACCTCGTCATGTGTAGCCAAAGTTGCATAATGAAATATTATACAGAGTGAAGTAAGTCAGAAGGAAAAGCACCAATACAGTATATTAATGCATATATATGGAATTTAGAAAGATGGTAACAATGACCCTATATGCAAGACAGCGAAAGAGACACAGATATAAAAAACAGACTTTTGGACTCTGTGGGAGAAGACAAGGGTAGGATGATTTGAGAGAATAGCTTTGAAACATGTATATTGCCATATGTGAAATACTGATGCTCTCTAGAGGTTAATTTCATGAAACAGGCTGAGTTTACTGAACACACACACTGGGAAGCATCTACTTCTGACCTTCTGAAAGCCATTGTACTAAAACCATTTCTATACAAGGGCAGTCTTGGCAGGGAAAGGCCAAGTGTTGCTAAAAACCTCTATGTTGATGAAGCATTTCCTGATTATCCAATGCATAATTACTTTTTTCTTCTACTTTAATTCAATATGCTTTGTTCATATCCATTTTTACCTACATATTCAAATAAATGATATTGTCCCCCTTTAACCATTTTGGTTAAACCATTTTCATTTGCCTTTTTGATAAAAACTGAGGTGTTTCAAGGATGGCAATAGCATCATATTATTATATTTTGTTTAATGTTGCCCGAGACAGTTGAGATTCCCTTGGACTGCGAGGAGATCCAACCAGTCCATCCTAAAGGAAATCAGTCCTGAATATTCACTGGAAGCATTGATGCTGAAGCTGACACTCCAATACTCTGGCCAGCTGATGCGAAGAGCTGACTCATTTGAAAAGACCTTGATGCTGGGAAAGATTGAAGGCAGGAGGAGAAGGGGACGACAGAGGATGAGATGGTTGGATGGCATCACTGACTCAATGGACATGGGTTTGGTGAACTCCGGGAGTTGGTGATGGACAGGCGGGCCTGGCGTGCTGCGGTTCATGGGGTTGCAAAGAGTCAGATATGACTAAGCGACTGAACTGAACTGAACTGAAATTTTCCTTAACTAGCTTGTCATTACAACTTTCTCATTACAATGTGCATAAAGACTTCTTAGGTTCTTTATCTTTACACTCAGATAACTTTACACTCATATTCATATCAACGTTGTTCATAAAATCTAAAAGATGAAGCAACCCCAAAGTCCACTGAAAGATGAACAGATAAACAAAATGAAGCTTATACATTTAATGGGATATCATCTAGCCTTAGAAAGAAGGAAATTCTGGCATTGGCTCTAAGGTCAGATGAACTTCAAAGACATGATGCAAGGAAATAAGCCAGGCATAAAAGAACAAAAATTGTATGATTCCATTTATATGAGATGCCATTCATAGACACAAAAGTAGAATGATACTTACTGGGGGAGTCAGGACTGGGGAGTTATTGCTTAATGGCCATAGAGTTTCAGATGGGGAAGATGAAAAAGTTCTGGAGACAGATGATGTTGGTCACACAACAATGTGAATACACTCAATGCCATGGAATCATTCACTTAATAAGAGTAATTTTATATTGTGTATATTTTACCACAGTAAAATACTTTTTAGGAATTAAAAAAAAGAATTCTTAGTTCTTTCCCTCAGAAAGTCCTGGGTTTTTAGCCCATTTTTGTTTCCAACTTTCCATGCTGCGTACCCCCAATCCTCCTGTCTAAAATACTGACAATGCCTATATTTGACTTTAAGCAACACTTTAGTTGCAAACACAAGTGATAAGCACATTGCCTAAGGAACATAGATGCTATTTTATTTTGTTTAACAGTAATGCCTTAGAACAGAGAAGCCTAGTTACATTTTAGTTCCATAAAGAAGCTGTCTTGCCCTGGCTAGTTTTTTGGACAATGGGAAAAAATACAGCACAGTACAGTTCAGTCGCTCAGTCATGTCCGACATTTTGTGACCCCATGGACTGCAGCACACCAGGCTTCCCTGTCCATCACCAACACCTGGAGCTTGTTCAAACTCAAGTCCATTGAGTCAGTGATGCTCTCCAACCATCTCATTCTCTGTCGTCCCCTTCTCCTTCTACATTCAATCTTTTCTAGTATCAGGGTCTTTTCCAATGAATCAGTTCTTTGCATCAGGTGACCAAAGTACTGGAGCTTCAGCTTCAGCATCAGTCCTTCAGGACTTATTTCCTTTAGGATGGTCTGGTTGGATTTCCTTGTAGTCCAAGGGACTCTCAAGAGTCTTTTCCAACACCACAGTTCAAAAGCATCAATTCTGCACTCAGCTTTCTTTATAGTCCAACTCTCAAATTCATACAGGACTACTGGAAAAACCATGGCTTTGACTAGATGGACCTTTATTGGCAAGGTGAAGTCTGCTTTTTAATATGCTGTCTAGGTTGGTCATAGCTTTTCTTCCAAGGAGTAAGCGTCTTTTAATTTCATGGCTACAGTCACCATCTCCAGTGACTTTGTAGCCCAAGAAAATAAAGTCTGTCACTGTTTCCATTGTTTCCCCATCTATTTGCCATGAAGTGATGGGACTGGATGCCATGACCTTCATTTTTTGAAAGTTGAGTTTTAAGCCAGATTTTTCACTCTCCTCTTTCACTTTCATCCAGAGGCTCTTTAGTTCTTTGTTTTCTGCCATAAGGGTGGTGTTATCTGCATATCTGAGGTTATTGATATTTCTCCCAACCATCTTGATTTCAGCTTGTTCTTGATCCAGCCTGGCATTTCGCATGATGTACTCTGCATATAAATTACGTAAGCAGGGTGACAATATACAGCCTTGACCTACTCCTTTCCTGATTTGGAACCAGTCTGTTGTTCCATATCCAGTTCTAACAGTTGCTTCTTGACCTTTATACAGATTTTTCAGGAGGCACATAAGATGGCCTGGTATTTCCATCTCTTGAAGAATTTTCCACAGTTTATTGTGATCCACACAGTCAAAGGCTTTGATGTATTCAATAAAGCAGAAGTAGATGTTCTTCTGGAACTCTTGTGCTTTTTTGATGATCCAACGGATGTTGGCAATTTGATCTCTGGTTCCTCTGCTTTTTATAAATCCAGCTTGAACATTCTGGAAGTTATTGTTTCATGTACTGTTGAATCCTGGCTTGGAGAGTTTTGAGCATTACTTTACTAGCATGATATGAGTGCAATTGTGCAGTAGATTGAGCATTCTTTGGCATTGCCTTTCTTTGGGATTGGAATGAAAACTGACATTTTCCAGTCCTGTGGCCACTGCTGAGTTTTCCAAATTTGCTGGCATATTGAGTATAGCACTTTCACAGCATCATCTTTTAGGATTTGAAATAGCTCAGCTGGAATTCCATCACCTCCACTAGATTTGTTCATAGTGATGCTTCCTAAGACCCACTTGACTTTACATTCCAGGATATCTGGCTCTAGGTGACTTGATCACACCATCTTGGTTATCTGGATCATGAAGATCTTTGTTTGTTTTTTTCCATTTAAAAAATTTTAATTGGAGGCTAATTACTTTACAATATTGTTGTGGGTTTTGCCATACATTCATATGAATTAGCCATGGGTGTACATGTGTTCCTCATCCTGACCCTCCCTCCTACCTCCCTCCCCATCCCATCCCTCAGGGTCATTCCAGTGCACCAGCCCTGAGCACCCTGTCTCATGCTTCGAACCTGGACTGGTGATCTATTTCACATATGATAATATACCTGTTTCAATGCTATTCTCTCAAATCATCCCACCCTTGCCTTCTCCCACAGAGTCCAAAAGTCTGTTCTTTACATCTATGTCTTTCACTGTCTCATATATAGGGTCATCGTTACCATCCTTCTAAATTCCATATATATGGGCTAATATACTGTATTGGTGTTTTTCTTTCTGGCTTACTTTGCTCTGTATAATAGGCTCTGGTTTCATCAGTTCTAATGAGGTGGATGAAACTGGAGCCTATTATGAAGATCTTTTTAGTACAGTTCTTCTGTGTATTCTTGCCACCTCTTCTTAATATCCTTACTTCTGTTAGGTCCATACCATTTCTCTTCTTTATTGTGTCCATCTTTGCATGAAATGTTCCCTTGATATCTCTAATTTTCTTGAAGAGATCTCTAGTCTTTCCCATTCTATTGTTTTCCTTTATTTCTTTGTATTGATCACTGAGGAAAGCTTTCTTATCTCTCCTTGCTATTCTTTAGAATTCTGCATTCAGATGGGTATATCTTTCCTTTTCTCCTTTGCCTTTAGCTTCTTATTTTTTCATGGGAAAAAAATAGTTTAAACAAAGAAATAATGACACTAGTGATGATGTCACAAGAGGTTGCCTAATTCCCCAGTGTAGAGTTCAGAGCAAATATTCTTTAGAAATTAAAGGGTTCCTCATTTTCTGAGTCTACACAAGCATGAAAATGATGTTGCTTCATGGAAAAGCTCATTAATTAAAAACATTAAATTCAGGCTGAAAGAAAAAATAATTTCTACTGTATTTTCTAATTTACCTGCTACTTTCTAGTCTATTAAATAGCAAGCCCCCAAAACTACTCATTCAGTCTCTGCTTTCTCTTGTCCTCTCATTCTTCTTTGCACACATAGAGCTCCTTAGAAATCACAGAAGAAAATCTAAATTCTTCAACAAAGATTGCAAGATTCATCACAATCCAGCTGGAGACTGTTTTTCTTACCTTCTCTCTTCATGCTGGTCCCACACACCCTAGTTTTATCCTGTCGGCACACCAGCCACCTTTCACAACAGACCATGGTACCTGCATCATGTGGTCCTTTTGCTACTAATGCTATTAATATATGCTCTGATCAGAATATCTTCCCGTTTTCTCCATGTGGCAATTTTGTTTCCATCTCTGAAGCAGTTGATATATCACCTCTGTGAAGCACTTTTTCCTCCTCTTCCCAGTCAATCATCTCCTGCTCTTCAAGGATCCTCAGGGATGCATATTCTACCATGGTGCTGATGACACATGGTAGCCGTTGCACACAGGTAGGTTTCAGCCCTGAGACAAGAAGTTTCTCCAGAGCGGTGTCCTAAATGCATCACAGCACCTGCCTGACACAGTGCCTTCACATAAACTCTCAGATGCTTATTTGAACATACGAGTGAATAATGAATGGAGGAATAAGTAAAAATCAAGACATACACATTCATTATTGTGGATTTCACAGACAGAACACAAAAGCTTGTGTGTCCAGAGACAGGAAAGAAAGTGAAGTTTCATTTTGAAGGAAGGGAGCAGTTTTTGTACTTACTGGTTAAATGTCAACCTGACTTACAATACAAAATCATTTACTGTATATCTGCCGGGCAGGGCACACTAACATTACAGATGAGAGGGCTGTGAAAATCAATTCACATCAGTTGACTGCTTTCAAGCTGAAAAGTAATAAATTTTATTCAATATATAAAATAAAAATAATGTCCTCCAGCATTTTTTTAAATAAAAAGAATCCCTTTCTTCATAGAAAATGCGTGGTAGGAAAGTAAATAGAATTGTTTCCACTTACAATGCTTTCAAGTTTTATCCCTGGAGCCATTTGGCCTGAGATATAAAGGTGGAAAGAAACTCAGTTTTATGCATACACATGCTCGCACACAGTACACCCTCACGAGTAAACCAGGCAGTGACAAGTTACTTGGATGCTAAATCGAAACTTGTGCACCAAACAAAATTGTGCACTGTGTGGGAGAGCATTAAGGCTGCTGGGTTTGAAGGTTTGCCTTGGCTGGAATTCACTGCAACACCACCCACCTCTCTCCAGTTGCAATATTATAACCAGGTCACCTAGATGCTGTGAAACAGATGTTCATTGAAGAGAAAAGGAAATAGGTGGTGTCCATTGAAAAGTGATAGCCAGGGCAGAGGAGAAAGCATATTTTTACCTACAACACAAGCTTAATATTCTGGAAAATTCTTTGTAGGGCAAAAATTCTTAGCTCTCCAGGAATCTGCAGCACTTAGTAAGCACTTCAGTATACCAGGAGGCAAGAAAGCAGAGTGGGGAATGGCTCAGTCTTTGGTATCAGCCTGGCTTTGACTCCCAAGTCTTCATTTCCTAGCTGTGTGCCTTTGGGAAAATTTTGTTGTTCAGTCACTCACTTGTGTCCAGCATGCCAGGCTTCACTGTCCTTCACTCTCTCCTGGATTTTGTTCAAACTCATGTCCATTGAATCAGTGATACCATTCAACCATATGTTGCCCCCTTCTCCTCTGTCTTCAATCTTTCCCAGCATCAGAGTCCTTTCCAATGAGTTGGCTGTTCGCATCAGGTGACCAGAGTATTTGAGCTTCAGCTTCAGCATCAGTCCTTCCAATGAATATTGTGCTTAAGCTTTATTTTCAGTTTCTTATCTACAAACCTGGGACAAAAACAATACCTACATCATATGGTTCTTGGGATAATTACATGTGTTGATACACATAAAGGACTTCAAATAGCCCATAGCACAGTCAACTATTGTCACAATGATCATCTCCACACAGAGGGACAGCATTGCCCGATTGGAGTTGACAACTAACTTTACCTGTTTCTAAAGAAGGAGGAACAGTGCTCAGGGCTTCCTCAAGGGGCTAGAAAATCCAGTCAGTTCTCAGTGCTGAGAAGACTTGCACTTACAAAAGCCAGGAAAGGACATGCCAAAAAAAACAAATACAGAACCTCAAATCATCCTTCGACTTTCCAGAAGCTACACTTTACCAAAGTGCACCACAGGCTAGGACTGATTGCAACCCTCTGCCTCGGAATCTTCTCAGCAATTTGACAGAGTTATTACCCAGTAACGCTTGGCCTTAGTTCTGGGCCTCCAGATTCCTCACTTGAGTCTTCCTCCCCTTTCCAAACCTTCACTCATTATTTATTTCCTTCTGAAAGAAGTTCTATAACTGAAGTTATTCTTACCCAATTTAGGTAAGATTGAAAGTGAGTGATTCAAGGTGAGCATATGTTATTATGAATATCAATATACCCTCTGACGTCACATTGCAATGCTTACTAAACTAAGTCACTAATTGGCAGAAATAGGAATTAGCAATTTGAATCCAGGAATTTCTCTATTTAAAAACTTATTTTTAGTAAATTTTTGCTAATATAAGCAAAGCTACACAGCATAGCCTAGCATTAACAATGTGTTTGTCAGTAAGAGATGATAGAAACTGTGAGCTATTTCAGCCTTCATCTCTGGCATATTGTTCTGTTTCTGTGCATGTTCTTACATATTTTGTGAGCAACATTAAGTCCACCATATCCAATAAATACAAAAGTTGCAAATGGCTGATTAGAAAAGGGATTCAATTTTGATACAAAAATAAGCAATATCCTCTGCTTCTGGTTATGATGGAGTAACTGATCCCCGACTCACCTTCCTCTGCAAACAGCCATAGGATGGACATATGAGTCCTCAATATGAGACAACTGTGCCCATACCTTGAACAATAGACAGTGCAAGTCAGAAGGCCTTAAGAGAGAGAAAAACCACCAGGCAAGAACCGTGACTATACCAGCCTGTGGCTATATATAATTTTATGAGAGGAATGTAGAAAGCTGGAATCCAAGCAGACACTGGTTCTTCTGGGCAGAGAGAGAGAGCAGAGTCCAGAGACCATTGCAAAATCTGAAGGGTTGTTGTTGTTGTTCAACTGCTCAGTCGTGTCCGACTCTTTGTGACCCCATGGACTGCAGCACACCAGGCATCCCTGTCCTTCGCCATCTCCTGGAGTTTGCTCAAACTCATGTCCATTGAGTCAGTGATGCCATCCTATCATCTCATCCTCTGTCACTCTTTTCTCCTTTTGTCCTGAATTTTTCTCAGCACCAGGGTCTTTTCCAAAGAGTTAGCTCTTTGCATCAGGTGGCCAAAGTATTGGAGCTTCAGCTTCAGAATCAGTCCTTCCAATGAATATTCAGGACTGGTTTCCTTTAGGATTTCCTGGTTTTATCTCCTTGTAGTCCAAGGGACTCTCAAAAGTCTTTCCAGCACCACAGTTCAAAAGCATCAATTTGGCATTTAGCCTTCTTTCTGGTCCAACTCTCACATCTGGACATAATTACTGGAAAAATCATAGCTTTGATTATACAGACCTTTGTTGGCAAAGTAATATGTCTGCTTTTTAATATACTGTCTAGGTTTGTCATAGCCTTTCTTCCGAGGAGCAAGCGTCTTTTAATTCCTTTGCAGCAGTCACCATCTGCAGTGATTTTGGAGCCCAAGAAAATAAAGTCTGTCACTGTTTCCATTGTTTCCCCATCTATTTGCCATGAAGTGATGGGACCAGAGGCCATGATGTTAGTTTTTTGAATGTTGAATTTTAAACCAACTTTTTTACCCTCCTCTTTCACTTTCATCAAGAGGCTCTTTAGTTTTTCTTTGCTTTCTGCCATAAGAGTGGTGTCATCTGTATATCTGAGGTTATTTCTTCTGGCAATCTTGATTCCAGCTTGTGCTTGATCCAGCCTGACATTTCACATGATGTACTCTGCATGTAAGTTAAATAAGTAGAGTGACAATATACAGCCTTGATGTGTTTCTTTCCCAATTTGGAACCAGTCTGCTGTTGTCTAGTTCTAACTATGGCTTCTTGACCTGCATACAGCTTTCTCAGGAGCCAGGAAAGGTAGTGTAGCATTCCCACTTCTTTAAGAATTTTCCACACCATATTTTGACCCACACAGTCAAAGTCTTTATCATAGTCAATGAAGCAGAAGTGGATGATTTTCTGGAATCCTCTTGCCTTTTCTATGATTTAACGGATGTTGGCAGTTTGATTTCTGGTTCCTTTGCCTTTGTAAATCCAGCTTGTACATCTAGAAGTTCTTGGTTCACAGACTGTTGAAGCCTAGCTTAAGGGAATTTGTGCATTACCTTGCTAGCATGTGATATGAGTGTAACTGTGTAATAGTTTGAACATTCTTTGGCATCGCCCTTCTTTGGGATTGGAATGAAAACATTTCCAGTTCTGTGGCTGCTGCTGAGTTTTCCAAATATGCTGACATATTGAGTACAGCACGTTAACAGTATCATCTTTTAGGAATTGCAATAACTCAGCTGGTATTCCATCACTCCATTAGCTTTGTTCATAGTAATTCTTCCTGAGGCCCACTTAATTTTATACTCCAGGATATCGTGGTTATCCAGATCATTAAGACCTTTTTTGTACAGTTCTTCTGTGTATTCTTACCACCTCTTAATAGCTTCTGCTTCTGTTAGGTCCATACTGTTTATGTCCTTTATTGTTCCCATCTTTTTATGAAATATTTCCTTGGTATCCCTACTTCTCTTGAAGAGAACTCTAGTCTTTCCCATTCTATTCTTTTCTTCTATTTCTTTGCATTGTTCACTTAATTTGAAGGTTAAGTCCCCAAAAGGGAAATCGCAGAAGATGTGGGATTCCCAGTGGGTCTTTGGCTGAGATGGGGGCTTTGACAGCCACAGAGTAAATATCTTGATATTTTACATGTCTTCCAGTTCACTTTGTGTTTGTGTGTGTGTTTAAAATCTAGGAAATGCTTGTCTGGAATATTGTCATACAACCCAGGTCATTCTTTTAAAATGTCTTCATCCGTTTGTTTCTATAATAGTCTTTAACATGTTTTCATTTTGTTGAATATGTACCCAAGCCTTACATTAAATTTTTTGTTGTTGAAAATGGATATAAGGCTTATGTTGAATTTTTTTTCCTTTTCTTGCTATTTTTGATATCTAATGTTCCATCTGAATCTGCTATTTGTCCAAAAGTAACATGGGAAGTGGTGGAGAGAATGATCAGGTCATCAGTGGAGTCTGCTGTCTCAGAACATGTTCTCAGGGTGTGTGCTTGGCCTTTTTCTGGAAATGTCTCCTTTCCTCTCCTGGGGATTACACATGTTCATTCACAATCTGTGGAGAGAGCAGATGGCCCAGGAGGCAGCCAAGATAACTCTCCCTGAAGCTTCATAATGCCAAATCCTTCTGTTTGGTGACGTCCTTTCACTCTGGTAGGGAATACAAATCCAGTTGGTTACACCTTTTCTTCTCTCTTCTAGTTGGGAGTTAGGAGTCTGATCAGAAAAACTCAATATGGTGTGACTGTTATGCCTCCTGCAGACTCTTTCTTACCACTCTATGTTTAAGAGTCAAACTTCCAGAGACTCGTTTCAGGTTTTTTCTCTGGCTCACCCCAAATGCTACTTTCTGTCATAAAGGATAAAAAGTTTTTTGATGAGTTCAAGAGAAAGTAACATGTAGGATGACATAGTTTTCACCTGTACTACCTTGATTTCACCCTCTTTCATAGATTTTTACACATTTCTGAAAATCCAAGATTTGGGGTTGTAGTCATCTCCTACTTGTGTTGAAGTATTAATTTTTTTCATTTGTTTATCATTTTAAGTAGATTAATATATACTGTTTAAAATTGAGAAATTTTAAAGAGTTTTAAGTATTTTATATTGCTTAAAATAAAAAAGCTTAGCAGTTGCCGAATTGATTATCAGGAGTAAAATAATACATACACAAAGAAAAGCAAAACTGCCATGTCTAAAATACAATGTATACAGATGAATGGACACAGAAGATGTGGTAAATATATACAATGGAATCTCATTCCATAAAGAGGAATGAAATTGGGTCATTTGTAGAGATGTGAATGGACCTAGAGTCTCCTACAGAGTGAAGTCAGAAAGAAAAAAATATATATCATATGTTAATACATAAGTATCGAATCTAGAAAAATGGTACAGATAAACCTATTTCCAGGGCATGGACAGTGACATACATATAGAGAACAGAAGTGAACACAAGTGGGGAAAGGAAGGGTGGGGTGAATTGGGAGATTAGGATTGATATATGTACACTATCATATATAAAATAGACAGCTAATGGGAACCTGCTATAAAGCACAGGAAGTTCAGCTCAGTGCTCTTGTGTTGACTTAGATAGGTGGGAGCAAGGTCCAAGAAGGAGGGAGTATACGCATGCACGTAGCTGATTCACTTCATTGTATGGCAGAAACTAACACAACATTGTAAAGTGATTATATTTCAATAAAAAATAAAACTAAAAAATACAGATGTAGAAATCTTATGTTACTGGGGGTAAGGAGTGGGAGGGATAAATTGGGAGATTAGGATTGACATATACACACTATTATATGTAAAATAGATAACCAGTAAGGACCTACTGTATAGCACAGGGAACTCTACTAAATACTTTGTAATGACCTATATGAGAAAAGAATCTATGGATATATGTATATGCAAAACTGATTCACTTTGATCTATACCTGAAATGAACATAACATTGTAGATCAACTATATATATATATATATATATATATGTAATTAGTACTATAAGGAAGTTATAAAACAGTATGAAACTGACTTCATTTAAGAAAAAACTTGATACGTGTGTTATAAATATTAATGAAAGTGAAAGTGTTAGTCACTCAGTTGTATCCAGCTCTTTGTGACCCCATGGGCTATAGCCTACCAGGCTCCTCTGTCTATGGGATTCTCCAAGCAAGAAGACTGGAGTGGGTTGCCATTCTCTTCTCCAAGGCATCTTCCCAACCCAGGTATCAAACCCAGGTATCCTGCATGGCAGGCAGATTCTTTATCATCTGAGCCACTAGTGCATAGAAAACAAGGTATAGAAAACATCTGAAAACACATAATATTTCCTTGAGGGAGTTGAATTTGGGAGATTGTGAAAGGGAGAGGAGATTTTATTTTTTACTTTGTGGGATTCTGAACTGTTTATAACAAACATTGCTTTTATAATAGAAATATTTTAAATAATTATCACATACAATCTTATTTAAATGATGAATTGTCCAATATTTTGCATATGAAATGCATTCTTTGTCTATGCCAAAATCATTTATTATTCATTGGATTACTCAAAAGGAATTTTCAAAGTTTTCTATGGATTAAGAGTTATAACTTGCCATAACTGTGCAAAAGTGGAAAATCAGAAGATTAGAACCTTTTAGATATTTTATGACTGAGGAAAAAATATAACTATAAAGTGATGAAAAATAAGGCTTCAGAGGGAAGCAGGTGCTGAATACTTCTTTATTAAGGTATTAGACACTAGTGAAAAAAGCAACTGAAATGTGATAAGTAGAGTAACACCATCAAAGCTGCATTTCCAACACACTGCTGATTGAACGTTAGGGCAAAAATTTGGGAGAAAGCAAGAGTGGGAAAAGAATTTGTGATTTAAGCTGTTAATCTTAAATGTTCTGCTTAACTCAAATATGCAATTGAGAAACATGACCTGTGAGTCAGACAGCTGGAGCACAAAATATCAGATTTTTATTTAACTGATGAAGTTAAATTTGATGCTTGTGGCCATGGTTCAGCTACCTCATTTTCTCTTCCTTCAGTTTGAAGTCAAGACTTTGTATTGATCCGTCCGTGTGACAGCTTTAGTCTGAAGAGCTAGGTATCTGTGTTTTGCAATCCCTAGAAACTAAAATTAAAGGCAAGCACAGATTTTCAAGCATGTCTTTTAAGACAGCTTAGATTCAGACCAAGGTCTAGTTACCTTGGTCTGAAGAGCAGAGTAGAATGTATCCTTTTTTGGGGCCGGCAGATTCTAAAGGAGGGAATCCAAAAAGGCTGAACCATGAATGCTTACTTCTCTTCTTTAGGGGTGGGGTCATAGCTAGAATGCAGAGAGGACAGACTTGTTCCTTGCATACTCTCTCCTCCTTCTTTAAAAATGTGGGTGGAGAGTAAGTGTGACCAGGAGCAGAGGAGCCAGGCACAGTGGGCTTCAATCACATTATAGGCTGGAGTATTTTCAAGTGAAGGATAGACTCCCTTGGAGCAGAGTAAGCATCTCAGAGCCAGCTGAGTATAAAGGCTATTTTTTCAGCATAGAGTAAGAGTTCCTATAAGATAATGAGCTAAGATTTGTTTACTTTAAAAGGAAGATGAGAATGCTAAGCTATGTTATTCCTGTAGGAATAAGCTAAGAGCTTAAGGAATGCATTTGCCAGATTTCCTGGTTAGAGTTTGAAGTCTGTCATTTAGAAAAGGCATTCGTTTTCTTCCTTCTTTTACTTTCTTTCTTTCCTTCCTTCCATCCCCTCTTCAACTTCCTGTCTCTCCCTTACTTCTTTTTTTCCCTCTTTTCATTTCTTTTTTCCTTTTTCCTTGTCTCCAATTTTACAGTAATATTGTTTTCCAAGCTTTTGGCTAGATACTATTTCACTGAAAAGTTCAAAAGAAGTATATACAATGCCTTAAGGAAAACGCAGGCTTCCCTTGTGGCTCACCTGGTAAAGAATCCATGAACAACAGACTGGTTCGGCTCCAAATAGGGAAAAGAGTATGTCAAACCTGTATATTGTCACCCTGTTTATTTATCTTATATGCAGAATACATCATGAGGAATGCTGGACTGGATGAAGCACAAGCTGAAGTCAAGATAGTTGTATCAATATACAGAAGTATCAATAACACCAGATATGTAAATGACACCACCTTTATGCCAGAAAGCGAAGAACTAAAGAGCCTCTTGATGAAAGTGAAAGAGGAGAGTGAAAAAGTTGGTTTAAAACTCAACATTCAGAAAACTAAGATCATGGCATCTGGTCCCATCACTTCATGGTAAACAGATGGGGAAGGAGAAACAATGGAAATAGTGACAGGCTTTATTTTCTTGGGCTCCAAAATCACTGCAGATGATGACTGCAGCCATGAAATTAAGAGAAGCTTTCCTCATCCCAAACCCCCCTCCCTCCTCCCTCCCCGTACCATCCCTCTGGGTCGTCCCAGTGCACCAGCCCCAAGCAACCAGTATCATGCATCGAACTTGGACTGGCGATTTGTTTCATGTTGATGTATGGCAAAACCAATACAATATTGTAAAGTAATTAACCTCCAATTAAAATAAATAAATTTATATTAAAACATGTACAATATCATATAAGAAACGAATCGCCAGTCCAGGTTCGATGCAGGATACAGGAAGCTTGGGGCTGGTGCACTGGGATGACCCAAAGGGATGGTATGGGGAGGGAGGTGGGAGGGGGGTTCAGGATGGGGAACACATGTATACCTATGGTGGATTCATTTTTATATATGGCAAAACCAATACAATATTGTAAAGTTAAAAAATAAAATAAAATAAAAATAATTAAAAAATAAAAATAAAACCACAATATTGTAAAGTAAAAAAAAAAATAATAATAATAAAAAGAAATGTTTCAACAAAAAATAAATAAATAAGACAGACACTTGCTCCTTGGAAGAAAAGTTATGACCAATCTGGACAGCATATTAAAAAGCAGAGACATTACTTTGCCAACAAAGGTCCATCTAGTCAAAGCTATGGTTTTTCCAGTGGTCATGTATGGCTGTAAGAGTTGGACTATAAAGAAAGCTGAGCACAGAAGAATTGATGTTTTTGAATTGTGGTGTTGGAGAAGACTCTTGAGAGTCCCTTGGACTACAAGGAGATCCAACCAGACCATCCTAAAGGAGATCAGTCCTGGATGTTCATTGGAAGGACTGATGTTGAAGCTGAAACTCCAATACTTTGGCCACCTGATGCGAAGAGCTGACTTATTTGAAAAGACCCTGATGCTGGGAAAGATTGAGGGCAGGAGGAGAAGGGGATGACAGAGGATGAGATGGTTGGATGGCATCACCGAGTCAATGGACATGAGTTTGGGTAAACTCCAGGAGCTGGTGTTGGATAGGGAGGCCTGGCATGCTGCAGTCCATGGGGTTGCAAAGAGTCAGATACGACTGAATGACTGAACTGGAACTGGACTGGAGTGATACCAGGGATTGGATAACTATAACACTAACTTGCTACAAATAGCTGCATATGTAGAATCAGTTGCAATACCCATTATTTTTAATGCATAGCTACATTTGTAAGAAAAAATGTAAATCCCGTATATGTGAGGAAAAAAGCAAGCTGAAAATAAAGATAATGAGCCCATTACTGGATGTAGACTTTGCTAACTAGAGTGAGGAGTGGAGTAAATTGGAATATTTTCAGTCTTAATAACTCATAGACTTGAGTTTCATGCTTGCATGAGGACAGAAGATGGTGGTCTCAAGACTATATAAGACTGGGAGATAGAACTGGAAAGTCACACATCAGGACTTTAGAAGGAGAAACCAGAAAAACCTTCCATCGGCGTAAGTTGGTGGCAAGGAAACTTACAGCTCGGTCAAGATACAAGGTAAAAAAAATTAAGACTTTGGAAATTAGGAACAAAAGGGATTATTCTTAAACTGATAAAGACAATCTACAAAAATGTCTAGAACAAACATCAAGTCTATTGCTAAAATTTTTTAAACTTCACTTTGGGAGAAGGACAACAATACTACCATCTATAGTCATTATTGGGCTTCCCTGGTGGCTCAGTTGTAAAAGAATTCACCTGCTAATGCAGGAGATGCAGGAGACAAGGGTTCAATCCTAGGGTCGAGAAGATCCCCTGGAGAAGAAAATGGAAATCCACTCCAGTATTCTTGCCTGGAGAATTCCACAGACTGAGGAGCCTAGCAGGCTGTAGTCTAAGGCGTTGTAAAAGAATCTGACATGACTGAATGACTGAGCATGCATGCATAGTCATTATTAGTCATCACAGTGAGGGGGGAAAAAGAGTGTAAGATCTAGAAGTAAGGAGCTCAACACACTGCTTTTACATTCTGTAATTTTCTTCATAGAAAACACTAAAACCTCTACAGACAACTTGCTAGATATAATAGGAGATTTTAGCAAGGTAGAAGGAAAAAGGACAAATTGAAACAATTCAAAAGAAAAGTGATCAAAGGATTTGACCAGGTGCTTTACTAGAAAAGGAAATACAAATACCCAGTAAACATATTGAAAACTGCTCAAACTGCTTGAATTCAATTAAAACCATGCTGAATTGTGATTTCACATCCACCTGACTGCAAGGAGATCCAACCAGTCCATTCTAAAGGAGATCAGCCCTGGGATTTCTTTGGAAGGAATGATGCTAAAGCTGAAACTCCAGTACTTTGGCCACCTCATGCGAAGAGTTGAGTCATTGGAAAAGACCCTGATGCTAGGAGGGATTGGGGGCAGGAGGAGAAGGGGACAACAGAGGATGAGATGGCTGGATGGCATCACTGACTCAATGGACGTGAGTTTGAGTGAAGTCCGGGAATTGGTGATGGACAGGGAGGCCTGGCGTGCTGCGATTCATGGGGTCGCAAGAGTCGGACATGACTGAGCAACTGAACTGAACTGAATTGATCGACAAAAAACGAAATCTGATGCCCTCAAGGAATCTCTTCAGTGGATTTCTGAAGTTCTTTTTGTCTATGTTGTTCCCTCCTTTCTGTAACTCTGCCCCAGAACTACCATCCACCTCACCCCTTCTGAGCCCCAATCTGTGCTTCTCCAGCTCAGTGAGACAGCCAGCCATTGCTTGTGATGATTTTCCCTTTTGTACAGTAGGTGACAGTGAACATGCCTCCAGCAGAATGTTAGCTGGAACAATCACTGGGCTCATCTTGATTTTCCCCTTCTCTCAGCCATCATAGTCTGGGGCTGCCTGTTGTCTAACACTTGAAAACAGTTATTTAATTTATCTTGTTCAGTGTTCTACGTGTTTCCCATGGGAGGGTATTTCTGGTTCCTGTTACTGTATCGTGGCTGGATACAGAAACCCTCTGTGTTACACATGGCTGAGTTCTGAGAGAATGAGGCAATGAAGGAAACACTCCAGAAATCTTCACAGGGCGTCCTTGAGTCTTTCCTCATTTTAAGATATGCAGGGGTAGAGTAAAGCTTCATGCGGTTGGGAAAAATGACAAGGGACCTGTAACTGAGTAGCTCCAAGCTCACGCAGAACACGAAGTCTTAACCAAAGTTGCAAGTCCTCGCTGATCACTTGGGACATTTATTAGAGACTGTAGGTGGATCAGACCATATAAATGGAAATAAAGTATTCCTGTAGTAAAGATTACTCTGGATCTTCCCTGACAAATCTTAAAACTAAACCCCGAAAGACTAACTTGCAATTAATGTTACTACCCATCAACACAAAGCCTAGTAGTTTGTAGAGGAAGTCTACAAAATTCACACACAAAAAATGTTAACCTAAAAAAATTCACAACATCCAAAACCCAACAAAAACATCATTAGACTTTTAAAGAAGGAAAATGTGACTAATAATTAGGAGAAAATATCCAATAGGAGAAAACCCAAAATGATGGAAACAAATGGAATTGATGGAATTATCAGGCAAGGATGTTAGAGTTATATTATTATATAAAAAGAAAAACATGAACTCTATGAAAGAAATGGAGATATAAAAGCAAACCAAATGAAATTACAGTGAAAAATAAAATATTTAAAATGAGAAGTTCACTAAATTGGGCTAATGGCAGATTATATTCTGCGAAAGAAGATTTAATAATAGAAAACAATCATAATGAAGCACAGAGCAAATAATTTTAGTACATCTAATACAGCTGTATGTTTATATACATATATAAAATAGTAATAATTTTAATATATCAAATCCAACAGTATATACTGCATATATATTTAGATATAGGCATATAAAATACATATACATGTGTGTATGTGTAATTCTATACATATAAACTAAAATATTATGATATTTCTGCAAAAATAATTCAAATTTCAGGAGAGAAATTAGAAACAGATCCCTGTATATATAAGAAGTGGAATATGACAGGAGTGCCATTAGTGTCATCAAGGTTTCTTTTGAGACACTCAAGATAATTCTCTAGATTATTTAAGTACAACATCTGTGGTTCATGTGAAAATTCCCTCAAAAAAGGAAAAAAGTACTGAAAGAAGTCTTTAAAACATCTTTTATCCCTATTAAAAAGTGCTTTCTATGTATATATACACAACACACACACACAATTTAGCAATTAGTAGACTTTTGTTGGGCTCCTTAGGTGGTGTTAGTGCTAAAGTACCCACCTGCCAGTGCAGGAGAAGCAGGAGATGAGGGTTTGATCCTTGGGTTTGGAAGATCCCCTGGAGGAGAGCACGGCAACTCATTCCAATATTCTTGCCTGGAGAATCACAAGGACAGAGGAGCCTGCCGGGCTTCAGTCCAATCCATAGAGTCGCAAAGAATCAGACATGACTGAAGCAAATTAGCATGTATGCACAGACTTTTGTTAGGACCTTTAGCGTAATATATATGATTGTGCTAAACATAGGTAAGCAAGTGGGAGAGAAAGTAAGGTATTCTTCTAAGTAAACAAAATGCTAAAAATGTAACAGCTATTTTTGTTGAGAACTTTCTGTATGCCAAGTATTTCCTATAGTGTTGTTAACACTAACACAGACCATTGATATATGTTACTTGAACTTCATAAGTTTGCTGGGTAAAGTTCTCTGTCATCAGAAACTCAAAACCTAATGAAAAGAATATAGACAAAACACAGATATAATGAAAATGAATTAACTACATATGTTTCATCATTAAATCTGTAAGTAAAAAAGTTTGAATTCCAAGGATGGAATAATTTAAGTGCATATAAATCAGGCAAGGAGTATGGCTCAGGGAGATGAACTTTTCATGTTTTTAGTAGGAAGAATCAGTCTATTCTCAGCATATGTTTATGTTGTAGTAAGGGGTTGGATATGGAGAATTATTTTCCTTGCTAGGTTGAATATGTGAACACAATTTTGACTAGAAGGTAACTACAGTTAAACAGTGTAGGATAAAATAATAGACATCCTTAATCAAGCTTAAGGAAACAAAATCAAGATTTTATATTTCAATAAATGGGCAAATCATGTTCTTAAGAATCAAGGTAATTAGATACAGGCAGAAAGAACTGCATGAAACATCTTGAAGAGGGACGAAGCTGGGTATGGGAAAATTGTGCAGTATAATGATTAAGAACACCACAGCATTTGGAGTCAAATGCCTGCACTCAAGTCCAGATTCTACCATTGGCTAGGTATGTGATTGTAGGCAAGGCTCTTAATTTCTTTGTATCTCAGTTCAATAGCAAAAGAGTAAGCACTAAAACCTCTGTTATACTGTTTTAAAAATTAATTAAAGAATCTAAGCAATTACAACAATATAGACAGCACTGAATGAACGTTAGTTTTTTTAAATGAATTAATTTATTTTAATGGCGGATAATTACTTTATAATATAGTGATGGCTTTTTGCCATAAATGTTAGGTTTTGTCATTAATGTCATTTTGTCTCTCCAACAAAGAGTATTGGAGAGATGCCCAGGATGGCAGTGCAGGAAGACCCTGAGTTCACCTCCTCCCAAGGGCACATAAAATCTACATCAACATATAGAGCAATTCCACTTGAAGAAGACTTGAGTGTTTATTGAACAGCTACTACATAGAAGTACCACACAGAAATGAGCAGGAAAGATAGAGACAGGGTATCCATGAGAATCCCACCACTGAAACAGCAACCTGCAATGAGGAGGGAATATTGCTGAAGGACTTTAGCCACCCCACCAAGCAGACTTGCCTTCCCTGACACAGGAAAAAACAAACAAACAAACAGCAGTTTTAAGGGCACCTCGAGGAACCTGGAATGTCAGGTCCATGAATCAAAGCAAATAGGAAGTCGTCAAACAGAAGATGGCAAGAGTGAACATTGACATCCTTGGAATCAGCAAACTAAGATGGACTGGAATGGGTGAATTTAACTCAGATGATCGTTATATCTACTAATGTGGGCAGGAATCCTTAGAAGAAATGGAGTAGCCATCATAGTCAACAAAAGAGTCTGAAATGCAGCACTTGGATGCAATCTCAAAAATGACAGAATGATCTCTGGTCATTTCCGAGGCAAACCATTCAATATCATGGTAATCCAAATCTATGCCCTGATCAGTAACATTGAAGAAGCTGAAGTTGAATATTTCTATGAAGACCTACAAGACCTTCTAGATCTACTAATCTAGATCTACAAGACCTACTAATACCCCAAAAAGATGTCCTTTTCATTATAGGGGACTGGAATGCAAAAGTAGGAAGTGAAGAAACACCTGGAGTAACAGGCAAATTTGGCCTTGGAGTACAGAATGAAGCAGAGCAAAGGCTAATAGAGTTTTGCCAAGAGAACGCACTGGTCATAGCAAACACCCTCTTCCAATAACACAAGAGAAGACTCTATACATGGACATCACCAGATGGACAACACTGAAATCAGATTGATTATATTATTTGCTGCCAAATATGGAGACACTCTATACAGTCAGCAAAATCAAGACTGGGAGCTGACTGTGGCTCAGATCATGAACTCTGTATTGCCAAATTCAGACTTAAATTGAAGACAGTGGGGAAAACCACTAGACAATTCAGGTATGATGTAAATCAAATCCCTTATGATTATACAGTGGAAGTGAGAAATAGATTTAAGGTACTAGATCTGATAGACAGAGTGCCTGGTGAACTATGGATGGAGGTTTGTGACATTGTACAGGAGACAGGAATCAAGACCTACCCAAGAAAAAGAAATGCAAAAAAGGAAAATGGCTGTCTGAAGAGGCCTTACAAATAGCTGTGAAAAGAAGAGAAGCGAAAAGCAAAGGAGAAAAGGAAAGATATACCCATTTGAATGCAGAGTTCCAAAGAATAAGCAAGGAGAGATAAGAAAGGCTTCCTCAGTGATCAGTGCAAAGAAATAGAGGAAAACAGTAGAATGGGAAAGGCTAGAGATCTCTTCAAGAAATTAAAGATACCAAGGGAACATTTCATGCAAAGATGGGCTCAATAAAGGACAGAAATGGTATGGACCTAAAACAAGCAGAAGATATTAAGAAGAGGTGGCAAAAAAAAACTTTGTACAAAAGATTTTTATAAGAAGATTAAGAAGATTGTACAAATAATCTTATTAAGAAGATTATACAAAAAAATCTTATGACTCAGATAATCATGATGGTGTGATCACTCACACTCACCTAGAGCCAGACATCCTGGAATGCAAAGGCAAGTGTGCATTAGGAAGCATCACTACGAACAAAGCTAGTGGAGGTGATGGAATTCCAGTTGAGCAATCCTAATAGATGATGCTGTGAAAGTGCTGCACTCAATATGCCAGCAAATTTGGAAAACTCAGCAGTGGCCACAAGACTGGAAAAGGTCAGTTTTCATTCCAATCCCAAAGAAAGGCAATGCCGAAGAATGCCCAAATTACCGCACAATTGCACTCATCTCACATGCTAGTAAAGTAATGCTCAAAATTCTCCAGGCCAGGCTTCAGCAATACATGAACTGTGAACTTCCAGATGTTCAAGCTGGTTTTAGAAAAGGCAGAGGAACCAGAGATCAAATTGCCAACATCTGCTGGATCATGGAAAAAGCAAGAGAGTTCCAGAAAAACATCTATTTCTGCTTTATTGACTATGCCAAAGCCTTTGACTGTGTGGATCACAATAAATTGTGGAAAATTCTTCAAGAGATGGGAATGCCAGACCCCCTGACCTCCTCTTGAGAAACCTGTATGCAGGTCAGGAAGCAACAGTTAGAACTGAACATGGAACAACAGACTGGTTCCAAATAGGAAAAGGAGTACGTCAAGGCTGTATATTGTCACCCTGCTTATTTAAATTATATGCAGAGTACATCATGAGAAATGCTAGGCTGGAGGAAGTCCAAGCTGGAATCAAGATTGCCAGGAGAAATATCAATAACCTCAGATATGCAGATGATACCACCCTTATGGCAGAAAGTGAAGAAGAACTAAAGAGCCTCTTGATTTAAGTGAAAGAGGAGAGTGAAAATGTTGGCTTAAAGCTCAACATTCAGAAAATGAAGATCATGGCATCCGGTCCCATCACTTCATGGCAAATAGATGGGCAAACAGTGAAAATTTAAGTTTTGGGGGGCTCCAAAATCACTGCAGATGGTGATTGCATCCATGAAATTAAAAGACACCTACTCCTTGGAAGGAAAGTTATGACCAACCTAGATAGCATATTAAAAAGCAGAGACATTACTTTGTCAACAAATGTCCATCTAGTCAAGGCTATGGTTTTTCCAGTAGTTGTGTTAGGATGTAAGAGTTGGACTATAAAGAAAGCTGAGCACCAATGAATTGATGCTTTTGAACTGTGGTGTTGGATAAGACTCTTGAGAGTCCTTCGGACTGCAAAGGGATCCAACCAGTCCATCCTAAAGGAGATAAGTCCTGGGTGTTCATTGGAAGGACTGATGCTGAAGCTGAAACTCCAATACTTTGGCCACCTGATGCGAAGAGCTGATTCATTTGAAAAGACCCTGATGCTGGGCAAAATTGAGGGCAGAAGGAGAAGGGGATGATGGGGAATGAGATGGTTGGATGGCATCACCAAGTCAATGGACATGAATCTGGGTAGACTCTGGCAGTTGGTGATGAATAGGAGGCCTGGCGTGCTGTGGTTCATGGGGTCACAAGGAGACGGACACGACTGAGCAACTTAACTGAACTGAGGTGACTATATGGAAAGAAAATACATTTACTAATCCCAAAGCATCTGCCGATTAGAGGCACCAGCCTACTGTTTGAGTTCCCCTGGGACTCTTCCTAGTCTGTACTCATTCTGGCTCCAGCAACACTGCCAAGATGATTCTGGCCCAGGAGCTGCCTCTGGCCAGGAGCTTCAGTGCCAGAAGTCTGCCATGGCAGACTCAGGTGCAGTGCTCTCCAGGGGCTGCCCCTGGCCAGGATTCATCCAGCACCTTTAGCCTCACTAGGGCAGCTTTGGGTATACCTCTCCTGGGATGCAACCATGTCCTGGTCATGTTCTGGCCCTGGCCACCCCACCACATTGACCTTGGGCCCAGTGGTCCCTAGGGACTGCCCCAGACTGAACCCCTTCCAGCTCCAGCCAGCCTGCCAAAGCCGTCAGACACAAATAATCTAAACAGAAGGATCTTCTACACAGAGCCACTCCCTGAAGACTGGAGAGAAGAGCTGTTTTGACTAATTCATAGAAACAGAAACTGAAAGTCAAAATAGGAGACAGAAGAGTATGTTCCAAAAAAAAAGACCCAAATAAAGCCCTAGAAAAAATGAAAAAGCTAGTGAAATGGAAATAATTTACTGAATAAAGAGTTTAAAGAAGCAGTCATGAAGATACTCACCATACTCGAGAGGAATGGAAGAATTCAGTGAGAATGTCAGCAAAGACTTAAAAAATATAAGAAAGAACACATCAGAAATACAGGATGGGGAACACATGTATACCTGTGGCGGATTTATTTTGATATTTGGCAAAACTAATACAATTATGTAAAGTTTAAAAATAAAATAAAATATATTAAAAAAAGAAAGAAGTACAGAATACAATAATTGGAATAAAGTACAGGAAACATAGAGTCTCAAACCAGATGAAAACAGAGATCCACCCAATCATAGTATAATTGAAATGAAAAAAAAAGATAGATTCTTAAAGGCAGCAAAACAAAAACAACTCATCATAAACATGGGGAACCAAAGATTAGCAGCTGATTTTTCAGCAAAAACTTTATAGGCCAGAAGGAAGTGGCAGAATATATTTAAACTTAGAGCCTGAAACACTGTACTTTGATAAGGCTATCTTTTCAGAAAAACTGCTCCTTCACTGAACTTTTCTATTTAGTCTCTATTTCATTTATTTCTTCTATGATTTTTATTATAAGCCGAGACTTTCTACTAAGTTTAGGTTTTATTTATTCTTTTTCAGATTACTTTAGGTATAAAGTTAGATTGTTTATTTCAGATTTTTGTTGTTTCCTAAGGTAGACTTGTATTATGACATACTTCTCTCTTCCAACTGCTGCATCTCAGTGATTTGAGATTGTTGTGTTTCCATTTTCAGTGTTTCCAGGTATTTTTTAAAATCTCCTCTTTGGTGTCTTTAGTGGTTCATTGATTGTTTAGTACCATGTTGTTTGGTCTCCACATGTTTGTGTATTTTTCAAATTTTTTTATTGTGGTTGATTTCTAGTTTCATACTGTTGGGAGGTGGAAGGGAGATTCAGGAGGGAGGGAACATGTATACCTATGGCTGATTCATGTTGATATATAGCAGAAGCCAACACAATACTGCAAAGCAATTACCTTCCAACTAAAAATTAATAAATACCCAAGAACCAGCTTGAATAAGCTCTAATTGAACATCTTCCGTGTCTGATTCTAACTGTTGCTTCTTGGCCTGCATACAGGTTTCTCAGGAGACAGGTAAGGTGGTCTGTTACTCCCATCTCTTTAAGAATTTTCCAGTTTGCTGTGATACACACTGTCAAAGACTAGCATAATCAATGAAGCAGAAGTAGATATTTTTATGGAATTACTTTGCTTTTTCTTTGATCCAATGAATGATGGTAATTTGATCTCTGGTTCTTCTGCCTTTTCTAAATCCATCTCGTACATCTGGAAGTTCTCAGTTGACATACTGCTGAAGCCTAGCTTGAAGGATTTTGAGCATTACCTTGCTAGCATGAGAAATGACACAATTGTATGGTAGTTTGAGAGTATTTCCCCAAATATTATTTTAATTAGAAAGATAAGTGATAACTTTACAGTGGAGAAACATGAAAGATACCACCTCTACCCGTGATCAATGCTAGAGTCATAACTTCAAAATAAGTCACATTAACAAATCACTGGTAACAAACACTGAACATTACAGAACATCACTTCCAAATCATTCTTGCCAAAAATACATCGCTGAAATCTAATCATGAGGAAACATCAGAAATACTGAAATCAGGGATATTCTATACAGTGGTTGATCAGTACTCTTCTAAAATGTCAAAGTCAAGAAAGACCAGAAAAAGTGAGAAATTATTTGAGAAGAGAGGAGACTAAGGAAACCAAGTGACTAAATGCAATGAGGATCCTGCCTGGATTGGATTGTAGAGCAAAGAGGACATTAGTGGGGGAAGTTATGAAATGCAAATGTGTTTGCAAGAATAGAAAGAAGTAGAAATCTTTGTGTACTATTGGTGAAAATGTAAAATGGTACAGCCACTATGGAGAAGAATGTGCAGGCTCTTCAAAAATTTCAAAATAAAACTACCATTTCTTATAGAAAAAAAGAAAAAGGAAAGGACTTTAAATCTTCTGATAATATTTCAGTTTGTTAGATTCAGTCCATCAATCCTGTCTGTCTGTTGAGACAACTCTACCATCCATTCTGGTTTTGATTCCTCACGGTATCTAGTTAAGCCTGTGCTCTGTGACTTAATTGAGGACATTGATAAAAATATTGAAAATAAGAAGATGAAGGACAGAGCCCTAGTGCAAATCACTATAGAAATCCCTCTAGTTTAATATTAATTCAATAGCATGCTTTAGGTATATAATCTAATTAGCTTTAAATAGTAGACTACATTAGGCATCCTGGGTTGCACTAGTGGTTAAAAAAACCATCTATCAATGTAGGAGATGTAAAAGATAAGGTTCAATCCCTTCATTGGGAAGATCCCCTGGAGGAGGGCACAGCAGGCCATTCCAGTATTCTTGCCTGAAGAATCCCATGAACAGAGGAACCTGGTGGGCTATAATTCATGGGGTTTCAAAGAGTCAAACACAACTGAAGCAACTGAGCATGCACACAGGAACAGTAGACTATATTATTCACCTAAGCCAAAGAATTGTATAATTGGAGGACTATGTATGGCACCCCACTCCAGTATTCTTGCCTGGAAAATCCATGGACGGAGGAGCCTGGTAGGCTGCAGTCCATGGGGTCGCTGAGGGTCGGACACGACTGAGTGACTTCACTTTCACTTTTCACTTTCATGCATTGGAGAAGGAAATGGCAACCCACTCCAGTGTTCTTGCCTGGAGAATCCCAGGGACGGGGGAGCCTGGTGGACTACCGTCTATGGCGTCGCACAGAGTAGGACACGACTGAGGTGACTTAGCAGCAGCAGCATGTATAGTCAGGGAGCTCAGGAAAAATCTCTTAAATCTGAAAATACAGCTCTGATACTTCTCATCACTGTAGCTGTTCAGTTCCTAACTGGGCTACAGTTTTAGGGTTACATTTCCTCTGAATCATAAATCTGTGTTTTTAAAGAGTAGACAGGAGCACCTATAAATTACCTTTGTGTATTTCTCATAGTGTTGCGTGTGTGCTAAGCCACTTCAGTGGTGTCTGACTGTTTGTAACCCTATGGACTGTAGCCCACTAGGCTCCTCTGTTCATAGGATTCTCCAGGCAAGAATACTGGAGTGAGTTGGCATGCCCTCCTTCAGGGGATATTCCAGACCCAGGGATCAAACCAGCATCTCTTGCGTCTCCTGCATTGGCAGGTGAGTTCTTTACCACTGGTTCCACCTGGAAAGCCCTCTCGTTGTTTTTGTCCTGGGAAATTTTTGGTGAAAACAATATGGGTTTCATGGTCAAATCTATTCTGAAGATGCTATCTTAGAGGTTCACATTGCCTGTTAGCATCATAAATATTTAAAAAATTCTTCAGTGCCGAGGGCCTTACTTGACCAGAAAGTACCTGTCATGAGACATCACTTAACACTGCAGGGAATTGCAGTTGCAGAGCACAGAGGGAGAGCCTTAGGGTCCTGTGAAACAAGGCCTAACACCCCAGGGACAGGCCCTCAACATCATGTGCGGTGGAACACCAACATGTAGAGGATCCAAAATCCTGTGTGAGGAGAGGTCTGAGGCTCTGGGTGTTCTACCAGTTCTATTCCACTGTGCTGAAAGTCTCCAGAAGCTCAGTGTTGTTCCTCACTGGCTCTGCTCATCCTTGCAGAAGAGTGTGGAGGACATGGAGGGCAACCATGATTCCAGAAAGATAGCAGAGGAACCACAGTCAGTCCCGGTTCGAACTGAGTGGAGGTATTTGGATGGTTCTCCGCAACAAAGGAAAACAGTTCTATGTGGAATACAGTGTCTTTAAATGGTGTGACTCTTGGGTTTTGTGCTTCTCATTCTCATGGCTACCTTCAATCATTCTGTAAGATGTAGCTAAAGTGGCATGGTCTACTCTCTAGAATGAACTGGAAGAAAGAGCTCTTTATTTTCTGCATCTCCCCCAAACCCTCTGAAAAGTCCTTTTTCTATTAGAGTGTCAGAGATCAGAAGAAAGAGAATAGGCTCTACTGTGTTTGCCGTCTTTGTGGGAGGAGGACCACAGTAGGTACAGAGGAGTGAGGCTGGCCTCTGCTTCATATAAACCAGGACTGACATTGCCTCATCCTCCCCCTCTCCCTACGTGCACTGGGACTGAGGGATTATGAGAATGTCAAGACATGATTTCAGTGTTTCTATTATCCAGGGGTTGTGTCAGGCAGCCAAACAACACGTCTCTGCCCCTGCCTCCTTGCCCAAGAGGTGACCTGACTCAGCAAGATCACCCTCCTTCCAGCATAAAAATTCAATCCTCCCATTTGTTCACCCGTGTCTTCTCCCACACATGGAAGAGGCCAACTGTGTTTAATGACCAGAGATTATTTTGTAATCCACTGGGCTACCACCCTACAGAGACTCCCGCTGAGATCAGAATGTTCATTTCCCTGTCAGAAGTCAGCTGTGGGGTTAATCCATGTTGTGTCAGAAGAGTTTAAGGTTTTCCCCTTAGCTCAGATCTTAGACCACGTCAGTGACCATCTGCTTTGGGTAGTGGCAGGAGTCCTGTTCCCAGACCCCTAAACAAGAAGTTTTTAAAAAGTGTTTCCAATCTCTAAACATGTGCATTCCCCCACCCAGTCCACCTTCTCTGCTTCCTGTTTTTCTATTTTTCTTGGCAGCTGTTGGTGTTGGGTAAATATTCCTTTCATGGAGGTGCTTGTCTGTCAAGTCCCATGGAGAGAAAGAAAATGGCAAGTTAATGAATTCAGGATTGTGTCTGGCAGAAGGTGTGTTTCAATCCCATATGTCACATCTGGCAGCAGGATGAAACAAAAAGTAACAATGGAGTGAAAATGCAGCACTCAGAAACCTGAGGTTAAAACAGAATTCAGTAAATATCTTAGATGTAAATATCCCTAAAACAGAGAGCATGTGATGAAAGCAAAGAAAGGGGGACCAGGAGAAACAACTTCAAAGCAGTCATTATTGGACAATTTAAAAAATACTTAAAAAGCAGCAAAGAGAGGTGTTCAAAATGACACCAATCCAACAGTGCAGTGCTTTAGGTTTTGCCTTCCCGGTGATGCCTGATGGGGTGGCAGTAATGGATTGCCAGAAACAGAGCATCTTCCTCAAGATATTGGAGTTGCTGGAGGCGCATCCCCCTCAATGTCTCCTCTGTGACAGTGTTGCTGGAGCTTTAGGGAAAATGCAGGATGACAGGTCATTATTGCAAGTAAGTTTAGCAGGATTAACGTTTTCCAAAATCTTATGTGCTTTAACATTATTCCAGTATCCTAGGTCACAAATATTTATCCATTTAATGAGTTGGGGGCCAGGAGCATATATCTTGTTTAAAGAAGAATTTAATATGCACAACAGCAGAGGACAGCCTCATATGGAAGTAAATGAAGACTTCCTTGGATATGGTCTTGTAAATTTTAAACAGAAGACTGAAGCTTGGAAATGACACTGAGGAAGGAACTAATCCCATAAACAAAAGACCATTCCAAAGGGGGCATATATATCAAAGATTTGTATAAAATGATAAAGATACCTAGTGATATCAACAGAAGTTTATGAGATTTAAAATTCAAAGAGTACTAAGTCAGGGCTCCATTTAGTAGAAAGTTTTTCCTTGGAAGAAAGGAAACACTTTTTCTGAACATTTGAGTGCCTTAAGAGAATGACACCCTGATTTCTTTGTGAAAAGCAAAAATACTATTTTCTATGAGGACTCTTTAGACAAACAGACTAGGCAATCATGTCTAAAAATGTTGCTGGGTGAAAGAGAAGCATCTCATTTTATTTCTACAAAGTGGTAGAAATTTTCATTTACCTAAACCACTAACAAGTCTTTCTTTGCCAAAAGCAAAAAAAAAAAAAAAAAAACCCAAAACATAAAAAAACCTTAAAAGCAATAACAAAAACTGCAGACGAACAAACACAAATCCTCAGTGGTGCAATTAACTTCAAGAAAACTATGTGCTCACTGGGCAGCTGATCATCCTGATCATCCCTGACTTCTCAGCTTACACTTGTACCTCATTCCTCACCAGATGTCAAGTTCCACATCATTTTAATATTTTCTCAGTGAACAAACAATAACAGGATAGAAAGCTGATATCAAATAAAACTGCTCATCTTCCTTGAAGACTTGAAGGTAAGGAAATTTAAGGCAAAAATTTCCGGGAGGAGAAAATTTGGTGTTTTATTTAATTATTCAAGAGGTCTTATGATGTTATCTAGTAGGTTAGAGAAAGTCTCTCTATAGATTCTCTATAAAGGATACAGAAGCATTCATACAGAAGGAGCCATAATGCATTGATGTTATGAGTTACCACTCCAGGGACCAAGACCCCTCTAAGGCCAGTTAGACAGGTTTCATGTAGACCATGTATTATGAAGGGATGCCAGAGTCTGAGCATAAACTGTATATGTAGGGTAAGAAAGGTTGTCTTATCAGAGGCCTTTTTGCAAGGATGTAAGAGAACTGCATAGGAGAAAACTGACCCCAGAGATATATGGAGACTCACTGGGAAACCCTTGTCCAGGGACAATAAACTACTGGTGAGATTAAAAGAAAAATTCTGAGAACAGCAGAATTTCATTTACTCTATTTTTCCAAAGCCTTGCAAACTCTGACCCAGGGACTTGGACCAGATGCTTGGGGAGAGAAGCTTATAACAGGTAGGACTGTATGGATAAAACTGCTGCAAAACATTTGAGTTCAAGGTAATGCCCTTCATGTACCAGTGTAACAAAATGACTATAAACGATTTATCCTTCTCTTTACTAAAGCACGAGTGTGTGCTTCATCCATCATGTCTGATTCTGTGTGATCCAGTATCTATGGGATTCTCTAGGCAAGAATACTGGGGTGGGTTGCCATGCCTTCCTCCAGGGGATCTTCCTGATCCAGGGATCAAACCCATATCTCTTGTATCTACCCGCACTGGCAGGCAGGCTCTTTACCACTATCACCACCTGGGAAGCCCCACTGGAAAGAAAATGAAAGAATGAGTGGTTATCACCAGAAATGACTGAGACTTGAAGCTACAGTTGCCTACATCAAGGTCACATTTTTTTTCACCCTTATCCTCTAGTGTATTCGCACTGTACTCTGAATAATACTGAAACTCCTTGCCAAGGTGAATAAAATTGTGTGCATTGATTCCTCTCTTCTCCATCCACTATTTTCCCTCCCACTCTCTCTCTCTTTCTATTTTTCTTGCTGTTTCAGAAGCAAACCAAACTACTGCAGCATATGGGCCTCACATTGGCTCCCCTTCATTTTGATCTGCTCTTACCCTAAATCTTCACCTGCTTCCTCTCCCATTTCAAGCACTTTTTTTTTTTGCTTAAATGTCACTTTCTTAGAGAGGCCTTTCCTGAGTTATAGAACTTGTGAGGAAGAATTAGAGTTGGATTAAGATTTCCTTGTTCCGAAGAATGAGACTAAATCAGAATCAGTGCTACTTAGTTAACAATGATTCTGTTATGCTCTGGGTCTAGGGTGACCAGAAACATGTGGGCATCACAGATATATCTCAGGGTCAGACTGTGATACCTTTTTTATTACAACACTATTCAGCACCATGATTTGAACATTGTTTGAACCAATGTGACTCTGTAGAGATGAATGCTGGAAGGTACTATATTCAAACTCTCAGCATTCAGAAGTAATAGATCAAACATGGAAAGCAGATCATTCTGGAAATTAAATTTCTAAGAAACAAGGAACTCTACTCTTGTTTAACTCTGTCTAAACAAGAGTTCAGACATCAGACTAGGTATGGACTTCTCTGATGTCATTTATCCTATAGTCAGCAACGCTGAAGTCTGTTTGGAGCATAGCAAAATAGTTCAAGAATGAAAATCAGTCATCTTACATACAAATTTTGACAAATAGGCAACCTTTCTTAAATCTTTATCTATGATACAAAGTAATGATAGAACTAACAGAAAAGAGAACTGACAATGAATAATTTTTACTCTTTCATTCTCAAATACCATGAGTGAGTATTTACTGAAAAGACTGAATGCAGATGAGAGATGCATCTTATTGTCAATTTTTGGTTTAAAAAATGCTTTTAATTTTGCAATGTTTATAAGCAAGTTTGTTTACCTAAAGTCAATCGCACCCCAGTGAATTTCCTAAAGTTACTGTAATAGTAACTCATTTAATATCAGGCATGTCTAACTCATATCTGTTTAATAAGTCTTGGCACCATGCAAGTGAAGATGGAAAGAGATACTATCATAGTTTATAAACAAAAGAGGGGAGTGACTAATGTTATATGAATCTGTTCACACTTGAGAGTGCCAGGATATTTTTTTTTAAGATAATGCTGATTTTTGTGATAGTTACTGAATAGACACAATCTGCCCCAATTGCCATTCCTCAGTACAAATGAAGTAGGGCTTCTGCAAGTACAAGTGGGCATGGTAGCAGTATTCACATGTGCAGGGTATCAGATTACTGCTCTGGTCACTCATGTGAGGTGTGTAAGTGGGGAAATATTCGAGAACATTCTCAAAATTCACAGAACACAGACCCAAGAAAAGACCTCCATCACCGTAATGTAACCATTCCAAGTATAGGCCATATTATGGGATGGGCCCCAGAATTACATTCAAAGTAAATTATAGGGGTTTATCTGGAGCTGTAATTTCTTATTTGGGGGAAACATAAGTGCCTGAATTCATTTCAGATATTTCTTCTGAAACTTCCGTGTAGGCAGTGCTGATTCATTATAAAGATATTTGTCCTAAAATAGTTTTCTTTAAAATATACGTTATTTGGAGAGAGTTGATGCTAGAATTAGGACTGGGAAAATCCAAGATGAATCCAGAGCATCTTGTAGCACAAATAAGGAGGAAATTGCTGAAAAAAAAAGAAAAACAGCAAAGTTTGGTACTATGTAACCTATACTCTTAATAAGTGGCCTAGTTGATGCTGAGGTTGTCAATTCTGAACTATATTTTGAAAGCACAGAACTAGAGCCACCATCATAATGTTTTGCCTTTTATTAAATAGATGAAGGCTGTGAAACTGGGTCATTTTCAAAGTTAAAGTCAAGCTTAACTGTACCACCAGTTGCTAGGGTAAATGTGCCCTTAAGTTGAGCTGAGATGTATTATTTATGGACCACTTACACATAAATAATATTTTTGTAGCTTATTGGAATACTGAATATTCTTTTAGGTACAGAATCTTCTAACAAGATGAACAATGGAGACCACTGCTTGGCAGTATTTTATGTTTCAAAGACAAAAGTTTAGGGTTAAGGCTCAGAGACTTTGATAGGCGCCTGGTCAGTCATCCCAGCAGCTATTACCCCACTTTATAAGGCAAAAGGAGTCAGTGAACTTGACCAGCCTTTGACTCCTTCTATTGTCAAATATTCTTTTCTGTTGGTTCCTATTTTCCTTTTTGATGATATGTTTTCTCATTTTAGTGAAGTATGTCCATGGAAGTCTCTTAAGAAAAAACAAGGTAGGTAATTTTCAAACTTGTCTGAAAATGATTTTTTTTTCAGATCTATGCATTGAATCTTTTTTTTAAAATATACATTTATTTATTTTAATTGGAGGTTGATTTTTTGTATTTGCATATTGGATTTATAGCTGAAGAATCAATTATTTGAAATTGAAATTCATGATAAGGTTGTAATACAATTTCTAATGCATTGTCTCACTGTCTTCCATTTATATTTTGCTAAACTGGAAGCCATGCTTATTCTCTCTCTTTTCTTCACAACATAATTATTTCTCTGGAATTTTTAGTATCTTCTTTTATTCCAAATACTCTGTAACTCATATTGCAATTGTGTCTGGGTATTGGTCTTTTTTATTCACTTAGCTGGAATCTCACATCCTTTTGTTCTGGTAAATTTTCTAATATTACTTCTTTGATAATTTGTACCCCTCGTTCCTCTGTTTTCTTTTCTTTTTTTTTTAATTAATTTTATTTTATTTTTAAACTTTACATAATTGTATTAGTTTTGCCAAATATCAAAATGAATCCACCACAGGTATACATGTGTTCCCCATTCTGAACCCTCCTCCCTCCTCCCTCCCCATACCATCCCTCTGGGTCGTCCCAGTGCACTAGCCCCAAGCATCCAGTATTGTGCATTGAACCTGGACTGGCATCTCATTTCATACATGATATTTTACATGTTTCAATGCCATTATCCCAAATCTTCCCACCATCTCCCTCTCCCACAAAGTCCATAAGACTGTTCTATACGTCAGTGTCTCTTTTGCTGTCTCGTATACAGGGTTATCGTTACCATCTTTCTAAATTCCATATATATGCGTTAGTATACTGTATTGGTGTTTTTCCTTCTGGCTTACTTCACTCTGTATAATAGGCTCCAGTTTCATCCACCTCATTAGAACTGATTCAAATGTATTCTTTTTAATGGCTGAGTAATACTCCATTGTGTATATGTACCACTGCTTTCTTATCCATTCATCTGCTGATGGACATCTAGGTTGCTTCCATGTCCTGGCTATTATAAACAGTGCTGCGATGAACATTGGGGTACACGTGTCTCTTTCCCTTCTGGTTTCCTCAGTGTGTATGCCCAGCAGTGGGATTGCTGGATCATAAGGCAGTTCTATTTCCAGTTTTTTAAGGAATCTCCACACTGTTCTCCATAGTGGCTGTACTAGTTTGCATTCCCACCAACAGTGTAAGAGGGTTCCCTTTTCTCCACACCCTCTCCAGCATTTATTATTTGTAGACTTTTGGATTGCAGCCATTCTGACTGGTGTGAAATGGTACCTCATAGTGGTTTTGATTTGCATTTCTCTGATAATGAGTGATGTTGAGCATCTTTTCATGTTTGTTAGCCATCTGTATGTCTTCTTTGGAGAAATGTCTATGTAGATCTTTGGCCCATTTTTTGATTGGGTCATTTATTTTTCTGGAGTTGAGCTGTAGGAGTTGCTTGTATATTTTTGAGATTAGTTGTTTGTCAGTTGCTTCATTTGCTATTATTTTCTCCCATTCTGAAGGCTGTCTTTTCACCTTGCTACTAGAATATTGGAAATAAAAGCAAAAATAAACAAATGGGACCTAATTAAACTTAAATTCTCTGTTTTCTTTAAGGAGTCCTCCTCATAGTTGTTTGGCTGCTAGAATTGATCCCCTAATTTTCTTACCTTTTTATCTCTAATTTTCCATCTCTACCTTTTTGCCCTACTTTCTTGATGATTTCTTCAAATTTATTTCTGCAAATCTTCTATCAAGTTTTTGTTTATACTATCATATTGTTTTTAATTTTTAAAATATTTTTACCTCCTCTTTATAGTATCTATTATTTTTATGAAAACAGTATCATCTTTTATTTATCTCAGTGTGTTTATCAAAGTTTCATTTTAAAGTTATCTTATGTTCCTTGCATTGTTACACTGGGATCCAACTGATCCCAACCACCGTTGGACTGGGAAGTCCCGAGGTCAAGCCCAAGATCTGACTCTTCCTCTAGGCTGGCACATAGCTAACTCCTAAAAACGCTGGATGAAATTTTCCTTTGTATAAAATGAACCTAGTCTAAATTGATCTTAATCAAGGTCTAGCTCAAGCTTGACAACAAGATAGGAGAATCTTGGAAGAATCAGACTGATCAAACCAATGTTTGATTGCTCTGGGCAGGGCTCTTCACACTGTTATTTTAAGATCTCATTCACCTTTATTTGGAAGAGAGGGGAGATGACATATTAAATGATGGGATAAGAGGACCAGAGGTGGCTGTGTCCCAAACTCTCATATCCCACTTTGTAAAAAACTTTACATTGAAAAGCTTTGCAGTTAATAAAAGCCCTCTGCAAATTATTTCAAACACCCTCTGTTGCATAAACACAATTGTTACAAGTGGAGCAATACTATTGGTGGTGGGAGTTCTTATAGTTTATCTCACATGACTCATATGTTCTCTGCCTAAAAGGAGTTCATGCATGCTAAGTCACTTCAGTCATGTCCAATTCTTTGTGACTCTATGGACTGTAGCCCACCAGGCTTCTCTGTCCATGGAATTCTCCAGGCAAGAATACTGGAGTGGGTTTTCATGCCCACCTCCAAGGGATCTTCCTGACTCAGGGATCAAACCTGAGTCTAATATTTCCTGCATTAGCAGGCAGATTCTTTTCCATTGCATCTCTCATGTTTCCTGCATTGGCAGGCGGGTTCTTTTCCACTTCCACCTGGGAAGCCCCAAAAAGGAGTTCACATATGTCCAATTTTCTCTGTCTCACTACCTTTCCAGTGCCTCTTAGAAATTCATGTCTGGAATAATTGCTTAATAAATATTGCCCTTAACTGAACATTAGTGAACATATGTCTACTTTAATTTTTTTCTTTAAGTTGGAAAAAATGATATTGGAAAGAAAGAAAGGAAAAGGTGACTTTATGATCTTCAGTTCAGTTCCGTTGCTCAGTCATGTCTGACTTTTTGCGACTTATGATCTTAATTGAGCTAATTAGTCATCCTAAACTTAAATCTTAGGATGTCCAAAGAGTTGGACATGACTGAGCAACTGAGCACAAGCTTAAATCTAGGGTAGACCACATATACTGATTTCACAGAATTGTTATGATTATATAATAAACTGAATCTACTCTTACTAATCTGTAACTAGGTTTTAATAGTAAGGTCTATTAACTAGGTTAAGTGTTTCTCAGACCTCATTGTATATCAAAATCAGCAGAAGCACTTAAAAATAAATACAGATATCTGAGCCTCAGTATTTCATGAACAGTGTGAAAAGGCAAAAAGATATCACACTGAAAGATGAACTCTATAAGTCAGTAGGTGCCCAATATGTTACTGGAGAAGAGTGGAGAAATAGCTTCAGAAAGAATGAAGAGTTTGAGCCAAAGCAAAAACAATGCCCAGTTGTGGATGTGACTGGAGATGGAAATAAAATCGGATGCTGCAAAGAACAATATTCCATAGGAACCTGGAATATTAGGTCCATGAATCAAGGTAAATTGGAAGTGGTCAAACAGGAGATGGCAAGAGTGAACATTGACATTTTAGGAATCAGTGAACTGAGAATTGATGCTTTTGAACTGTGGTGTTGGAGAAGACTCTTGAGAGTCCCTAGGACTGCAAGGAGATCCAACCAGTTCTTCCTAAAGGAGGTCAGTCCTGAATAGTCATTGGAAGGATTGATGCTGAAGCTGAAATTCCAATACTTTGGCCACATGATGCAAAGAGCTGACTCATTTGAAAAGACCCTGATGCTGGGAAAGATTGAAGGCGGGAAGAAAAGGGGATGACAGAGGATGGCATGGTTGGATGGCATCACCGACTCAATGGATGTGAGTTTGAGTAAGTCCGGGATTTGGTGACGGACAGAGAGGCCTGGCATGCTGTGGTCCATGGGGGTCGCAAAGTGTTGTACACGACTGGGAGACTAAACTGAACTGAACTGAACTAAAATGGACTAGAATGGGTGAATTTAATTCAGAGGACCGTTATATCTACTACTGTGGCAAGAATCCCTTAGAAGAAATGGAGCAGCCCTCATATCAATAAAAGTTCAATCTCAAAAATGACAGAATGATCTCTGTTCATTTCCAAGGCAAACCACTCAATATCGCAGTAATCCAAGTCTATGCCCCAACCACTAATGCCAAAAGATGAAACTGAATATTTCTATGAAGACCTACGAGACCTTCTAGAGCTAACACCCCCAAAAGATGTCCTTTTCATCATAGGGGACTGGAATGCAAAAGTAGGAAGTCAAGAGATACCTGGAGTAACAGGCAAGTTTGGCCTTGGAGTACAAAATGAAGCAGGGCAAAGGCTAACAGAATTTTGCTAAGAGAACACACTGGTCATAGGAAGCACACTCTTCCAACAATACAAGAGATGGTTCTATACATGGATATCACCAGATGGACAATACCAAAAATAGATTGATTATATTCTTCTCAGCCAAAGATGGAGACAGTCTATACAGTCAGCAAAAACAAGACTGGGAGCTGACTGTGACTCAGATTATGAACTCCTCATTGCAAAATTCAGGCTTAAATTAAAGAAAGTAGGGAAAGCCATTAGACCATTCAGGTATGACCTAAATCATATCAGGTCATACAGTGGAAGTGACAAATAGATTCAAGGGACTAGATCTGACAGATAGAGTGCCTGAAGAGCTATGAATGGAGATTCATGACTTTGTACAGGAGGTGGTGATCAAAATCATCCCCAAGAAAAAGAAACGCAAAAAGGCAAAATGGTTGTCTGAGGAGGCCTTACAAATAGCTGACAAAAAAAGAGAAGTGAAAGGCAAAGGAAAAAAGGAAAGATATATATCTGTCTTAATGCAGAATTCCAAAGAATAGCAAGGAGAGATAAGAAAGCCTTCCTCAGTGATCAGTGCAAAGAAATAGAGGAAAACAATAGAATGGGAAAAACTAGAGATCTCTTCAAGAAAATTAGAGATACCAAGGGAACATTTCATGCAAAGATGGACACAATAAAGGAGAGAAACTGTATAGAACTAACAGAAGCAGAAGATACTAAGAAGAGGTGGCAAGAATACACAAAAGAACTATAAAAAGGTCTTAATGACCCAGATAACCACAATGGTGTGATCACTCACCTAGAGCCATATATCCTGGAATGTGAAGTCAAGTGGGCCTTAGGAAGCATCACTATGAACAAAGCTAGTGGAGGTGATGGAATTTCAGCTGAGCTATTGCAAATCCTGAAAGATGATGCTGTTAAAATGCTGCACTCAATATGCCAGCAAATTTGGAAAATTTAGCAGTGGCCACAAGACTGGCAATGGTCAATTTTCATTTGAATCCCAAAGAAAGGCAATGCCAAAAAGTGGTCAAACTACTGCACAATTGCACTCATCTCACACGCTAGCAAAATAATGCTCAAAATTTTCCAAGCTAGTGTTCCACAGTACATGAACTGAGAAATCCAGATGTTCAGCTAGATTTAGAAAAGGCAGAGGAAACAGAGATCAAATTGCCCACATCTGTTGGATCATTGAAAAAGCAAGAGAACTCCAGACAAACATCTACTTCTGCTTCATTGACTACATTAAAGCCTTTACGTGTGGATCACCACAAACTGTGTAAAATTCTTAAAGAGATGGGAATACCAGACCACCTTACTTACCTCTTGAGGAATCTGTATGTAGGTCAAGAAGTAACAGTGAGAACTGGGCATGAAACAATGGACTGATTCAAAATTGGGAAAAGAGTACATCAAGGTTGTATATTATCACCTTGATTATTTAACTTATATGCATAGTACACCATGCAAAATGCCAGACTGCATGAAGCACAAGCTGGACTCAAGATTGCCAGAAGAAATACCAATAACCTCAGATATGCAGATGACACCACCCTCATGGCAGAAAGCAAAGTGGAACTAAATAGCCTCTTGATGAAAGTAAAATAGGATAATGAAAATGCTGGCTTAAAGCTCCACATTCCAAAAATGAATATCTTGGCATCCAGTCCCATCACTTCATGGCAAATAATGGTGAAACAATGGAAACAGTGACAGACTTTATTTTCTTGGGATCCAAAATCACTGCAGATAGTGAGTGCATACATGAAATTAAAAGATGCTTGCTTCTTCGAAGAAAAGCTATGACCAACCTAGACAGCATATTTAAAAGCAGAAACATTGCTTTGCCAACAATGGTCTGTCTAGTCAAAGCTATGGTTTTTCCAGAGTCATGTATAATGGGAGAGTTGGATCATAATGAAAGTTGAGCACTGAAGAAATGATGCTTTTGAACTGTGGTGTTGGAGAAGACTCTTGAGAGTCTCTTGGACTTCAAGGAAATTGAACTAGTCAGTCCTAAATGAAATCAGTCCTGAATATTCATTGAAAGGACTGATGCTGAAGCTGATTCTCCAATACTTTGGCCACCTAGTGCAAAGAACTGACTCATTGGAAAAGATTCTGATGCTGGGAAAGATTGAAGACAGGAGAAGAAGGGGACAACAGAGGATGACATAGTTGGATGATATCACCGACTTGGTGGATGTGAGTTTGAGCAAGCTCTAGGAGTTGGTGATGGACAGTAAAGCCTGGTGTGCTGCAGTCCACAGGGTTGCAAAGAGTCAGACACGACTGAGTGACTGAACTGAGCTGAGCCTCAGAGATTCTAATTCTACCAGGGGGATAGATAGTGGTATAAAAGATGGATAGTGGTATTTTTAAAGCTCCACAGGTGATTCTAATGTGCAGCGAGTGCTGAAAACTATTGGATGAGAGCTCAGTGAATGTTAGTAATCATTCTAGGGTGATAATGAATAACTTGTTCTCAGCAAACTAAAACATTAATTCTTCAAGCACCATGGAGAAGATAAGAATCTTTGCACTAAAAAATAATCAGTTCATTCTAATATACCCTCCTGGTTAGCAATGCTAGAGGGAAAATAGTCATATATGGCATTTCTTCTTTTCTCTGCAGCTGCAAAATCCCTTGAATGTGTTAGGTTCTGTGGAGAAAGTGGAGACCCATATTCTAAGTATCAGCAAAATATTTTATAAAACAGAATTTGTAAGTAGCTAATACTCACAGAGGATCTTCTAATTTAATACATCACAAAATCTGTTTTATTTTATTTTTAAACTTTACATAATTGTATTAGTTATGCCAAATATCAAAATGAATCTGCCACAGATATACACATGCTCCCCATCCTGAACCCTCCTCCCTCCTCCCTCCCCACACCATCCCTCTGGGTTGTCCCAGTGCACCAGCCCCAAGCATCCAGTATCGTGCATCGAACCTGGACTGTATTCAATTCAAAGAGCAACCTCTTAAAAGGAATCAAAGTAATTACTACATATAAGTTTACAGATATATTTTAAATGTTTGATTTTTTTTTTACAAAACTTCACATTGTAAACAGGTTATAAAAGCTTTAATATGTGTACTAAATGAAGTTTTAAGCTATTCTGACATAAATATAATTCTAAATTTCTCTATCATCTTCTTTGGAAGAAACTGCACAATGATGGTTTTTGCTTTCAGTCTTAAAAATAAGACATAAATCTCATAGAAGAATGTTACTACTACTGGGGGATCTATAATTAAGTTATTTCATACTTAAAAGGTAACTTTAGAAAGTAAGTCAGAATAAACATTTTCTCATGCTAACAAAATCAGAATAAGGGGAAGGCCACCAGGGATGAATAAAAAAATTTCTTTGGTAGCTTGTCCAGAGATCTGACTACTTGGAGATTTAATACACAATACTATGTTGAAGGTGAATATATGATTATTATAAATAATAATAAATTTATTCACTGCACTGGAGAGACTACATAAACAACCAAAATTAACCACTTAAAGGAATTACTTCAATGTTTGGAAATGTAAAATAGAAAATTTGCAATGAGATATTTGTTTCAGAACACCCATATACATTCTCACAAGTCACATAAAATGCCTCCGTGGGTTTTCCCATAAAATGCAGCTAATATATATGTTAAATATACTAATATACATTCTAAAATACCTGTTATCAAGCATCTAACAGTTGCCAGGCACTGTGCTAAGTGCATCATCTTATCCAATCTTCACAACAATCCAACCATTATTTCTCCCATTTTACAGATGTGGAAACTGCAGCTCAAAGAGTTCAAATCCCCACTATGCAAAGGGTCATCCAAGAGCAATAGCAACAGCATTACCTGGAAGCCTGTAAGAACTGTGTAACAATAGGCTCCTTCCCAAAACTGTTAAATCAGCATCAACATTTTAATAAAATCTCCAGGTGACTTCTGAAAAGTCCCATGGCCAGAGAAGCCTGGCTGACTGCAGTCTGTAGGGTCACAAAGAATCGGACACGACTGAAGCAACTTAGCACGCATGCACCAAGCGACTCCTATATGAGAGTAGCACTGGTTTATGTAAATTGCCCCAGCCATGTGTTTAGGTGCTACCTGAGTCAGGACTTAGCTTGGTCAGTGTTAGTATAAAGCAGGTTTTAAAATGTATATCCTAGGAAGTAAATGATAATACTATTTTATAAACTAAAATAAAAGAGGTAAGACTGTGAAAATGGGCATACATAGGTCACCCCAGAGTGAAGGAAGATAAGGAGGGTTGCAGACCCTATAGGCATGAATGGGAGAAGAGTTCACACCCAGAGCAACATGACCCTCTGCCCTCTGACTGACAGTCTGATCTGACTCTAGGAGCAATCGGCATCAATTTCTCCAACAGTCCTACGCGCCAACAGCTCACAGTGTCTGTCCCCTCATACTCCACGTGCCGAAAGACCCATTATCTTGTACGGGTCAGCAGAGAGACTGCTTCACAGCCCTTGCTGTGGCTGGCATCACCAT
>NW_011494942.1:14281706-14285946 GCF_000754665.1 Bison bison bison | reverse complement strand
CATTTCCTGAGCCATGTGTGGGCTCATGCTCCTGCAATAGGACAGCATCACTTGCAGGTTTCCCTGGATATGGACCCCACCTCTCACTGCAGTTTTCCAAACCCTGGCAAAGGCAGAGCCCACTTCGTTTATGTCTGAGACTCTTCATATCTTATGTGTGTTCTGTCAGCTGCCCCTTGTTGCCTGCTGTTTTCTTTCCCCTCCTCTTGTTTTCCTATTCCCAAATCCCCTGATTTTGTCCACAGATTCTGCTCTTCAGCTAGTCACAGCTGAAATACTCTGAGAACCTCTCTGGTCACAGTCAGCAGCCAACACAGCATTCCTTGGAGCCCTTAGGAGCTAGAGGCAAGCTATGACTTGTGCATCCTGCAAGAAGAAAGACCCTGTCCCTCTGGGGTCCTTCTCTCCATATCCCTCTCCAAGTCCAAGTCGTGTGACTGTGGGACAGCCCAGTCAGCCTTCAGCTAAGACTTCAATCCTGGCACAGCCTCCTCTGTCTGCTTCCTTCTTCCTACACAGCAATACCTGTTTACATCTCCATATGTAGGGCTCTTTTCAGGGCCTAGTGCATTAGAGACACACGATCAGCATTGATGGTTTTGAATGGATCACCAGTTCTCTCTCTATACTTCTTCATGCAAATTCACCAGTCATGCTCAGATGTGTCTGAGCCACCTTAGTGGAGATATGTTAAGCACCCAGTGGAATTCCCTTCCATTAATGTGGATGATGGATTCTACAAAGGTTGGTGTCATTAGAAATCAGACAGGAGCCACTGCTCTGTTACTTCCTCTCTGCACACAGTGCTCCTTGCCTCTCTCCCCTGTAGCCTTGTCACCTGCAGCTCCTAGAGGGCTGCCTCATCTCCTGAGACATTTCCATAATCCATCCTGCATCCACGTGTAATTCAGACCCAAGCTTGGCTTCCCTGGTTCCCACGTGACATGGTCAAATGGGGCTTAAGAGGGCTGCCCAAACTTCCTCCTTGTTGTCGATGCACTCGACCCAGCTCCGAGGAGATGGGACTCCTTGCAGTGATACTCCACTTTTGCCAAGAAATCTCTAATCCCAGGGGATATGTGAATCACCACACTGGGGAATTATTGTATGCTTGGGTTCATTTCTTTTTATTAGGGAAAATAGCATATAACCAGAGACCGTGTTAGTCACTCAGTCATGTTCAACTCTTTTGTGATCCCATGGACTGCAGGCCTCCAGGCTCCTCTGCCCATGGAATTCTGTAGGCAAGGATACTGGGGTGGGTTGCCATTTCCTTGTCCAGGGTCTCTTCCTGACCCAGGGATTGAACCCAGGTCTCCTGCATTGCAGGCAGATTCTTTACCATCTGAGCTACAGGGAAGACAAACCAGAAACTAAACTAAGTGCTGTAAAATCACTGAATGAATTTAATTTAATCCTCACAGCCCCTTTTGTCAGAGAGAAGATTTTTAAGACAGGAACCTAAGGCTCAATTAGGCAAATTAACAAGTAAGGTAGCTAAGGAAGTTACACAGTTAATAAATGGTACAGGCTAGATTAAGATTCATAACTAGCCATCTCCACTCCTGATCTGAATCTCTTGAAAAGTGTAGACACTGGCCCGAGTGATGGGTTCCTTCTCCTGATGAGGTACCTTTGTGAAGATGTGTACTTGTGCCCAGCAGATAGAGAACTGGTGACTCTGCAATTAAATGAGGGAAATAATATATGCAATGTCAGTTAAGACTGCACCTCATCACATCTATAGAGGCTGTGCACAAGCTAGTTTATAGATGTGGTATAGTTACTTTTAATGAAATGCTCAGTGAGTCCCTGCTGTAGGCAGAAATTGGAGGTGGTGATAAACTGTCCCCCAGGTGGCGCTAATGGTAAAGAATCCGCTTGCCAATGCAGGAGACACGAGACACAGGTTCCACCCCTGGGTGGGGAAGATCCCCTGGAGGAGGACATGGCAATTCTCTATAGTATTCTTGCCTGGAAAATCCCATGGACAGAGGAGCCTGGCTGGCTACGGTCCACAGGGTGGCAAAGAGTCGGACACGGCAGAAGCAACTTAGAGTGTCAGCAAGACCCTCAGGGCCCAAGGGTGGGCCCTGGGAATAGTGCTGACAGGAGCACGTCAGCAGAAGGCCCTGCTGACAAGAGCCACCACCACTGCGCCGTGGTGATGAGGCATGCCCCAGAATCTTTGGCCAACAATACCTGCCTCCACTGAGAACCAATTCCTCTCTGGAAGCTGTGCAGCAGCCCGGCACTGGCACCTCCCCTGGGAGGCAGGCCAAGGCCACCCTTGGGAGTCCAGTAGGCATGTAGCCTGGGGAGACCTGGCTCCCCTCACTATCCCAACGTGAGTCACATTTGTGAGGATAGAGTGTGCTGATTGTTCAGGAAGCTCCTCACTGAGGATGAATAACAAATTCCCAAGTGAAAAACTGGCAGGATTAGATACTCTGAAACTTGAGGTTGGGGAGCCTTCTGCAGAGAGTTTCAGTTCTGACTGGGTTCCTTGGCTGGAGTGGGGGGAACACCTACAGAAGAAGGGTACGTGTTATTACTTGCCATGTGCTTTGGGACATCTGGCAAGCAGCTGTTTATCAGAAGTCATCCCTTTTAAACTTCAGGGTTCACCATCATCACTTCTCAAGGAGTTTTTTCCCTTAGAGCTGATCTTATTCTTCTGGCACCTCCACCTTTCTGACATCTATTTTTGAAGTGTAACCTAATTCCCTCCTGAAATTTCTGGGTGTTTCTCTGAGGCTCTCGCCTTGCTCTTTATTTTAAACACTTTTCTGGGAGTTCTATTTACATACCTTTCTTAAGGGTCCCCAGACTCCTCTCCATCACCCGGGCTGGGCTGCCAGTGCAAAGCCTCCTTTCATCATTTCACTCATGTTTGGGTCCTGTCTTGCAGCTCCTTCATGTTTCCACCACACAAACATTTCACTCTACACTCTCACATGAAAACACCCTCAGTGATGTTTACATATAATAAGCTACCTTTTTTCCAGGGCTTGAGAAATTCTCTAGGAAAAACTTAGTCATTTGTGGAGGCTTCTTTAAACTCTATCGTTCTGCTGAGTCTCTAGGTAATTACTGTTCATTGCAGTGCTAACGGCAGCCTCAGATTACCTCCTCCATGCTGGCTAAGGACTTTCCCGAGGTACTAGGCAGAGTTTCCTAGTGTGGGAGGTCACTGCCAATCCCTTCCTGGATGAAACGTGCCACAGAGTGCTGGCTGTCCCACAGGCTTGCCAGGGAGACTGAATGTCATCATTGATGGATGCATTTATGTATGCTAATAAACACAGCACAATGGCTGGCTTCCTTTCCATCTGCATTATATGTGTTTGATGCTAAATTTGTTTGAATTCCTTTTGAGTCATCATTTGTTATTCTCACATACTTTGACTCTTGTGATCAGGTGTCCCTACAGAGACGATTCTTATGAATGTAATAAATCTTTGCAAAGACTTTGCCTTATATCTAGAGAGACACTATGTTTCCTATCAACTGGCACCTTTTAAATTTACCATTTTCCTAATTTGTTTCTCCTTTTCTTACACAAAGATCACTGGAAATGTGTAGCAAATTCTCATTAAAGGCAACACCCTCCTATATTCTCAGGTAAATATGTTTGAGAAATTTAATTACATTTTTCCCAGTAAAACAATTTCAGTGATTTTTTTAAATAAAAATATTTTCTCGTTGCTTTGATGAAATGTTGCAAATGTCATTTCTGATCTTGTTCAGGCTCACTTTTTTGGCTGAGAGTAAAAAGATTATCGGAGAAGGCAATGGCACCCCACTCCAGTATTCTTGCCTGGAAAATCCCATGGACGGAGGAACCTGGCAGGCTGCAGTCCATGGGGTCGCTGAGAGTTGGACACGACTCAGTGACTTCACTTTCACTTTTCACTTTCATGCATTGGAGAAGGAAATGGCAAACCACTCCAGTGTTCTTGCCTGGAGAATCCCAGGGACGGGGGAGCCTGGTGGGCTGCCGTCTATGGGGTCGCACAGAGTCGGACATGACTGAAATGACAGCGCAGCAGCAGCAGCAAAAAGATTATATATTCTCACTTAATGCTGAAATACTTTACTGCAGATATTCCAGACCAAAAATGTTTTGACTATTCTTTTTCAAATCACATTTAATTTGAAAATAGGAAATATGTTTTTAAACCTAATCAGAAACTGAATATATGCCCAAAAGAATGCCAAAAATGTCATAAGAATCAGG
>NW_011494942.1:14267920-14281606 GCF_000754665.1 Bison bison bison | reverse complement strand
ATAAGAATCAGGAAGAAGTATTTATTATTTGATTATTTTAATCATCTGGTTACTTAATTATAGTAAATATGCATAAAACAATGAATTACTATATTTAGAAAGTCATTATTTTCTCCTAAATCAGGACTACTAACTTTGGTCCAGTTTATTAAGGCATAACTGATACATAAAAATTGAATATATTTAAGAGGTACACGTGATGATTTAATATATGTTTACATTGTGAAGTAATTATCACAGTAGCATTAATCAACACATCCATCACATTATATAGTTAATATTTTCACGTGTGTGGTGAGAACACTTAAGATCTGTTCTCGGGAAATTCCAAGTACACAATACATTATCATTCACTATAGTTGTCTGGCTATACATTAGATTCCCAGAATTTAATCGTATAACTGAACGTCCGTACCCTGTGGCCAACATTTGCCTATTTTCCCAATCCGCAGTTCCTGGCAATCATCGCTCTACCTCCTGCTTCTAAGAGATTTAATGTTTTAGAGTTCACATATGAGTAAGATCATGCAATACTTGTCCTTCTCTGTCTGGCTTATTTTATTTGGTGTAATGTCGTCTAGGTTCAGTCACGCTGTTGCCATGGCAAGATTTCCTTCTTTTGTATGGCTGAATTAGATAGATAGATAGATAGATAGATACAGGTATAGATATAGATGTAGAATTTGGCATTGTCCTTCTTTGGGATTGGAATGAAAACCTTTTCCAGTCCTATGGCCACTGATAAGTTTTCCAAATTTGCTGATGTATTGAGTGCAGCACTTTTCAGCATCATCTAGGCAGTGTATTAGAAAGCAGAGACATCATTTTACCGACAAAGGTCCGTATAGTCAAAGCTATGGTTTTTCCAGCAGTCATGTATAGGTGTAAGAGTTGGACCATAAGGAAGGCTGAGCGCTATAGAACTGATGCTTTCAAATTGTGGTGCTGGAGAAGACTCTTGAGAGTCCCTTGGACTGCAAGGAGATCAAACCCATTAATCCTAAAGGAAGTCAACCCTGAATATTCATTAGAAGGACTGATGCTAAAGCTGAAGCTCCAATTTGGCCACCTGATGCAAACAGCCAACTCATTGGAAAAGACCCTGATGCTGGGAAAGATTGAAGGCTGAAGGAGAAGGGGCTGGTAGAGAATGAGATGGTTAGATGACATTACCAATTCAACGGACATGAACTCGAGCAAACTCTAGGAGATAGTGGAGAACAGAGGAGCCTGGCAAGCTACAGTCCATGAGGTCAGAAAAAGCTGGACATGACTTAGTGACTGAACAACAACAACATAAATGTAGATATATGGATATATATATATATCTTCTATCTTCTTTATCCATTTAGCTGTCAACAGACAGTTGTTTTCTTTTTGACTAGTGTGAATAATGCTACAGTGAACATGGGAGTGCAGATATGTCTTGAAGATCCTGATATCATGTCCTTAGGATATATATCCAGAATGAGGTTGCTGAATCATTCATATGATTGATTTTTTGATTTTAATTTAACAGAGTTTTAAGGACTTTTCCATACTTCCTTATTTTCATACTTTCATAATAACTGTACACTGGTACACTCTCACCAACAGTCTACTAGGGTTCCCTTGTCAAGTCTTGCTATCTCTTGTCTTTTGATAAAAGTCATCATAACAGGTGTGAGGCTTTGATTTGTGTTTCCTTGATGATTAGTGATTTAGAACACCTTTTCAGGCCCCTCCTGGCCATTTTGTTTTCCAGTTATCTATGTCTCTTCTCTGGAGAAATTTCTATTCAAGTTCTTTGCCCATTTTTAATTGGATTATTTGATTTTTTTTCTATTGAGTTGCATATGTTATTTATATTATTTAGATATTAACTCTTTATCACACTTGCAAATATTTTCTCCCATTCCATAGGTGGCCTTTACATTTTGTTGACATTTTCCTCACTGTACAGAAGACTTTTAGCTTGATTTAGTCCCATTTGCCTCCAGGGCCACAGATGGATGAGTCTTCTGCCTATTTCTGAGCAGGCAGGGTTACATCTGGACTGTGGCTAAGCAGAGTTAGAGCTGGGTCATGGGCTGCATAGTCTAGCTAAAGTTTTGTCATTTTTTTTTTCTTTTCTTTAAATGAAAAACCGATTCCTACTTTGATTGATCCTTTCTATTATCTTTCTAGTCTCTTTTTCACTTATTTTCCTCTAATCTTTATTATTTTCTTCCTTTTGCTAACTTTGAGCTGAGTTTGCTCTCCCTTTTCTAGTAGAAAGTTAGACTAAAACTATGTAAAGTTGTTTATTTTACATCTTTCCCCCTAAATTTAGGAATTTATCATAACAAGTTTTCCTCTAAGAACTGTTTCTGCTGAATCCCATACATTTTAGTGTACTGTGTTTCCATTTTCATTTATCTCAAGATACATTTTGATTTACCGTTTGACTTCTTCTTTGATCTATTGGCTATTCAGGGGCATCTTAATTAATTTCCACATATGAATAAATGTTACCAGTTTCCTCCTGTAACTGATTTCTAGTTTCATACCAGTATTTTCAGAAAAGATACTTTAAATTGAGCTCACAGACAGATCTGCTTATGAGAGCCTGTTAGAAGGTCTACAGATGGGCTTCTTCATGATACATAGCTAGGATCAAAATCAGCATGTCCATTACCCAAGGCATGGGTAGGCATAGCTCTTCCCAGGTTGCTTGGGGGATGGTACTATTGGCAGAACCAAGGCTAAATGGGGCTGCAGACAAGTCTGCAGGGGAACTGGGCTGCTTCTGGATCAGTAATTAGAAGCATGGTCAACAAGCTTCCACCTGTGCTTGGTCTTGCCTTATCAAAATGGCCTTCGTTAGTCTTGGGCTCCATCAGGGTAAATACTAAAGCTTCCATGAATGGTACCTTTGCCCATGGATGGCTGCCAAATTACTGTTTCTGTGGGAGGAAACAAACAGGGCACCTCCTATTCTGTCATCTTGCTGACATCATCTCTGCGTGAATTAATTTGTATACTGAGAAATAGGAAACAGGTTTATCTAACTCAGTGGATTTTTCTTCCTTCAGTAAATAACAAGTACAAATATTTGGCAATCTCGACTTTAAAAAAAAAAATGAACCTAAGGTTAGAAATGAAATGGGCAGCCTGGGCCTCCTTTTATGGTTTTGTGATGAGATTGTTGATCATCTCCCCACCTCCTCCCATAAAACAAACCCTAACTGGACCAAATTCACAAAGCAACCATTTCTTACTGATTACAGGTAGACAATAAATTGAGAAATATTTGTTTTTGAAAACTTCCAAAAATTTTTTTCATGTAAGAATGTGAGCGTCTGAGGCCTATTTGCTAGTGGTTCTTCCCATCTCAACCCTGCCCTTGCACAACTATACTTATAGATGATAACTACAGTTTTATTAGCTTGGGTCTGGCCTCAAAACTTGCAGCTTTGCTACTAAAGAAGGTAGGTTTGATTTGTAGCATGGCATAAAAACTAACAGCTCTGCCACATTGCTACATTTGCCAGAATTAGTCAATAGTAACCTGAAGTGGATTGTGATGAGATTAGGACCAATTAAAGGTTTATCTTGTAATCCCCAGAATAAAGAAGTCTCATAAATGTAGTTAATAAAAGGGAATTAAAATTGAATTGCTCAGTTATGTTGTGTTGCTCAGTTATGTTCAATTTTTGCAACCCTTTGGAATGTGCCCATTCTGTCCATGGGATTTTCCAGGCAGCAATATTGGGATGGGTTGCCATTTCCTCTTCCAGGGGATCTTCCCAATCCAGGGATCAAACCTGAGTCTCTTGCAACTCCTGTATTGGCAGGTGGAAACTATACCACTGTACTACCTTGGAAGATATATATATATTTAACCAAAAAGAAGATAGTAAATGGGAGACAGAGAAATCAAAAAGATGTAAAACATATGGAATACTGATTCCAAAATATAAATGGATTAAACATTTCAGTTAAAAGGTATGGAGTGTCACACTGGATAAAAATGATACAACTGTATACTTTCTACTAGCGATATGCTTTAGATCCAAAGACACAAATGAGTTCAAAGTCAAAAGATGGAAGAAGATATACCGTGAAAATAATAATGCAAACAATAACTGTAGAAAAGCCATAGAATCTATCTTAACCACCTACACACATATCATTTCAGCTTTTCTTGATCAGGAGCCTGGGTACATCAAGTAGAGATTCTCTCTCCTTTCCTTGTGGGGTCAGCCAGACAGTTCAGGGCTCTTATCAGCAAAGGGGAGTTAGAAATGCCTGAAGCTCTTTCTTTAGAAGCAACTTTTCAAACTTTTGTGACTCTATATTGAAACTAACAACATTGAGGTAAATGAGGAAATATTTTCTGGTAAAAGTCTACAACTGGTAGGTGGGAAAACTGAACAGGAAGCACACGAGGCTGTTTGCAGCATCACAATCCTGGAATTCAGGGATAAGGTGGGATAGTTGCCCAGACAGAAAGAGTCATTTGCCCACAACCATCCCACCCCATCCCTTGGTTTTCATGTTGTTTTCCTTGATTCTGTTTGGCCCTTCACAGCTCTGAAGTAGTGCCCTATTTTCTACCTCCGACAACCTGTCTCTAGCACCTCTGTCTGCTTGAGGTCTGGCGTGACTGCTTTTCTAAATGAATCGAACATTTCACATGCCCACCAGCTGTATGTGAGCGGTCTGATTTCTCTACATCTTCTTTCACTTTCAGTCTCTTATTTAGAGACATGCTAATGGTTGTGAATTATTATCTCATTGTAGTTTTGATGTGCATTTCCAAAATGATGAATGATGTTATATATCTTTTCATGTGCTTTTTATCCATTTGTACATTTTATTTTGAGAAATGTTTATCTAGATCATTTGCCCATTTTTAATAAGTACTTTTTCTCCTTTTATCATTTTTTAAGGTTTTTATTTTATATTTGGGTACTGCTGCTTCGTCACTCAGTCATGTCTGACTCTCTGTGGCCCATGAACTGTAGCCCGCCAGGCGCCTCTGACAACAGAATTTTCCAGGCAAGAATACTAGAGCCAGTTGCCATTTCCTACTCCAGTGCTTCTTCCTGACCTAGGGATTGAACCCATGTCTCCTGATGTCAAGTGGATTCTTTACCACTAACACCTTACAGTCAAACAACAATGTTGTGATAGTTTCAGGTGAACAGCAAAGGGATTCAGTCATATACATACACGTATCCATCTCTCCCAAACTCTCCTCTCATCCAGGCTGCCACATACTATTAAGCAAAGTTCCCTGTACTATGCTGTAGGACTTTGTTGGTTATCCATTTCAAATATAACGGTGTGTACATGTTGATCCAAAACCCCCTATTTCTCTTCCCCATTCTTCCCCCTGATAACCATAAGTTCATTCTCTAAGTCTGTCTATTTCTGTTTTGTTAATGAGCTCATTCGTATCATTTCTTTTTAGATTCCACATGTAAGGGATGTCATATGATATTTTTCCTTCTCTGTCTGAGTAGCTTGACTCAGCATGACAATATCTAGGTCATCCGTGTTGCATGTTGCTGCAAATAGCATTATTTTGTTCCTTTTAATGACTGAATAATACTCTGTTGAATATATGTACCACAACTTCTTTATCTATTCTTCTGTTGATGGACATTTAGCTTGCTTCCATATATTGGCTATTGTGAGGAGTGCCACAATGAACACTGGGGTGCATGTATCATTACGGACCATTTTTTTTCTCTAGGTATATGCCCAGGAGTAGGATTGCAGGTCATAGGGTAGCTCTAGTTTTTAGTTTTCCAAGGAACTTCCACAATGTTCTCCATAGTGGTGTACCAATTTACATTCCCACCAACAGTGTAGGAGGATTTCCTTTTCTCCACACCCTCTCTCTTTCTATCGTTTGTGGGTTTTTTTATGGTGGTTATTATGACTGGTGTGAGGTGATTATCTCATTAGAGTTTTGATTTGTATTGCTCTAGTCATGAGTGATATTGAGCATCTACTCATGTGCCTTCTTTCCATGCATGTCTTCTTTGGAGAAATGTCTATTTAGGTCTTCTTCCCATTTTTTGATTGGGTTGTTTGTTTTGATGATGTTAAGCCCTGTGAGCTGTTTTGAAGACTAATCCCTTGTCTGTCATATCATTTGCCATTTGCCCATTTTAAGCTGGATTATCCTATTTTTTAAATTATTGAGTTGTAATTCTTCCATGTGCATTTGTAAGAAATGTATAATGCATTCTACTGTTTGGTGGTGTGTTCTTTAATACCTGCTGGTTTTTTAATAGTGTTGTTTAACTATTCTATTTCTTTACTGGTTATTTCAAATTTTTCTCTCCATTATTGGAAATGGGATACTAAAGTCTTCAACTATTAACACTGAATTATTTATTTCTTCCTTCAGTTTTGTTAGTCTATATTGCTTTTAATTTAGGGCTCTCTTGTTATGATTAGAACTGATGTATATTCTTGATGTATTGCTCCATTTATCTTTATATAAAGCACTTGTTTGTCTCTAGTAACAATCTGTCTTTTATAAAAGTTTTATTGGTGTATAGTTGATCCCTTCATGGATCACTGCCTTGTCATGTGAAGGGACTTGTGTAACTCACTGAAGCTATAAGCCACGCAGCTATAAGCATGAAACTGTAACTCAATCAAGCTATAAGCATAACACTGAAAGATGAGTCCTCCAAGCCAGAAGGTGTCCAACATGCTACTGGGGAAAAGAGGAGGACAACTGCTAATAGATCCAGAAAGAATGAAGCCACAGGGCCAAAGCAGAACCAACGCTCAGCAGTGGATGTATCTGGTGAGGAAAGTAAAATCTGATGCTGTAGAGGACAGTATCGCATAGGAACCTGGAATGTTAGGTCCATGAATCAAGGTAAACTGGACATGGTCAAGCAGGAAATGGCAAGAATAGACATCAATATCTTAGGAATCAGTGAACTAAAATAGAAAGGAATGGGTGACTTTAATTCAGATGACCATTATACCTAATACTATGGGAAAGAATCCCATAGAAGAAATGGAATAGCCCTCATAATCAACAAAGAGTCCAAAATACGGTACTTGGTTACAACTTCAGAAATGACAGAAAGATCTTGGTTCATCTCTGAGGCAAACCATTCAACATCACAGTAATACAAGTCTATGCTCCAATGACTGATGCTGAAGAAGATGAAGATGATACATTCTGTGAAGACCTAGAAGACCTCCTAGAACTAACATTGGGAAAAAAAAGTGTCCTATTTATTGTAGAGGATTGGAATGCAAAAATAGGACATCAAGAGATACCTGGAGTAACAAGCAAGTTTGGCCTTAAAGCACAAAATGAAGCAGGGCAAAGGCTAACAGAATTATGTTAAGAGAATGGACTGGTCACAGCAAACACCCTTTTTCAACAACACAAGAGACAACTTCACACATGGACATCACCAAGTGATCAATACTGAAATCAGATTGATAACATTCTTTGTAGCTGAAATGGAAAAGCTGTAGACAGTCAGCAAAAACAAGACCTGGAGCTGACTGTGGCTCAGAGCCTCAGGTTATCATAGCAAAATTCAGACTTAAACTAAAGAAAGAGGGGAAAACCAGTAAGCCAGCCAGATACAACTTAAATCCCCTATAAATATACAGTGGAAATGATGAATAGATTCAAGAATTAGATCTAGGAAACAGAATGCCTGAAGAACTATAGACAGAGACCCATAATATTATACAGCGGGCAGCGAACAAAACCATCCCAAAGAAAAAGAAAAGCAAGAAGGCAAAGTGGTTGTTTGAGGAGGCTTTACAAATAGCTGAAGAAGGAAGAGAAGTGATAAGAAAGGGAAAAAGGAAAAGGTACACTCAACTAAATGTAGAGTTCCAGGGAAGAGCAAGGAGATACAATAAGGCCTTCTTCAAAGAACAATGTAAAGAAATAGAGGACAACAACAGAAGGGGAAAGACTAGAGATCTCTTCAGAAAAATAGGAAAAATCAAAGGAATATTCCACCCAAGGATGGGCAAAATAAAAGAAAGAAATGGTAAAGACCTAATAGAAGCAGAAGAGATCAGAAGAGATGGAAATAATACAGAAGAACTGTACAAAAAAAGATATTAATGACTCAGATAACCACTATGGTGTGGTCATTCACCCAGAGCCAGACCTCCTGGAGTGTGAAGTCAAGTGGGCCTTAGGAATCACTGATGTTAATAAAGCTAGTGGAGGTGATATAATTGCAGCAGAACTATTTAAAATCCTAAAAGATGATGTGAACAAAGTTGCACCAATTCAGTTCAGTTCAGTTCAGTTGCTCAGTTGTGTCTGACTCTTTGTGACCCCACAGACAACAACACTTCAGGACTCCCTGTCAATCACCAACTCCTGAAGTTTACTCAAACTCATGTCCATTGAGTCGGTGATGCCATCCAACCATCTCATCCTCTTTTGTTTGCTTCACCTCCAGCCCTCAATCTTTCCCAGCATCAGGGTCTTTTCAAATGAATCAGCTCTCCGCATCAGGTGGCCAAAGTATTGGAGTTTCAGCTTCAGCATCAGTCCTTCCAATGAACACCCAGGCCTGATCTCCTTTAGGATGGACTGGTTGGATCTCCTTGCAGTCCAAGGGACTATCAAGAGTCTTCTCCAACACCACAGTTCAAAAGCATCAATTCTCTGATGCTCAGCTTTCTTTACAGCCCAACTCTCACATCCATACATGACTACTGGAAAAACCATAGCCTTGACTAGATGGACCTTTGTTGGCAAAGTAATGTCTCTGCTTTTGAACATGCCATCTAGGTTGGTCATAACTTTCCTTCCAAGGAGTAAGCATCCTTTAATTTCATGGCTACAGTCACCATCTGCAATAATTTTGGAGCCCAAAAATGCAAAGTCAGCCACTGTTTCCCCATCTATTTGCTGTGAAGTGATGGGAACGGATGCAAGGATCTTAGTTTTCTGAATGTTGAGCTTTAAGCCAGCTTTTCACTCTTCTCTTTCACTTTCATCAAGAGGATCTTTAGTTCTTCTTCACTTTCTGCCATAAGGGTGGTGTTATCTGCATATCTGAGGTTATTGATATTTCTCCCAGCAATCTTGATACACCTTGTGCTTCATCCAGCCCAGCGTTTCTCATGATGTACTATGCATATAAGTTAAATAACCAGGGTGACAATATACAGCCTTGACATACTCCTTTTCCTATTTGGAACCAGTCTGTTGTCCCATGTCCAGTTCTAACTGTTGCTTCCTGACCTGCATACAGGTTTCTCAAGAGGCAGGTCAGGTGGTCTGGTATTCCCATCTCTTGAAGAATTTTCCACTGTTTATTGTGATCCACACAGTCAAAGGCTTCGGCATAGTCAATAAAGCAGAAATAGATGTTTTTCTGGAACTCTCTTGCTTTTTCCATGATCCAGTGGATGTTGGCAATTTGATCTCTGGTTCTTCTGACTTTTCTAAATCCTGCTTGAACATCCAGAAGTTCATTGTTCATGTATTGCTGAAGCCTGGCTTGGAGAATTTTGAGCATTACTTTACTAAATGTGAGATGAGTGCAATTGTGTGGTAGTTTGAACATTCTTTGGCATTGCCTTTCTTTGGGATTGGAATGAAAACTGACCTTTTCCAGTCCTGTGGCCACTTCTGAGTTTTCCAAATTTTCTGGCATATTGAGTGTAACACTCTCACAGCATCATCTTTTAGGATTTGAAATAGCTCAACTGAAATTCCATCACCACCACTAGCTTTGTTTGTAGTGATGCTTTCTAAGGCCTACTTGACTTCACATTCCAGGATGTCTGGCTCTAAGTGAGTGATCACACCATCGTATTATCTGGGTCGTGAAGATCTTTTTTGTACAGTTCTTCTGTGTATTCTTGCCAGCTCTTCTTAATATCTTCTGCTTCTGTTAGGTCCATACCATTTCTGTCCTTTATTGAGCCTATCTTTGCATGAAATATTTCCTTGGTATTTCTAATTTTCCTGGAAAAGTCTCTGCTACTGCTGCTATGTCGTGTCAGTCGTGTCCTACTCTGTGCGACCACATAGACGGCAGCCCGCCAGGCTTCCCCGACCCTGGGATTCTCCAGGCAAGAACACTGGAGTGGGTTGCCATTTCCTTTTCCAATGCATGAAAGTGAAAAGTGAATGTGAAGTCGCTCAGTCATGTCTGACTCTTAGTGACCCCATGGACTCTAGCCTATCAGGCTCCTTCATCCATGGGATTTTCCAGGCAAGAGTACTGGAGTGGGTGAGCCTGAGCTCGCCGCCCACAGACAGGCCCTAACTAAGTACCCAAACTAGCTCACGACACCGGCAGTGGAAAAGGTCTCTAGTCTTTCCCATTTTATTGTTTTCCTCTATTTGAGGAAGACTTTCTTATCTCTCCTTGTTTTTCTTTGGAAGTCTGCATTCAAATGGGTATATCTTTCCTCTTCTCCTTTGCTTTTTGCTTCTTTTCTTTTCACAGCTATTTGTAAGGCCTCCTCAGAGAGCCATTTTACTTTTTTGCATTTATTTTTCTTGGAGATTGTCTTGCTCCGTGTCTCCTGTACAATATCATGAACCTCTGTCCATAGTTTAGCAGGCAGTCTCTCAGATCTAGTCCCTTAAATCTATTTCTCACTTCCACTGTATAATAATAAGGGATTTGATTTATATCATACCTGAATGGTCTAGTGGTTTTCCCCACTGTCTTCAGTTTAAGTCTGAATTTGGCAATAAGGAGTTCATGATCTGAGCCACAGTCAGCTCCCGGTCTTATTTTTGCTGACTGTATAGAGCTTCTCCATCTTTGGCAGCAAAGAATATAATCAATCTGATTTCAGTGTTGGGCATCTAGTGATGTCCATGTGTAGAGTCTTCTCTTGTGTTGTTGGAAGAGGGTGTTTGCTATGACAAGTGCATTCTCTTGGCAAAACTCTATTAGCCTTTGTCCTGCTTCATTCTTTACTCCAAGGCCAAATTTGCCTGTTACTCCAGGTGTTTCTTGACTTCCTACTTTTGCATTTCATTCCCCTATAATGAAAAGGACATCTTTTTTTGGGTGTTAGTTCTAGAAGGTCTTGTAGGTCTTCATAGAGCCATTCAACTTCAGCATCTTCAGTGTTACTGGTCGGGGCATAAACTTGGATTACCATGATATTTAATGGTTTGCCTTGGAAACGAACAGAGATCATTCTGTCATTTTTGAGATTGCATCCAAGTACTGCATTTTGGACTCTTCTATTGACTATGATGGCTACTCCATTTCTTCTAAGGGATTCTTGCCCACAGTAGTAGATATAATGGTCATCTGAGTTAAATTCACCCATTCCAGTACATTTTAGTTTGCTGATTCCTAAAATGTCGACATTCACTCTTGCCATCTCCTGTTTCCTGTTTGACCACTTCTAATTTGCCTTGATTCATGGACCTAACATTTCAGGTTCCTATGCAATATTGCTCTTACCACATCAGACCTTGTTTCTATCACCAGTCACATCCAGAATTGGGAGACCTTTTTTTTTTTTTTTTTGCTTTGACTCTATTGATTCATAATTTCTGGAGTTATTTCTCCACTGATGCCCAGTAGTATATTGGGCACCTACCAACCTTGAGACTTCATCTTTCAGTGTTCTATCTTTTTGCCTTTTCATACTGTTTATGGGGTTCTCAAGGCAAGAATACTGAAGTGGTTTGCCATTCCCTTCTCCAGTGGACCAAATTTTGTCTGTACTCTACACCATGACCGAGCCGTCTTGGGTGGTCATACATGGCATGGCTTAGTTTCATTGGGTTAGACAAGGCTGTGGTCCATGTAATCACATTGGCTAGTTTTCTGTGATCGTGGTTTCAGTCTGTCTACCCTCTGATGCCTCTCTCAGCGCCTACTGTTTTACTGGAGTGGCAAACGATGGCTGCATGGCACTGGAGCAACGAGCGTCTGAGAGGAGATACCCCACGTCCAAGGTCAGGAGTGGAGACCATGAGGAGATACCCTACATCTGAGGTAAGAGAAATGCCCATAAGACAGTAGGCGATGCACCAATATGTCAGCAAATTTGGAAAATCCAACAGCGGCCACAGAATTTGAAAAGGTCAATCCTCATTCCAATTCCCAAGAAGGGAAGTACTAAAGAGTGTTCAAACCACTGGACAATTGCACTCACCTCCCATGCTAGTAAGGTTATGCTGAAGATCCTGTATGCTAGGCTTCAGCATTACAAGAACCAAAAACTTCTAGATGTCCAAGCTGGGTTCAGAAAAGGGAGAGGCACAAGACATCAAATTGCCAACATTTGCTGGATCATAGAGAAGGCAAGGAATTCCAGAAAAAAATCTATCTCTGTTTCATTGACTACACTAAAGCCTGTAACTCTGTGGATCATAACAAACTGTGGAAAACACTTAAGAGATGGGAATACCAGACTATCTCACTGGTCTCCTGAGAAGCCTGTATGCCCGTTAAGAAGCAACAGTTAGAACCCTATATGGGACAACTGATTGGTTCAGGATTGAGAAAGGAGTATGACAAGTCTGTTTACTGACACTCTGTCTATTTAACTTATACACAGAGCACATCATAAAAAATGCTGGGCTGGATGAGTTACAAACTGGAATCAAGATTTCTGGGAGACATATCAACAACCTCAGATATGCAGAGGATACTACCCTAAAGGCAGAAAGAAAAAGAGGAACTAAAGAACCTCTTTATGAGGGTGAAGGAGAAGACTGAAAAGGCCAGCTTAAAACTCAATATTCAAAAAAAGCTAAGATCATTGCATCTGGCCCCATCATTTCATGGCAAATAAAAGGGAAAAAGGTGGAAGCAGTGACAGATTTTTCTCTTCTTGGGCTCTAAAATCACTGCGGACAGTGACTGCAGCCTTGAAATTAGAAGATGATTGCTTCTTGGCAGGAAAGCTATTAAAAACCTAGACAATCTGTTAAAAAGCAAAGACATCTCTTTGCTAACAAAGGTCCATATAATCAAGGTTTTGGTCTTTCCAATAGCCACATATGGTTGTGAGAGCTGAGCCAAAGGAAGGCAGTGTTGAAAAACTGATGCTTTCAGACTGAGGTGCTGGAGAAGATTCCTGAGAGTCCCTTGGACAGTAAGGAGATCAAACCAGTCAATCTTGGGGGAAATCAACCCTAAATGCTCATTGGAAGGACTGTTGCTGAAGCTGAAGATCCAGTACTTTGGCCACCTGATCAAAGAGCTGACTCATTAGAAAAGTCTCTGATGCTGGGAAAGATTGAAGGCAGAAGGAGAATAGGGTGATAGAGGATGAGATGGCTGGATGGCATCACCAATGCAATGGATTTGAACTTGGGCAAACTCTGAGAGACGGTAGGGGACAGGGAGGCTTGGTATGCTGCAGTTTATGGGGTCATGAAGACTTGGACACGACTTGGTGACTGAACACATCAACAATCATATAGTTGAAATACAATGTTATAAAGAACATTGTATATCAGTTCAGTTCAGTTCAGTCACTCAGTCGTGTCTGACTATTTGCGACCCCATGAATCGCAGCACGCCAGGCCTCCCTGTCCATCACCAACTCCCGGAGTTCACTGAGACTCACGTCCATTGAGTCAGTGATGCCATCCAGCCATCTCATCCTCTCATCCCCTTCTCCTCCTGCCCACAATCCCTCCCAGCATCAGAGTCTTTTCCAATGAGTCAACTCTTCGCATGAGGTGGCCAAAGTACTGGAGTT
>NW_011494942.1:14259407-14267689 GCF_000754665.1 Bison bison bison | reverse complement strand
ATTATATATAATATAAATATATATTTATTATATATATATTCATTTTCATGTTCTTTTCCATTCTAGTTTATCACAGGATATTGAAAGTAGTTCCCTGTGCTATACAGTAAGACCTTATTGTTTCAATTTGTCTTAAAATCTATTTTTAAAATAAACATTTGTATAGCCATTCCAATTCCCTTTAGGTTACTGTTTGCATGCTCTATATCTTTTTACATAATTTTACTTTCAACCTATTTTTGTTTTTGTAGATAAAATGTCTCTTGTGGATGGCATGTAGTTGAAGCATGGAGTTGCAGAGGAGAAAATTGGAAAAGCTAAAATACCACAAATCTCACTGTTTTTAATGAAATTTAACCATTTTTCTTGGATGAGTGTTCCCTGGATTTCTGTAAGCCTTTGGTTAATTTACAGAGTTTAGAAAGGCTGATTCTGACAATTTTTACTTATGTTCTCAATCGTTTACAGATGAGAAGCTTTTTTGGAAGTTTTAGCCTACCATTTTCAGAGATGTAACCATGTAATCTGATTTTTTTAAATGGTGTATCAAACAAAGATACTGAGATATTCATGCTAAGTCGCTTCAGTCGTGTCCGACTCTGTGCAACCCCAGAGACAGCAGCCCACCAGGCTCCCCCGTCCCTGGGATTCTCCAGGCAAGAACACTGGAGTGGCTTGCCATTTCCTTCCCCAATGCATGAAAGTGAAAAGTGAAAGTGAAGAGATATTCATAAATGACTATAAAAGAGAGTCACCAATATAATATTTGTTAAGCATAAATAAAAATTCAAGTCCTGCATTAATGCCTTTTGAGGACTGCATTATACAATGATGTTGGTTAGTGGTTCAAAATGGAATTATTTTTAGAGAAAGAAAAAAGAATGTTTGCCTAACTTGTGAGAAAATGTGGGATTGTTTCTATATCTTTATACTTTAGTCTAAACATAAGATACTTTTAGTTCCTCTGAATAGACAGCTTTGTCTTCTTCTTTCTAAGTCTCTGAATATACATTCCCCTGTGCTTTCCTGTGCTTCCATAGAATGGAAGCATTCCTTGATATGCTTAACTATCTCCTCCTTGTTTTGGAGTACTTAAATTACACATTAATTTCTCTGGAATATAGTTCCTGACAACAAAGTCCAACAGCGTCAAGAGAATGGTTTCAAAAAGGAAATGATAACAAAGAATAACTGGAGTTTCTGCTTGTACCTTACAAACTCAATACTTTTACTCAACTAGTTACAGCAATATAGGAGAGTTTGGTATATAGGGGGATGGCAAATAATGTTTCAGATTGAAAATAGACACAGGACAGATAATGAAAATGAGTGTATAGGTGACACTCAGATTTGCCTTTTATTTATGTATTTATTTATTAAATTACCATTTCATTTTTTAATTTTTATTTTATATTGGAGTAAAGTTTATTAATATGTTGTGTTAGTTTCAGGTGTACAATAAAGTGATTCAATTATGCATACATATATTAATATATATTCTTTTTCATATTCATTGCCCAATTAGATTATTGCAGAATATTGAGTTTCCTGTGCTATACAGTAGGTCCTTGCTGGTATTTAGACTATCACTTCTTTAATAATATAGATCTGTATTGTTAAACATTGAGGAGTTAAATATTAAAGTGGGATGACCATTCACTAGGCTATTGCAATCTTACAGGCAAAAGCTATATGAGCCAAAAGTAAAGCAAGAAAAAATGAAATAGAGGGAAAGAGATATTTGGAGTCAGACTATGTAAGACTTGACTATAAATAAATATAACTAGTACAAATATACTATAAGTAAATAATATCTTGGAATAAAATTCAAGCATCATACCAAGAATTCAGTCTTATTATGTCTACTGGAATGGAGAACATCTATATACAGGAGCAATGGGAATAGAAGGAGAATTCAGTTTTTGGACTGAATTCAGTAGGACAGAATTTGGTAGATGACAGAAAGGACAGAAACAGTAGAGATCTAGTGGACGCTGAGGAGTTCAAAAAAGATGGCAAGAATACATGGAAGAACTGTACAAAAATGATCTTAATGAACTGGATAACTACCATGATGTGGTTAGACACCTAAAGCCAGACATCTGACACGTGAAGTCAAGTGAGCCTTAGGAAGCATTGCTGTTAATAAAGCTAGTGGATGAGATGAAATTCAGTAGAGCTATTCAAAACACTAAAGGATGATACTATCAAAGTGTTGCACTCAATATGTCACAATTCTGGAAGACCAGCAGTGGCCACAGGACTGGAAAAGGTCAATTCTCATCCCAGTTCCAAGAAGAGTAGTACTGAAGAATGTTATAACCTTCAGATGATTGCACTAATCTCCCACGCTAGTAAGTTCATGCTAAAAATCTTGTATGCTACACTTCAGCATCACATGAATGAAGAACTTCCAGATCTCCAAGCTGGGTTTAGGAAAGGCAGAGGAACCAGAAATCAAATTGCCAACATTCACTGGATCATAGAGAAAGTAAAGGAATTTCAGAAAAACATTGACCTCTGTTTCCTTGACTATGCTAAAGCCTTTCACTGTGTGGTGGTGGTGGTTTAGTCACTAAGTCATGTCCGACACTTGCAACCCCATGGACTGTAGCCTCCCAGGCTCCTCTGTCCACGGGGATTCTCCAGGCAAGAATAATGGAGTTGGTTGCCATTTCCTTCTCCACTTTCATTGTGTGGATTATAACAAACTATGGAAAGCTCTTAAAAAGATGGGAATACCAGACCATCTTATCTGACTGCTGAGAAACCTATATGCCGGTCAAGAAACAACAGCTAGAAGCCTGTATGGAACAACTGATTGGTTCAGGATTGAGAAAGGAGTACAGCAGGTCTCTTAGCTGTCATTCTGTTTATTTAACCTATATGCTGAGCACATCCTGAGAAATGCCAGGCTGGATGAGTTATAAGCTGGAAGCAAGATAGGCAGGAGAAACATCAACAACCTCAGATATGTGGATAATACCATGCTAATGGTAGAAATCAAAGACGAACAAAAGAGTCTCTTGATGAGGGTGATGGAGGGGAGTGAAAAAGCTGGCTTAAAACTAAATCTTAAAAAACTAAGATCACAGCATCCAGCCCCATTACTTCATGGCAAATAGAAGTGGAAAAAGTGGAAGTAGTGACAGATTTTCTCTTTGTAGGCTCTAAAATCTGTGGACTTAGACTGCAGCCATGAAATCAGAAGATGATTGCTTTTCAGCAGAAAAGCTATGACAAACCTAGACAGTGTGTTGAAAATCAGAGGCATTATTTTACTGACAAAGGTCTGTGTAGTCAAGGCTATGGTCTTTCCAGTGGTCATGTACAGTTGTGAGAGCTGGAATTTAAAGAAGGCAGAACACAAAAGAATTGATGTCTTTGAATTGTGGTGGTGGAGAAGACTCCTGAGTCCCTTGGATAGCAAGGAGGTCAAACCAGTCAATTCTAAGGGAAATCAACCCTGAATAATCATTGAAAGGACTGTTGCTGAAGCTGAAACTCCAATATTTTGGTAACCTGATGCAAATAGCTGACTCATTAGAAAAGTCCCTGATGGGGGGAAAGATTGAGGGCAGAAGGAGAAGAGGGCATCAGAGGATGAGATGGCTGGATGGCATCACTGAAGCAATGGACATGAACTTGGGCAAATGTCAGGAGATGATGAGGGACAGGAGGCCTGGTGTGCTGCAGCCCAAGAGATTGAAAAGAATTGGACACAACTGGGTGACTGAACAACAGCAACAGTGTCTACTGGAATGGAGAACATCTATGGAGGAGCAATGTGAGTAGAAGGAGAATTCAGTTTTGGATTGGATACGTAATGTGTGATCTGCCTCTGTAACATCTGGATGAAGCCAGATATACATATCTGGAAGCCAAGAGAGAATTCAAGAGAAAGGTCAGAGTTGGAAATATAATTAGATTTTCTTTTATTTATTACAAGCCATGGATATCATGTGATACAGTTTGAATGAGATACAGTTGGAAATTTGTTGGATGAGAAGTTCCATAAAAGTGTACAACTTTGATTACAAAAGATATACCCTGGACTGAATACCCCTGTATTTTTCCTTAAATGAAATAAGCCCATAATTATTTAATCTATTATTAACAAAATTTTTATATTGTTAAGAATTACATAGGGTCAGGAAGATCCCCTGGAGAAGGGAATGGCTACCCACTCCAATATTCTTGCCTGGAGGATTCCATGAACAGAGGAGCCTGGCAGGCTATAGTCCATGGGGCTGCAAAGTCAGACATTACTGAGCTATTAAGACTTTCACTTTTTAAAAAATGGATATAGGAGTTATTCACTCTTAGATGGTAAGTGAATAAGATCATGACTATAATTGTCCAAGGCACTCAACTGAGCATTCAGGAAATATTAGCTTGTATATGTTGAGTTGCCATGCAAGTCAAAAAGAGTTGTGTCACTAAGGAACAAGTGAACAATTGAAGCAAATAATCCCAACAGGTCAAGTAAAATGGCCCTAGTATTTCAGTTGTTTACAAAATTCATTCTGTAGGTGTGTGTCAGGTGCTCACAACTCAGTGAGTGGCCCCTTGTAGGGAAAGTGAAAATGGTAAACATTTTCCTGCATGAATTTTCTTAGTCATTGTAGTTGGTTATTTTGCTGAAATATATTCTTACTCACCACTTTTGTTTTTATTTCAGTCCCTTAACTCCCTGTCTTCTGGATATCCCTAGTTTGAGAAACTGAATCTCCATTGATATGTATGTTTCAAAATCACAAAAACGGAGAGAGAACAATATGGCAGAGGAGTAGGTGGGTGGAGTACATCTCTCTCCACAGATACATCAGGAATACACTTTCAAATGCAGAAGTGCATGCAGAACACCAGCTGAGAGCATACAGGAGTACCTGGCCAGTGGAAAAGAATATATGGAACCATGCAAAACTTGGTAGAACAAAGGAACTAGGGGGAAAAACAGGAGTGTTAGTAGGGCTGGACCTGCCCTCAGCAGGTGGGGGACATGAAGCAGGGATCCAATCCCTGCTGCTGCTAAGTCACTTCAGTCATGTCCGACTCTGTGTGACCCCATAGACGGCAGCCCACCAGGCTCCTCCGTCCATGGGATTTTCCAGGCAAGAGTACTGGAGTGGGGTGCCATTGCCTTCTCTGGATCCAATCCCTACATCAGGGCAATTGTCTGAGTCAGAGGAGAAACATTTAAGGCTGAGAGTGAAACAGCTGATCTGTGGCAGCTTAAGTGGAATGAGAATCAGACAGTCCTTGCTGCAGCCATACATACCCTGGACAGGGACACAGGTGCCCTGGAAGGTGCAGCAGCTGGGAGCTGGAGTTTAAGGATTGTGGAGCAATGCCAGGGCGAGGGCTGGTGTTGACTGCAGAGAGATGGATCGAGGGGATGTGAGGGAGGAGATTATGGTGGAAACACCTGTGGAGGAAAGCCAGGCAGCCATGGAAGCAAGGTGATACTGGTGAATCACACACAGGGGTTGGAGCCATCACCATAGCCTCTCTCTCCCCACCACCAGCATCCTCAGCTGAACAATAGAGAGGCTGGTCCATCAAACACCTGATGCACTGAACTACAGAGTAGGACCCAACCCAGGTTGCTCCTTTAAGTGACTGAAGCGCCGATCTCCGAGTAGGACTCCAGCCAGGAGGCCCTTCTATGTGCCTGATGCATCGAACAACAGAGAAGGACCCCAGGCAAGGGAACCCTCTAAGTGCCTGAATAGGCAGAGCTATGGAGAAAGACTGGCCAAAAAGGCCTTCTGATCATCAGCTAAAAGAGGCTCAAAAAAAAAAAAAAAAGACTCTGATAGGGCCATAAATCCAGGGTTGAAGCAGTCCATGTCCCTGCACACTTGGTGCTGCCAGGGTCCCCACAAGCCAAGCAGCCGTGCCACCTTCACCCTCAACTCTCACTGGGTCAGAGCTGCCACAGGCAAAAAAATCTTGCATCTATGTGCACAGGGTCACTTCAGTCATGTCCAACTCTTTGCAACCCTGTAGACTGTGGCCTGACGGGCTTCTTAGTCAGGGGGGTTCTTCAGGGAAATATATTGGAGTGTATTGGCCAATACTGGTTGCATACCCTTCTAGAGCACTATATTTCCTGCTGCCCTAGCCGCCAGCTCCCCTGAATACGTGGTGCTGCCAGAAATCCTGAGACAAAAGCAGGTGCACCACCTCCACACCTGGCCCTCACAGGGGCAAACCCAAGTCCTCCTGGGTGGCCTCAGGAACAAACCCCAGTGGACAGCCCACAAGCAAAGGTGGAAATAAAACCAGAATTGAAACCCAGGGTCAGTGCAGCTAAGGAAGAAGACCCAAAACCTTCCCACCAGCTGTACAAGCTGCAGATTAAATCCACATGATCAACTAGGCAGACTCTATGTCTATTGAATATATAAAAGGACACTGAGAGCTCCCACAATAGAAAATGCACTAGTTCTGATAGCTGTGGACATTGGAGGCAATAAATCTGGTCCTACAAAGGAGTAGGACCAGATTAGAATCTGAGCTGCATACACAAGAGGTCCAGAGATCAGCACAGTGTTGGAAGGCATCCTATGTGGTTGAGGTGGATTGTGACTCCCAGAGAGGGAAAGGACACTGATAGTGTGATTCAAGTAAAGCATTTATTATTCTTATCTTTTGACTTGTTCCATAGATTCTTTTGGGTTTTTATTTTCCTTTTTATTCCCCTTCTGTTGTAGTTGTCAATTTTTTGGCACTATGAAATCTAATGAAGCTTTTAAGCTTTTTTTTTTCCTCAGTCACATTTTTTATTGTTGTTATAAACCTCTGCCTCTACATTGGGTTTTTGCAGTTCTGTGGAGTTTTCCTTTCTTTTTTTTCTTTGCTCTTTTTTTTAATTTTTAATTTTTTAAACCTATTACCATTTTTTTTACATTTATTCCTTTGTTTGCTTTTCCTGCTGTTCTTTCCCCCTTGAAGTAAATTTTTAATGTATATAAATCTTCTTTAATTATCTCTATTTAACTTCTCATATCTATTCTTTATTTCTTTCCTTTCCTCTCAACATATTTGTTAGTTTTATTTTCGTTGCTTTATTTCCCGATTGGCACCTTTCTTTAGTTTTGATTTGCAGTTTGTACTTTCGTTAGTTTTGTTCTGGTAGATATAATTTTTGGTTTCGTTTCTCTGCCAGGTCAATCTTTGTACTTTATTTTTGTTGGACTGTTTTGATTTCTCTTATGGGTGTATATGTATATGTGTATATTCAGTCACACTTTTTATTGTTGTTGTAAACTTCTGCCTCTGTTGGGCTTCTGCAGTTCTATATAGTTTTTCTTTTTTCTTTCTTCTTCCGTTTTTCTTTTCTTCTTTTCTCTTTTTTATAATTTTAATTTTTTAAGCCTATTATATCTTTTCTACATTTATTCGTTTGTTAGCATTTCCTACTCTTCTTTTCTCCTTGCAGTTAATCTTTAATGTATATAAATCTTCTTCATTAACCTCTATTTAAATTTGCATATCTATTTTTTCTCTTTTATTTCCTTCCTTTCCTTTCAACATATTTGTAAGTTTTGTTTCCATTGCTTTATTCCCCACTTGGCACCTTGCTTTAGTTTTGTTTTCCAGTTTGTGCTTTAGTTAGTTTTGTTCTTAACTGGTAAATATAATTGTTGATTTCCTTTGTTTTCTGGGTGGATCTCCTGTACTTTATTTTTGTTGGACTGTTTTGACTTTGCTCATGAATGTATATGTATATATTTCATTATTTTGATTATTATTTGCCTCTGTAACTGTCATTTGTCTGGGGTTCATCATCAGATTCTCATTTTGGGGTATTTGTTTCAAACTCACTTAATGCCATAACAAGCCACTTGTGGAATCTTTGTACCTGAATGGAGATCAAGCCCTGAGCCTTTGCAGTGGGAGCACTGACTTCAAGACTCTACACTACTAGAGCACTAACCCTCAGTTCAGTTCAGTTCAGTTGCTCAGTCGTGTCCGACTCTTTGTGACCCCATGAATCCCAGCACGCCAGACCTCCCTGTCCAACACCAACTCCCAGAGTTCACTCAAATTCAAGTCCATCGAGTCAGTGATGCCATCCAGCCATCTCATCCTCTGTCGTCCCCTTCTCCTCCTGCCCCCAATCCCTCCCAACATCAGAGTCTTTTCCAATGAGTCAACTCTTTGCATGAAGTGGCCAAAGTACTGGAGTTTCAGCTTTAGCATCATTCCTTCCAAACAACACCCAGGGCTGATCTCCTTCAGAATGGACTGGTTGGATTTCCTTGCAGTCCAAG
>NW_011494942.1:14258376-14259307 GCF_000754665.1 Bison bison bison | reverse complement strand
AGCTGACACTGTTTCCACTGTTTCCCCATCTATTTCCCATGAAGTGATGGGACCAGATGCCATGATCTTTGTTTTCTGAATGTTGAGCTTTAAGCCAACTTTTTCACTCTCCTCTTTCACTTTCATCAAGAGGCTTTTGAGTTCCTCTTCACTTTCTGCCATAAGGGTGGTGTCATCTGCATATCTGAGGTTATTGATATTTCTCCAGGCAATCTTGATTCCAGCTTGTGCTTCTTCCAGCCCAGCGTTTCTCATGATGTACTCTGCATAGAAGTTAAATAAGGAGGGTGACATTATACAGCCTTGACGTACTCCTTTTCCTATTTGGAACCAGTCTGTTGTTCCATGTCCAGTTCTAACTGTTGCTTCTTGACCTGCATATAGGTTTCTTAAGAGGCAGGTCAGATGGTTTGGTATTCCCATCTCTTGAAGACTTTTCCACAGTTTATTGTGATCCACACAGTCAAAGGTTTTGGCATCAATAAAGCAGAAATAGATGTTTTTCTGGAACTCTCTTGCTTTTTCCATGATCCAGCGGATGTCGGCAATTTGATCTCTGGTTCCTCTGCCTTTTCTAAAACCAGCTTGAATATCTGGAATTTCACGGTTCATGTATTGCTGAAGACTGGCTTGGAGAATTGTGAGCATTACTTTACTAGCTTGTGAGATGAGTGAAATTGTGCGGTAATTTGGGGATTCTTTGGCATTGCCTTTCTTTGGGATTGGAATGAAAACTGACCTTTTCCAGTCCTGTAGCCAGTGATGAGTTTTCCAAATTTGCTTGCATATTGGGTGCAGCACTTTCACAGCATCATCATTCAGGATGTGAAATAGCTCAACTGGAATTCCATCACCTCCACTAGCTTTGTTTGTAGTGATGCTTTCTAAGGCCCACTTGACTTCACATTCCAGGATGTCTGGCTCTAGATGA
>NW_011494942.1:14257634-14258276 GCF_000754665.1 Bison bison bison | reverse complement strand
TTTAGCATCATTCCTTCCAAACAACACCCAGGGCTGATCTCCTTCAGAATGGACTGGTTGGATTTCCTTGCAGTCCAAGGGACTCTCAAGAGTCTTCTCCAACACCACAGTTCAAAAGCATCAATTCTTCAGCACTCAGCTTTCTTCACAGTCCAACTCTCACACCCATATGAGTACTGGAAAAACCATAGCCTTGACTAGATGGACCTTTGTTGGCAAAGTAATGTCTCTGCTTTTGAATATGCTATCTAGGTTGGTTATAACTTTCCTTCCAACGAGTAAGCGTCTTTAATTTCATGGCTGCAATCACCATCTGCATTGACTGTGGAGCCCCTCAGAAATAAAGTCTGACACTGTTTCCACTGTTTCCCCATCTATTTCCCATGAAGTGATGGGACCAGATGCCATGATCTTGTTTCTGAATGTTGAGCTTTAAGCCAACTTTTTCACTCTCCTCTTTCACTTTCATCAAGAGGCTTTTGAGTTCCTCTTCACTTTCTGCCATAAGGGTGGTGTCATCTGCATATCTGAGGTTATTGATATTTCTCCAGGCAATCTTGATTCCAGCTTGTGCTTCTTCCAGCCCAGCGTTTCTCATGATGTACTCTGCATAGAAGTTAAATAAGGAGGGTGACATTATAC
>NW_011494942.1:14252666-14257534 GCF_000754665.1 Bison bison bison | reverse complement strand
TTTGTTTTCCTCTATTTCTTTGCATTGATCCCTGAGGAAGGCTTTCTTATCTCTTCTTGATATTCTTTGGAACTCTGCATTCAGATGCTTATATCTTTCCTTTTCTCCTTTGCTTTTCGCTTCTCTTCTTTTCATAACTATTTGTAAGGTGTCTCCAAACAGCCATTTTGCTTTTTTGCATTTCTTTTCCATGGGGATGGTCTTGATCCCTGTCTCCTGTACAATGTCACGAACCTCTGTCCATAGTTCATCAGACACTCTATCTATCAGGTCTAGGCCCTTAAATCTATTTCTCACTTCCACTGTATAATCATAAGGGGTTTGATTTAGGTCATATCTGAATGGTCTAGTGGTTTCCCCCACTTTCCTCAATTTAAGTCTGAATTTGTCAATAAGGAGTTCGTGATCTGAGCCACAGTCAGCTCCTAGTCTTGTTTTTGCTGATTGTATAGAGCTTCTCCATCTTTGGCTGCAAAGAATATAATCAATCTGATTTCGGTGTTGACCATCTGGTGATGTCCACGTGGAGAGTCTTCTCTTGTGTTGTTGGAAGAGGGTGTTTGCTATGAAGAGTGCATTCTCTTGGCAAAACTCTATTAGTCTTTGCTCTGCTTTATTCCAAGGCCAAATTTCCCTGTTACTCCAGGTGTTTCTTGACTTCCTGCTTTTGCATTCCAGTCCCCTATAATGAAAAGGACATCTTTTGGGGGTGTTAGTTCTAAAAGGTCTTGTAGGTCTTCCTAGAACTGTTCAACTTCAGCTTCTTCAGTGTTACTGGTTGGGGCATAGACTTGGATTACTGTGATATTGAATGGTTTGCCTTGGAAAGGAACAGAGATCATTCTGTCATTTTTGAGATTGCACCCAAGTACTGCATTTCACACTCTTTTGTTGACCATGATGGCTACTCCGTTTCTTCTGAGGGATTCCTATCTGCAGTAGTAGATATAATGGTCATCTGAGTAAAATTCACCCATTCCAGTCCATTTCAGTTCGCTGATTCCTAGAATGTCGACATTCACTCTTGCCATCTCTTGTTTGACCACTTCCAATTTGCCTTGACTCATGGACCTGATATTCCAGGTTCCCAAGCAATATTGCTCTTTATAGCACCGGACCTTGCTTCTATCACCAGTCACATCCACAACTGGGTATTCTTTTTGCTTTGGCTCCATCCCTTCATTCTTTCTGGAATTATTTCTCCACTGGTTGCCAGTAGCATATTGGGCACCTGCTGACCTGGGGAGTTCCTCTTTCAGTATCCTATCATTTTGCCTTTTCATACTGTTCATGGGGTTCTCAAGGCAAGAATACTGAAGTGGTTTGCCATTCCCATTTCCAGTGGACCACATTCTGTCAGACCTCTCCATCATGACCTACCCATCTTGGGTCGCCCCACATGGCACGGCTTAGTTTCATTGAGTTAGGCAAGGCTGTGGTCTGTGTGATTATATTGACTAGTTTTCTGTGATTATGGTTTCAGTGTGTCTGCCCTCTGATGCCCTCTCGCAACACCTACCGTCTTTCTTGGGTTTCTTTTACCTTGGACGTAGGGTATCTCTTCTCGGATGCTCCAGCAAAGCGCAGCTGCTGCTCCTTATCTTGGATGAGGGGTATCTCCTCACTGCCACCCCTCCTGACCTTGAATGTGGAATAGCTCCTCTCGGCCCTCCTGTGCCCACTCAGCCATGGCTCCTTGGATGTGGGGTTGCTCCTCTCGGCTGCCGCCCCTAACCTCGGTTGTGAGGTAGCTCCTTCCAGCCGCCTCCCCTGGCCTCAAGCGGGGGTAGCTCCTCTGGGCTGCCCCCTGACCTCGAACGTGGGGTAGCTCCTCTCTGCCATGCTTCTGCGAGGTCCATCGCATCAAATAGTGAGAGCTCACACAAGTGAAACCACTTGAATGTAAGACCCAGCACCACTCAACCACCAGAAGCACCCAGTTTAGGAAGGCTCATCTGAACAACAAAGAAAACAAAAATACAAACTGAATCATCAGCAGACAGGATTACCACCTCACTCAGCCTTGCCCATCAGAGAAAAAACAAACAAACAAACAAAAACTCAGCACAAATCTCGCCTTATATGAAGCTTACACAAACCAGTGGGTGAACCTTAGGAGGGTAGAAACCAAAAAGAAGAAAGAATTTAACCTTCCTCAAGGGAAAAATCAACTTTTCTTGAAGCCTCGGAAAAGGAGACCTCAAACACAATAAGCCAAAAAAAAAAAAAAAAGAAAGAAAGAAAGAAAAGGCAGAGAAATACTATACAAACAAAGGAACAAACTGGAAACATAGAAGTCCAAATATATGAAGAGGAAATAGGCAAACTACCTGAAAAACAGTTCAGAATAATGATAGTAAAGATGATCAAAAACCTTAAAAAAATGGATAAAATGCAAGAATCAATCCAAAAAGACCAAGAAAAATTAAAGATAAACATGTGGAGACAAACAACACAATTACTGAAAGTAACATATTCTAGAAGGACTCAATAGCAGAATATCTGAAGCAAAAGAATGAAACAGTGAGCTGGAAGCTAAAATGGTGGAAATAACTTCTGAAAAGCAGAATAAAGTAAAAAGAATGAAAAGAACTGAGGCTAGTTTCCAGAGACCTCTGGGACAATATCAAATGCACCAACATTTGAAGTATAGGGGTCCCAGAAGAAGAGAAAAAGAAAGGGTATAAGAAAATTTTTGAAGAGATGATAGTTGAAAATTTCCCCAACATGGAAAAGGAAATAGTCAAACAAGTCCAAGAGGCATAAAGAGTCCCATACAGGGTAAACCCAAGGAGAAACACATCAAGACACATACTAATCAAACTAACAAAGACTAAACACAAAGAAAGAATATTAAAATCAGCAAGGGAGAAGTAACAAGGAACATACAAGGGAAATCCCATATGCTTAACAGCTGATCTTCCAGCAGAAGTTCTGCAGGCCAGAATAGAATGGCAGGATATATTTAAAGTACTGAAAGGGAAAAATCTAAAGCCAAGATGACTGTACCCAGCAAGGATCTCATTCAAAATTGATGGAGAAATAAAAAACTTTTCAGACAAACAATAGTTAAGAGAATTTAGTACCACCAAACCAACTTCACAACAAATGTTAAAGAGACTTAAATAGTCAAGACATACAAGAGAAGGAAAAAGATCTACAAAATCAACCCCAAACAAGAAAATAGATCAATAATTACTTTAAATGTAAATGGATTAAGTGCTCCAACCAAAAGACACAGACTGGCCGAAGGGATACAAAAACAAGACCCATATATATGCTGTCTACAAGAAACTGACTTCAGACCTAAAGACACATATAGACTGAAAGTGAGAGGATTGAAAAATATATCCCATGCAAATGGGAAGCAAGAGAAAGCTGCAATCCTCATATCAGACAAAATAGACCTAAAAATAAAGATTACAAGTGATAAGGAAGGACATTACATAATGATCAAGGGATCAATCCAAGAGGAAGACATACAATTGTAAATATCTATGCACCCAACATAGGAGCACCTCAGTACATAAGACAAATGCCAACAGATATAAAAGGGGAAACTGACAGTAGTACAATAATGGTAGGAGACTGTAACACCCCACTCACACCATTGGGCAGATCATCAAAACAGAAAATTAATAAGAAAACTCAACTCTTAAATGATACATTAAATGAGATGGATCTTATTGATATCTTCAGGACATGCCATCCAAATGCAGAAGAATACACCTTCTTCTCAAGTGCACATGGAACATTCTCCAGGATAGACCATATCTTGGGTCACAAATCAAACCTCAGTAAATTTAAGAAAGTTGAAATCATATCAAACATCTTCTCTGATCACAACACTATGAGACAAGATATCAATTACAAGGAAAAAAATATAAGAAACACAAACACATGGAGATTAAACAATATGTTGCTAAATAACCAACAGGTTACTGCAGAAATCAAAAGGGAAGTCAAAAAATTTCTAGAAACAAATGACAATGAAAACACGACAACTCAAAACCTATTAGATGCAGCAAAAGCAGTTCTAAGAGGGAAGTTTATAGCAATACAATCCTACCTCAAGAAACAAGAAAAACATCGAATAGACAACCTAGCTTTACACCTAAAACAACTGGAAGAAGAAGAAGAACAACAACAACAACAAAAAATTAGCAGAAGGAAAGAAATCATGAAGATCCGAGCAGAAATAAATGAAAAAGAAATGAAGGAAATAACAATAAAGATTAATAAAACTAAATCTGGTTCTTGGAGAAGATAAACTAAATTGACAGATCTTTGGCCAAACTCATCAAGAAAAAAAGACAGAAGAATCAAATCAACAAAATTAGAAAGAAAAAAGAGAGGTTACAACAGACAATGCAGAAATACAAAGGATTATAAGAGACTATTATGAACAACTATATGGCAATAAAATGGATAACCTGGAAGAAATGGACAGATTCTTAGAAAAGTTCAATCTTCCAAGAGTGAACCAATAAGATATAGAAATTATGAACAACCCAATTACAAGCACTGAAATTGAAATTGTGATAAAAAAAATCTCCCCCAAAACAAAAGCCCAGAACTAGATGGCTTCACAAGAGAATTCTATCAAACATTTAGAGAAGAGCTAATGCCTATCCTTCTAAAACTCTTTCAAAAACTTGCATAGGAAAGAACATTTCCAAATTCATTCTACGAGGTCTGCTACTGCTGCTGCTAAGTCACTTCAGTCGTGTCCGACTCTGTGTGACGCCATAGACGGCAGCCCACCAGGTTCCCTTGTCCCTGGGATTCTCCAGGCAAGAACACTGGAGTGGGTTGCCATTTCTTTCTCCAGTGCATGAAAGTGAAAAGTGAAAGTGAAGTTGCTTAGT
>NW_011494942.1:14247853-14252521 GCF_000754665.1 Bison bison bison | reverse complement strand
CCTAATACCAAAACCAGACAAAGACAACACAAAAAAAGAAAACTACAGGCCAATAACACTGATGAACATAAATGTAAAAGTCCTCAACAAAATTATAGCAAACAGAATTCAGCAATACATCAAAAAGCTCAAATACCATGATCAAGTTGGGTTTATTCCAGGAATGCAAGGATTCTTCAATATACGAAAATCAATCAATGTGATACACCATAGTAACAAATTGAAAGATAAAAACCATATGATAATCTCAATAGGTGCAGAAAAAGCCTTTGATTAAATTCAGCACCCTTTTATGATTATAACTCTTCAAAAAATCGACATAGAAGGAACATATTTCAACATAGTAAAGGCCATATATGATAAGTCTACAGAAAACATTATTCTCAATGGTGAAAAACTGAAAGCATTCCCCCTAAGATCAGGAACAAGTCAAGGGTGTCCACTTTCACCACTATTATTCAACATAGTTTTGGAAGTCCAATTAGAAAAAGAAATAAAAGGAATCCAGATCAGAAAAGAAGACTTAAAGCTCTCAGTGTTTGCAGATGACAAGAAACTGTACATAGAAAACCCTAAAGATAGAATCAGAAAATTACTAGAGCTAATTAGTGAATTTAACAAAGTGGCAGGATACAAAATCAATACATAGAAATCACTTGAATTTCTATATAATAACAATGAAAAATCAGAAAGAGCAATTAAGGAATCAATCCTGTTCCCCACTGCAACAAAAAGAATTAAATATCTAGGAATAAATTTACCTAAGGAGACAAAAGAATTGTACACAGAAAATTATAAGACATTAATGAAAGAAATCAAAGACGACATAAACAGATGGAGAGATATTTCATGTTGCTGGGTAGGAAGAGTCAATATTGTGAAAATGACTATATTACCAATGCAATCTACAGATTCAATGTGATCCCTATCAAATTACCAATGACATTTTTCACAGAACTAGAGCTAAAAATTTCACAGTTCATATGGAAATTCAAAAGACCCCGATTAGCCAAAGCAGTCTTGAGAAAGAAAAATGGAGCTGGAAGAATCAACCTTCCTGACTTCAGATTATACTACAAAGCTAAAGTCATCAAGACAGTATGGTACTGGCACAAAAACAGAAACATAGACCAATGGAACAAGATAGAAAGCCAAGCAATAAACCCATGCACCTATGGGTACCTTATTTTTGACAAAGGAGGCAAGATATACAATGGGGCAAATACAGCCTTTTCAATAGGTGGTCCTGGGAAAACTGGAGAGCTACATGTAAGAGAGAAAAATTAGAATACTTCCTAATACCAAACACAAAGATAAACTCAAAATGGATTAGAGACTTAAATTTAAGACCAGAAACTATAAAACTCTTAGAGGAAAACATAGGCAGAACAAAAATCAAAGCAAGATCCACTATGACCCACCTCCTAGAGTAATGGAAATAAAAGCAAAAGTAAATAAGTGGGACCTGATTAAGCTTAAAAGCTTTTGCACAGCAAAGGAAACTATAAGCAAGGTAAAAAGACAACCCTCAGAAAATAATAGCCAATGAAACAACTGACAAAGGATTAATTTCCAAAATATAAAACAGCTCATACAACTCAATACCAGAAAAACAAACAACCCAATCAAAAAGTGGGAAAAAGACCTAAACAGACATTTCTCCAAAGAAGACATACAGATGGCTAACAAATACATGAAAAGATGCTCTACGTCACTCATTATTAGAGAAATGCAAATCAAAACTACAATGAGATATCACCTCACACTGGTCAGAATGGCCCTCATCAAAAAGTCTACAAAAAATAAATGCTGGAGTGGGTATGGAGAAAAGGGAATGCTCTTGCACTGTTGGTGGGAATGTAAATTGATACAGCCACTATGTATGTAAATTGATACATACATTTCCATACATTACAGAGATTCCTTAAAAAAACTAGGAATAAAACCACCATATAACCCAGCAATCCCATTCTGAGGCATATACCCTGAGGAAACCAAAATTGAAAAAGACACATGTATCCCATTATTCACTGCAGCAGTATTTACAATAGCTAGAACATGGAAGCAACCTAGATGTCCATCAATAGATGAATGGATAAAGAAGTTGTGGTACGTATAAACACAGAATATTACTCGGTCATAAAAAGGAACACCTCTGAGTCAGTTCTAATGAGGTGGATGAACCTAGAACCTATTATACAGAGTGAAGTAAGTCAGAAAGAGGAAGATAAATATCATATTCTAACACATATATACAGAATCTAAAAAAATGGTGCTGAAGAATTGACTTGCAGGGCAAGCAATGGAGAAACAGACACAGAAAATAGACTCATAGACATGGGGAGATGGGAGGAGAGGGAGAGATGTGTGGAAAGAGTAACATGGAAATTTACATTGCCATATGTAAAATAGATAGCCAATGGGAATTTGCTGTATGGCTAAGGAAACTCAAACAGGGACTCCGTATCAACCCAGAGGGGTACGATAGGAGGGAAGTTCAAAAGGGAGGGGATATATGTATACCTATGGCTGATTCATGTTGAGGTTTTACAGAACACAACAAAATTCTATAAAGCAATTATCCTTCAAAAAATTAATTAATTAAAAAAATCACACCATCAACGTGAACTCTCTCTGTATAGTAAAAGACGGCTGCTGTGGATTGCTTGCATGCTGCCAAATTCATATGTAGAAACCTTCAGTTCAGTTCAGTCGCTCAATCGTGTCCGACTCTTTGCGACCCCATGAATCACAGCACACCAGGCCTCCCTGTCCATCACCAACTCCCGGAATTCACTCAGACTCACATCCATCGAGTCAGTGATGCCATTCAGCCCTCTCACCCTCTGTCGTCCCCTTCTCCTCCTGCCCCCAATCGCTCCCAGCATCAGAGTCTTTTCCAATGAGTCAGCTCTTCGCATAAGGTGGCCAAAGTACTGGAGTTTCAGCTTTAGCATCATTCCTTCCAAAGAAATGCCAGGGCTGATCTCCTTCAGAATGGGCTTGTTGGATCTCCTTGTAGTCCAAGGGACTCTGAAGAGTCTTCTCCAACACCACAGTTCAAAAGCATCAGTTCTTCGGCACTCAGCTTTCTTTACAGTGCAAATCTCACATCCATACATGACCACTGGAAAAACCATAGCCTTGACCAGACAGACCTTTGTTGGCAAAGTAATGTCTCTGCTTTTCAATACGCTATCTAGGTTGGTCATAACTTTCCTTCCAAGGAGTAAGCGTCTTTTAATTTCATGGCTGCAATCACCATCTGCAGTGACTTTGGAGCCCCCAAAAATAAAGTCTGACACTGTTTCCACTGTTTTCCCATCTATTTCCCATGAAGTGGAAACCTTATGGCTGTATAATTAATTAAGATGAGATCACAGTGGAGTAGGAATTCAATACAACTTAGCGATTCACGTTAGTCACTCAGTCGTGTTCAACTCTTTTCGAACCCATGAACTGTAGCCCACCAGGTTCCTCTGTCCATGGGATTCTCCCAGCAAGAATACTGGAGTGGGTTGCCATTCCCTTCTCCAGGAGATCTTTCTGACCCAGAGATTGAACCCAGGTCTCCTGCATTGCAGGCAGATTCTTTACCATCTGAGTCACCAGGGAATACAACTTAGGTGTCCTTTTTGAATCCAGACATGCACACAGGAAGAACACCATATACAAACATAGTCCAGAGATCTGGACTATATACATTCCTTGTATATGCCAAGGAATCCAAGTGGCAGTAGTGATAAAGAACCTGCCTGCCAATGTAGGAGACATAAGAGATATCGCTTTGATTCCTGGGTCAGGAAGATCCCCTGGAGAAGGGCATGGCAACCCACTCCAGTATTCTTGTCTGGAGAATCCCATGGACAGAGGAGCCTGGTGGGCTACAGTCCGTAGGGTCGCACAGAGTCGGACAGGACTGAAGCAATTTACCATGCATGCATGCCAAAGATGCCAGAAAACCACCTGGAGGCTAGAGGAGAGGCACGGAACAAATTCCTCTTCACAACCGCCAAAGGGAGCCAACCTGTTTATGTCTTGATCTCAGACTTACGGCCTCCAAAACTGTGAGACAAGAAATTTCTGTTGTTTAAACCAGTTTGTGCTGCTTTGTCACACAGTTCTAGCAAACTAATGCAGAGGCTTTAGTTTTTTTCCCTTGGTGTATTCAACAGAAAGAATTTTTTTGCTTTTTCCTTTCTCCTAAGACAGTCACTTTCAGGCTGTCTTTGGACCTCCCTTTCAAATCATTTTTCCAAGAAATATTCTCTATGATACATTCTTGAGGTAGTCCTTGTTGCATTTATATTTCAAAACTGAAAGGTTATTAATTGTCTTCCTCCTGATGGTTGTGTTGAAAATGCTGATTGGATCCATTCTTTTTTTTTTTTTTTTTCTTTTTTATTATTTTTTTTATTCAATTTTAATTAAAAAAAAATTATACATGTGTTCCCCATCCTGAACCCTCCTCCCTCCTCCCTCCCCATACCATCCCTCTGGGTCATCCCAGTGCACCAGCCCCAAGCATCTAGCATCGTGCATTGAACCTGGACTGGCATCTCATTTCATACATGATATTTCACATGTTTCAATGCCATTCTCCCAAATCTTCCCACCCTCTCCCTCTCCCACAGAGTCCATAAGCCTGTTCTATACATCAGTGTCTCT
>NW_011494942.1:14244426-14246885 GCF_000754665.1 Bison bison bison | reverse complement strand
TTATAGTTTCTGGTCTTACATTGAGATCTTTAATCCATTTTGAGTTTATTTTTGTATATGGTGTTAGAAAGTGTTCTAGTTTCATTCTTTTACAAGTGGTTGACCAGATTTCCCAGCACCACTTGTTAAAGAGATTGTCTTTAATCCACTGTATATTCTTGCCTCCTTTGTCAAAGATAAGGTGTCCATATGTGCGTGAATTTATCTCTGGGCTTTCTATTTTGTTCCATTGATCTATATTTCTGTCTTTGTGCCAGTACCATACTGTCTTGATAACTGTGGCTTTGTAGTAGAGCCTGAAGTCAGGTAGGTTGATTCCTCCAGTTCCATTCTTCTTTCTCAAGATCGCTTTGGCTATTCGAGGTTTTTTGTATTTCCATACAAATTGTGAAATTATTTGTTCTAGCTCTATGAAGAATACTATTGGTAGCTTGATAGGGATTGCATTGAATCTATAAATTGCTTTGGGTAGTATACTCATTTTCACTATATTGATTCTTCCAATCCATGAACATGGTATATTTCTCATCTATTAGTGTCCTCTTTGATTTCTTTCACCAGTGTTTTATAGTTTTCTATATATAGGTCTTTAGTTTATTTAGGTAGATATATTCCTAAGTATTTTATTCTTTTCGTTGCAATGGTGAATGGAATTGTTTCCTTAATTTCTCTTTCTGTTTTCTCATTATTAGTGTATAGGAATGCAAGGGATTTCTGTGTGTTGATTTTCTTTAAAGTGTGACTCAGCATTCATTTATCTCCTTACTTATTCTCCTAAACTGGCAAAAAGCATGTGAAAATGAACTGCCATGAAGATTTTCATGGCTTTGATGAAACATTTATATTAGGAATTAAAATTAAACATTCAGTTCCAATGCCATCCCCTTCTATTTAGAGTGAGTAATAGTGTTTAGTTATCCTCAACTTCAACTTAAGAGAGGGTGTATTTGAAAGAGGAGTAGTAGAGGGATGTGGGAGAGAAAGTTCGTGTTACATTTCTGAGTTATGATGAATGCTGTTTTAGATCATAGAAAGCTACTTGCAATTTGGAAGGAATGAGAAAAAGAAACTAAATTAGTAGAATATTACTGTATTTTATTCCAAGAAAAGATGTTCTGTCCTCTTTAGAGAGAAGCATGATTGAAAGAGGGGGGTCAGCCAATGGCCACCTGTATCAGAGCTGTACCCCAAAGAGCCTGGGTTTCTGGACCTTGGGTAAGACCCTGCCAGGCCACAGAATCATTTTGGCCTGTTTCACATGGATGCTTCAACCATGTGCACAGAGCTGCAGTACAGAAGAGTAAATGACAATCCATCTGTTTTATAATTCAACCTAATTCAAGCCACATTTATAGATACTTCTATAAGGTATGCCCTGTACTCACTGTGTAGAGATGAATCAGGTTTTGGCTATGCTTTGTTCAGTGCACAGTCTAGTGAGCGAAATCAAAAGATCTTCAAGAATAGTGATCAAGTCATATTCTTCAAATACAGTAGATTTTTGGTAAGAATTAAATTCTATAGATAACTGTAAGTTGGTCATAGGGACACAGAATAAAGGAACAATTAATTCTCCCAGGAGACATTAAGGAAAGTCTCAGAAAAGAAGTTATAATTGGGACTTAAAAGCTATCTAGAACTTCACTTGGTTAAAAAACATGTAGGGAAAAAGGCATTTTTGATTGAAGTTCTCAGTTTAGTAAAGGTTAAAAGGCAAGCAAGTATGATTTGATTAAAACAAAAGTAATAATAATACTGATTAAATACATAATTCATTCTGGGTATTATACATGCAACATTTTCTTTTTCAATATTACTGTAGGGAATATTATTAACCTGGTACAGGAACAAAAGCATGATTGCCACACAGTCATCTAGTATCAGCCAGGATCTGAACAATTAGTCCCTCACTTGGAAAAAAATAAGGAGGGGATTTGGATAATTTTTAATCAAATAGATGGTATGTTTTGGTTTATTTCGATCAAGAGGAACAAAGATTGGAGGAAACATTCTTCCAAGATGACCTAAATCAAATTCAATAATTTAGAAAACATACACCTCTGATGCTCTAATTCAATAAAACTGATTTGAAGGTAGGCACTCAGTTTCTAAGTTCTGAGCAGGTATGCTTTTGGGATAATAATAATAAAAATAATCTATAGTAAGTTTATTTATTTGAAAATATTTTAAATTAACATAGGCCTCATGGCCATTTGAAACAGGATATTTAATATATCCTATCTTGCTCTGTGCCTTTATCCTATGCTGTGCTCTGTTAAGTCACTTCTGCTGCTGCTGCTGCTAAGTCACTTCAGTCGTGTCTGACTCTGTGCGACCCCATAGATGGCAGCCCATCAGGCTCCCCCATCCCTGGGATTCTCCAGGCAAGAATTCTGGAGTGGGTTGCCATTTCCTTCTCCAATGCAGGAAAGTGAAAAGTGAAAGTGAAGTCGCTCAGT
>NW_011494942.1:14243115-14244326 GCF_000754665.1 Bison bison bison | reverse complement strand
TAAGGAGTACAACTTCTGTCCCTGGGATTCTCCAGGCAAGAAAACTGAAATGGGTTGCCATGCTCTCCTCCAGGGTATCAACCCAGGGATCGAACCTGCATCTCTTGTATCTCTGACATTTCCAGGCAGGTTCTTTACCACCAGTCTGACCTCGGAAGTCTGTGTCTTTATCCAACAAGGCCTAATTTCTTTTCTAAAAATAATTAATTGATTTATTTAAATTGGAGGATAGTTGCTTTGCAATATTGTGATAGTTTTTGCTGTATATTGACATGAATCAGCTACAGGTATACATGTGTCTTCCCCAATCCTAAACCCCCCTCCCACCTCCCTCCCACCCTATCCCTCTGTGTTGTCCCAGAGCATCAGCTTTGGGTGCCCTTCTTCATGCATCAAACTTGCACTGGTCGTCTATTTTATGTGGTAATGTACACATTTCAATGCTATTCTCTCAAATTATCCCACCCTTGCCTTCTCCCACAGAGTCTGAAAGTCTGTTCTTTACATCTGTGTCTCCTTTGCTGCCCTGCATTCAGGATCGTTGTCTTTCTAAATTCCATATATATGCCTTAATATACAGTGTTTGTTTTTCTCTTTCTGACTTACTTCACTCCATATGATAGGCTCCAGATTCACCCACCTCATTAGAACTGACTCAAATGCATTCCTTTTTATAGCTGAGTAATATTCCATTGTATATTTGTACCACAACTTCCTTATCCATTCATCTGCTAGTGGACATCTAAGTTGCTTTCATGGCCTGACTATTGTAAATAGTGCTGCAATGAACATTGTGGTATATGTGTCTCTTTCAATTCTGGTTTCCTTGGGGTGTATGCCAGCAGTGGGATTTCTGGGTCGGAAAAACCTACAACCAAGGCTTAATTTCAAAGTCAGGCAACCAAATATGTAAGGATTCAAGTGCCACTTTTAAAAATGGAGGGCCTAAGAAGGGGTAGCATTTTTAATTTCTGCATCCTCAAACATAGCAATTTAACTTCAAAAGAGGCCTAGACTTTATTGTCCCTAAGGCCGCTTTGTAATAATTATTATAAAATACTTTCATTTTATTGATTTCATTCAAAGATTCAAATGCTAGTTTTTATAGTAGGAATTCTAGAGGACATCTAGAGGCTTCTAGATGTTAAGAACTTCAGAAGGAAGATACAGGAGTGCTTTCAAAATTTTAGTAATGACTGAAATTTTATTTA
>NW_011494942.1:14236419-14242533 GCF_000754665.1 Bison bison bison | reverse complement strand
GTTAGTATACTGTATTGGTGTTTTTCTTTCTGGCTTACTTCACTCTGTATAATAGGCTCCAGTTTCATCCACCTCATTAGAACTGATTCAAATGTATTCTTTTTAATGGCCGAGTAATACTCCATTGTGTATATGTACCACAGCTTTCTTATCCATTCATCTGCTGATGGACATCTAGGTTGCTTCCATGTCCTGGCTATTATAAACAGTGCTGCGATGAACATTGGGGGTACATGTGTCTCTTTCCCTTCTGGTTTCCTCGGTGTGTATGCCCAGCAGTGGGATTGCTGGATCATAAGGCAGTTCTATTTCCAGTTTTTTAAGGAATCTCCACACTGTTCTCCATAGTGGCTGTACTAGTTTGCATTCCCACCAACAGTGTAAGAGGGTTCCCTTTTCTTTAATGACTGAAATTTTAATTTACCTTCCTCTCACCATGAAGTCCATTTTATTTTTCTTGCTAAGCAGCTTCCTAGAAACCATTATGGCTCACTCAAACCTTCAACAATCATAATAATACATGAGAAATTAGAAAGAATTGGAGGTGAAGAAAATGGGAAATCTGTTCAAATATATTTGTAGTAACACAGGAACCAAAGTGGTAACTGGACCTTTCCAACAGGCAGAGTTTGTTGTTTTAAATACATCTTAAACTGTTAGTCTTCTTTCAGATATTATTCTGATATTCTGACTATACCCTTTCCAGGGAAGATAAAAGAATACTCTATGGATACTTTTTCACATATCCTCCATTCTCCCTATGACAATTTGTTTTAAAGCTATATTATTACTTTTCATATTGTTACTATTTCTATTGTTATTAATGATGAGTGAAAGTCACTCAGTTGTGTCTGACTCTTTGAAACCCCATGGACTTTATAGTTCATGGAATTCTCCAGGCCAGAATACTGGAGTGGGTAGCCTTTCCCTTCTCCAGGGGATCTTCACAACCCAGGGATAGAACCGAGGTCTTCAGCATTGCAGGTGGATTCTTTACCAACTGAGCTATCATTCCTTAATGATGAAACCCACCATTAATGAAACACCCTTAAAAATCACACCTGTATGCAGAATTTTGGAAAAGACAAAATGGCTCAGAAGTTCTAGGACTATGTGGTAAACACTTGCAATTTCTAATCAGGTGGTTGGTGGGTGAACGGAGGGACTTAGAACAAACTGAGATATCTGTTATTTTTTCCCTTAGGAGAAAGAGGCAATCTAAGTCATGAAAAGCTTAGGTAGTTATATGTCATTATTTTGTGCCAGTTTAATAGTGTTTTGGCCAAGTAGGGAAAATTGTGGCCTCTTATGTTTCATTTCCACAAAGGGAAACACAACATTTCTTGGGGTATAACTTGAAGAAAAATATTTCTTTGAGAGAAAAATATAGGTGTTATAAGGAAAAATAGGAAAAAATGTATTTATGAAATTTTAACAAAGTTAAATGGGTCTCTTTGGAACAGGACTTCTCAGAGGTTTTTTTGTTTGTTTCTTTTCTTAGTATAAATTTATTTATTTTAATTGGAGGCTAATTACTTTACAATATTGTATTGGTTTTGCCATACATTGACATGAATCCACCACGGGTATACATGCATTCCGCATCCTGGACCCCCCTCTGACCTCCCTCCTCATCCCATCCCTTTGGGTCATCCCAGTGCACCAGCCCCAAGCACCCTGTGTCATGCATCGAACCTGCACTGGCTATTTGTTTCACATATGATAATATACATGTTTAAATGCCATTCTCCCAAATCATCCCACCCTTGACCTCCCCCACAGAGTCCAAAAGACTGTTCTATACATCTGTGTCTCTTTTGCTGTCTTGCATACAGGGTTATCATTACCATCTTTCTAAATTCCATATATATGCGTTAGTATACTGTATTGGTGTTTTTCTTTCTGGCTTACTTCACTCTGTATAATAGGCTCCAGTTTCATTCACCTCATTAGAACTGATTCAAATACTAATGTGCATTGTGATACTGAAAGAAGAGAATTTATTATGCAACATTTCTATAATGTTTCTCTTCCATTTTTGTGGAGGAAGTGTCAGGACCAGCATTCCTCAAAACACCTTAGAGCTCACAGCAAGATATTTCACTTTAGTATGAGAAATGACTTCACACTATTTCATAAAATAAAAGTGTTACCCCCTAAGTTTAATTTAGATAAATTATTTTGGATATTAGCAAACAAACTTTTTTCATTTCTTCTTCAGAATTTTTAGTATCTAACATCTCATTCAAGGTCAGTGTGTGGATGATATGGCAGATGGTTGCACTTTATTTAGCTGACTGCACCAAAAGTTTTATTGTATCTACAAACATAGTTTGCTGCTAAGTCACTTCAGTCGTGTCCGACTGACTCTGTGCGACCACATAGACGGCAGCCCACCAGGCTCCCCCATCCCTGGGATTCTCCAGGCAAGAACACTGGAGTGGGTTGCCATTTCTTTCTCCAGTGCATGAAAGTGAAGTTGCTCAGTCGTGTCTGACCCTCAGCGACCCCATGGACTGCAGCCTTCCAGGCTCCTCCGTCCATGGGATTTTCCAGGCAAGAGTTCTGGAGTGGGGTGCCATTGCCTTCTCCAACAATATCTAAAAGGTTGCTGCTATTGTCTTTTGCTAACAGTGGTTCCTGAGGGAAGGGCAAGGACTAATTGAAGCAGAAGGTTTAGGAAAAATCATTTTAAAAGGCAGATCAGTTTACTTAAAGACCATGTGTACTCTGCCAGTGTGAAAGACATGCAGTTCAATTTAACTTGAGTAAGCTATTGAGATCTCACTTACACTATATTTTTAGATGGGAGTTTTATATTGGATGGTGTGCTTAACCAGAAAATATAGAACGAATGGCTACTGCTAAAAATCTGTGAGCAGGAAGACTGCTAGCAATAATTAAAACCTTAGTCATTCCAGAGATGGAAATCACTGTGGAAAAACAAATGGTAGGACTCATTATCTGATGGCCATTTCTCCTAGAATTTGGTTTTAAAAAATCATTCTTTCAGCTTTCAAGGAGATGGTATGAATATTATCAAAATCATTATGATTTCAGAAGTTGATTCATTCCCAAGTAATAACTGAATTTCCCAATCAAATACTCCCATAGTAAACATCAATTGTTGCTCAATGAATTCCACAAAGTATCTTTAGAGGCTTTTAAAAGTTTGTTTCAAAGTCCTTGATGAAATAGCCATATATAGTGTTGAAATCTGTTCAGTAGGGTGAAGGCCTAAAGAATAACCATATTTCTGAATCCAGAACTCTTGGTCTTATGTGTTCCTATAATATTGTCATCTTTATTCACCCAGGGTACTTACTGCTTTTAATATATTTTAGAAAGTATGTAAAGGATTGAAATCACTTCTATAGTATACAAATTTCCTCTCAAGTTACATATATTTGAGAAGAAAGACATTTGACATTCTTCTCTGCTTTTCTTGTGTTTTCAATCTTTACAGTCAACAGACAGACCTGTTCAATATCTTATATTCAGCAATTCATATTACACTCATTATCCACCTGAAAATATTATACAGACACTGACTCCCAATCTGTCACTGGCTTCCCAATATAGGTAGTATTATTACGCCATCACCAACCAGACTTACTGGACACCTGTTTTTGTGTCTGCCCAGTTTTTGTTCTTTGATGGTTTAGACAAACTATATGATCACAAACACAAAAAAATATATAACTCAAAATGCTATTGTTATCAAATGTGTGAAAAATAATCCAGACCTTTTTAAATAATCCTGTAGTAAAGCATTCTTTCCAAGCATCAGTGCAAGAAAATTACAGCACAGCACCGTGGATTTATTGAATAGAATAGCAATAGAACACAACAACAGAAAATCAGACTTAGCATTTTAGAATGTTAGAGCTAGAAAAATTATGTAAAGTTTAAAAAATAAAATAAAATTTAAAAAATTAAAAAATAAAAATAAATAAAAAATAAAAAAAAAAGAAAAGGAGGTTAGATATCATGTAGTTCAGTATTCTTTTACAACAAGAAAACAGCCTTCCTGAGATTAGGCAATTCTTTAGTAAAAGTTACACAGTTAGTTGGAGAGGTCTCAACTTGATGGATTTTTGGTATATCATTTGACTATGTTGTTCAGTTGCTAAGAAATGTCAAACTCTGCGACCCCATAGACTGCTGCACTCCAGGCTCCCCTGTCTTTCATTATTTCCCAGAGTTTGCTCAAACTCATGTCCATTGAGTTGGTGATGCCATCCAACAACCATTTCATCTTACACTGTCCCCTTCTCCTCTTGCCTTCAATCTTTCACAGCATCAGGGTCTTAACCAGTGATTCAGCTCTTCGAATCAGGTACCAAAGTATTGGAGCTTCAGCTTCAGCATCAGTCCTTCTAATGAATACTCAGGGTTGATTTCCTTTAGGATTGATTGGTTTGATCTCCTTGCTGTCCAAGAGACTCTCAAGAGTCTTCTCCAGAACTATAGTTCGAAAGCATCAATTCTTTGGCACTCAGCTTTCTTTATAATCCAACTCTCATATCCATAGGTGACTACTGGGAAAACTATAGCTTTGACTATACAGACCTTTGTTGGCAAAGTGATGTCTCTGCTTTTAATATCCTGTCTAGGTTTGTCATAACTTTTCTTCCAAGGAGCAAGTGTCTTTTAATTCCATGGCTTCAATCACCATCCTCAGTGATTTTGGAGCCCAGGAAAATAAAGTCTGTCCCTATTTCCATTTTCCTGTCTATTTGCCATCAAGTGATGGCTTGCTATAGTATATTTATTAAAAGACTCTAGCTATGGTTCTCTAACTTGTTCTCAAATTCCCCAAAATACTCAATGAAACTCAATTATTCAATTGTTTCCACTAATATTATACCATAAGGTCTTTTGGTATAGATCTGTCCTGCTTATGTTATTCTTCTTAAACTTGAAGGCATCAGGCTATACAAAATTGTACCAAACAAGAACAGGTGCTTTTTTATGAGTCATCCTAAGTTCTTAACCTGCCTTTAAATTCTGGCCAGTAGAATCCCCAAAACGTGGGATTTGATTCTCAATTTCAGTGTATTTAGACTTCAAGATTTTATGTGTATTGGAAAAAGTAACATTATAGAATATTCTACTCTTATTATAAACAGACATATGTATTACATGCATATATATGCGTGTAATACATATAGATACTTTTAAAGTCATCACTGGCATGGGTTTATCAATCACCATTAGTACCACCTTGCTAAAGAAGATGAAGTACTTCACTAGGAATAGGAAAACATCTCTACAGGCTTGTGTCAGAGTTTTATCCAATCTTCCTTATGCTGATTATCTATTATGTGCTGATTCATTTCTAAGACCACATATTTTAATCCAAGACTCACAGTCATAGTGTAACATAACAGATCCTCTATCATTATTTAGCTCAATAAAGACTTAAGTGGTGACTATAGGAGCTGAAATTAGGCCAGTCAGTGGAGATCATACATTGAACATGATTATCACTCTAATAGTGCTCACATTTTAGTGATTGAATCGTTTTCAGACTTATGGACTGTAGAGAATTACTGGATTTCATGTTTATAGTTACTCAGTTTGGTCATCATCCATTCTTTTGTGTTGTTTCAACTATTTTTATTCTTGTTTTATACTGTTACAAGCAATTAACTATTGAAATATTGGCGGCTTTTATGGTGATGCAGCCATGAAATTAAAAGATGCTTACTCCTTGGAAGGAAAGTTATGACCAACCTAGACAGCATATTAAAAAGCAGAGACATTACTTTGTCAACAAAGGTCCATCTAGTCAAGGCTATGGTTTTTCCAGTAGTCACGTATGGATGTGAGTGTTGGACTATAAAGAAAGCTGAGCACTGAAGAATTGATGCTTTTGAACTGTGGTGTTGGAGAAGACTCTTGAGTCCCTTGGACTGCAAGGAGATCCAACCAGTCCATTCTAAAGGAGATCAGTCCTAGGTGTTCATTGGAAGGACTGATGTTGAAGCTGAAAGTCCAATATTTTGGTCACCTGATGTGAAAAGCTGACTCATTTGAGAAGACCCTGATGCTGGGCAAGATTGAGGGCAGGAGGAGAAGGGGACGACAGAGGATCGGATGGTTGGATGG
>NW_011494942.1:14206020-14235379 GCF_000754665.1 Bison bison bison | reverse complement strand
CAGTCGTGTACGACTCTGTGCGACCCCATAGATGGCAGCCCACCAGGCTCCCCCATCCCTGGGATTCTCCAGGCAAGAACACTGGAGTGGGCTGCCGTTTCCTTCTCCAATGCAGGAAAGTGACAAGTGAAAGTGAAGTCACTCAGTCGTGTCCGACTCTTCGCGACCCCATGGATTGCAGCCTACCAGGCTCCTCCATCCATGGGATTTTCCAGGCAAGAGTATTTGAGTGGGGTGCCATCAACTAGAGAGACCTAATGAATGAAATTACAAAAACAAGTAAATTGAAGTATTTAAGCTTGAAGGAAATATTATGAGCTCATTTTCCCTATATCAAAACTCTCTGTTAAGCTCCTCGAAAACTTTCATTTGTTAATAATTTTATAGGCAAAACAGTAAAAGGGTGAATAAATTCTCCTGCTTTTAGTATCTTCTATAAACACATGTATACCTGTGGCAGATTCATTTTGATATTTGGCAAAACTAATACAATTATGTAAAGTTTAAAAATAAAATAAAATTAGAAAAAAAAAAAAACTTAACTTTCCAAATGATTGATCTTGTGAACACTAAATTGGCCCTGACTTATTTAAAGGTCATTTACTCAGAAAGCTTTGCTAACTGATTTTCAAGTACCTGGATGCTGCTGCTAAGTCACTTCAGTCGTGTCTGACTCTGTGCGACCCCATAGATGGCAGCCCACCAGGCTCCCCCATCCCTGGGATTCTCCAGGCAAGAATTCTGGAGTGGGTTGCCATTTCCTTCTCCAATGCAGGAAAGTGAAAAGTGAAAGTGAAGTCGCTCAGTCTTGTAGCGACCCTATGGACTGCAGCCCACCAGGCTCCTCCCTTCATGGGATTTTCCAGGCAAGAGTACTGGAGTGGGGTGCCATTGCCCTCTCTGGTTAAGTCACTTCAGTCATGTTCAATTCTGTGTCACTTCAGTCGTGTCTGACTCTGTGCGACCCCATAGATGGCAGCCCACCAGGCTCCCCTGTCCCTGGGATTCTCCAGGCAAGAACACTGGAGTGGGTTACCATTTCCTTCTCCAATGCAGGAAAGTGAAAAGTGAAAGTGAAGTCACTCAGTCGTGTCAGACTCTTCGCAACCCCACGGATTGCAGCCCACCAGGCTCCTCTGCCCATGGGATTTTCCAGGCAAGAGTACTGGAGTGGGGTGCCATTGCCTTCTCCTCAAGTACCTGGATGAATCCCTACAAAAACAGTCGAAATTGATTCTGCAGTTTCTGTGCCAATGGTCAAGTACTACACCCATAAAAGAGACCTTCTGACAATGAAAGCTCATTGTATTCATACTTTGTTCTTAAAATCTAACATATTAAATTAGCTTATTTCATGGTCCACATCATTTGGATACAAAAAATCAGAAGTGGTTTTGCAGCCAAGCTCCCTGACTCCAAGAAACAATGACACTTGGCAATCTGATAATACAATGGAACAGGGAAAACCAAAACAAAATGAAACAAAAAAAACTGGCCTAAAAGTGTCAATCTGAGGACATTTGCTATGTGCTTAAAAGCTCTATTCACTCCTGCAGACCATGAGGTTATCATGACCTTACTACACAACAGAGAGATGGATTATTTCATTTAATACCCATTTATTAAGAATTTAACACGTGTCTGGGGTTCGGGAAGCTAAGACAAGTAAAACGCAATTCATGCCCGTGAGATTTACAGTTCACCTGGGAAAGCAGGAACATAGGCAGTTATAAGAGAAAAAGAAAGTGCAGTAAGAACTCAGAGAAGGGAAAACTGATTTGTCTTGAAGGCTTAATGGAAAAGTAAGGTCTGCAGTTGCTGTTAAAAGCCATCAAGGGCTTTCCAAATTGATAATAAAGAAATGTAATGAAGGATATAGTAGAAAGAAAGGATAGACTATGCAGCATGAAATGTAATGAGAGAGCATGATGTGTACAGCAGGCAGAATTCTAAGATACCCCCCAGGATTCCCATCCCTGCTGACTATGTCCTGTATAATCCCTTCCCCTTGAGTATGAGCAAGACATGCCTGTGAATATAATGGACTATCACTCAATGATTATATTGCATTATATGTCAAAAGGATTTTACAGATTGAATGAAGGTCTCTAATCAGTTGACTCTCAGTTCATCAAAATGGAGATTATCTTGGGTGAATCTGATCTAATTGGATGAGCTCTTCAAAGACACTAAAAGATTTAAGAGAAGGATCCTCCTACTGACCTTGAAGAAGCACACTGCCACGGTGCAGACAGCCTGTGATGGACAACTGAGAGTCACCTGTAAGAAGCTGAGAGTGATCCTAGTTACAGTGGCCCCTACAGCAACTAGTAATAAAATGACTACCTCACTCATACTTCAAGGAAATAAATGCTACAAACAACCTGAAGGAATATGGAGCTGGCTGTCTCCCTAGTTAACCTTCCATATATGGATACAGATGAGTGACACCTTGATTTCACTTTAGTGAGATTCTGGGTGGAAGACACAGCTAAAGTGTGCCAGCGTCCTGATTCACAGACCTATGAGATAATAAATTTATGTCATTTTAAGCTTTTAAATTTCTAGTAATTTGTTACATACCAATAAAAAGATGAATACAGCAATTGGAAGGAAGAGAAGATTAAAATTTCTGGATCATGGACAAGAGAAGAGAACATAGACAAGGGAAAAACTAATTAAGGGAATGAAAATATAATAAAATGAAAAAAGTCATCTGAATTTATCTTGTGGGTTGCAGGAAGTCAACTGGTTAACATGAAGGCTGCTAATGCAAAGGGGATTTTAGAAAGTTAATGCTGACCAAAGTGAGAAAGATGGATTCAACAGGAGACATGATGGAAGAAGGGAATTAGACTATACTGCTGCTGCTAAGTCGCTTCAGTCGTGTCCAACTCTGTGTGACCCCATAGACGGCAGCCCACCAGGCTCCCCCATCCCTGGGATTCTCCAGGCAAAAACACTGGAGTGGGTTGCCATTTCCTTCTCCAATGCAGGAAAGTGGAAAGTGAAAGTGAAGTCGTTCAGTCCTGTCCGACTCTTCGCGACCCCAAGGACTTCAGCCTACCAGGCTCCTCTGTCAATGGGATTTTTCAGGCAAGAGTACTGGAGTGGGTTGCCATTGCCTTCTCCCAGACTATACTAAAATAATCCTAATAAGTGGTTTTGAAAGTTTTTGGAAAGGCAATGACAGTAGTGAGGAAACAAAAGGAAAAGATTAGGAAAGCATTTGGTAGATAAAATCAACATCATGACCAATGTGAGACCAACATAAAAGAAAAAGATTAATGGAGAAAGATTCCAAGCTTCCTTGCCCCAATGTTATGAGAATAAGAGAAGATAAACAATGAGAGAGAAAATGTATTTGATATTTTGAAAACATTTAGCTGCCTGCAAGATCTCTAAGTGATTAAGAGGTAGCTACTCATACTTAGTAAAAAAAAAATATATAGTTCTGAACTTTAAAACAAGGTGAAGGCTGGAGTTTTATTTGGGGAGTTATCAATAGAAGTTGAAGGCATGGAAATAAATGAGATCATTTAAGAAGAATATATATTCCGAAAAGATGATGGTGGATTAAACTCTGGGGAACATCAACATTTAAGTGTAAGTAGAATTAAAGGACAAGAGAAAGAAAATAAGGAATTGTTAACATAATAAGAGTAAAATATGGAGAAAATGGTAGCTTGGAAGTGAAGGAGGAGACACTTTACAAAAAAAGAAGATTGACCATTGCCAAGAGTCAAAAGTCAAGTAGAATGAGCTTTAAGAAAATGCCTTTGGATTTAACAATAAAAAAGGCCACTTTGGCCCTAATAAGAACAATTTTGCCTGAGTAAGAGGGTTTCAAAGGAGTAGTGGGTGTTGACACCTCATTACAGTAGATTTTAGCAATGAATGAGAAGTGAGATGTAGCAGACCAGGACTATGAGGAACTTCTTTCAAGTAGCTGGGCAACAAGAGCAGAAGGAAATTAAGGGAAAAAGACATCATCAAAAAAAAGCACAAAAACCCACAGGGTGGGAAACAATATTTGCAAATCACATATTTGATAATGAACTTTATATATATATATATATGAAGAACTCTTACAACCCAATAGTAAAAAGACAAACCAATTAAAAGTGGGCAAAGGAATCTGTATAGACAATTCTACAAAGGTATACAAATAGATCCCCTGTAGAAGGAAACGGCAACCCACTCCAGTACTCTTGCTGAGACAATCCCATGGACAGAGGAGCTTGGTGAGCTACATACAGTCAATGGGATCGCAAAGAGTTGGACATGACTGAGCAGTGCACGCACACAGATGCACACACACACACACGCAAATGGCCAAGATGCTTGACATCATTAGTGACCAGGAAAATACAAATCAAGATCATAATGAAATACCATTTCATACCCACTAGAATGTGTGTGTGTGTGTGTGTGTGTGTGTATGTGGGATGTTCAGTCATGTCTGACTCTTTGTCACCACACAGAATGGCTAGAAACAAAAAGTCAGAAAACAGATGTTGTCAAGGATGTGGAGAAATTGGAAGCCTCGTATACTGTTGGGGTTTGAAGGAGAGGGTGTAAAATGGTACTTCCACATTGGAAAACCACCTGGCAGTTGCTTAAACAATTAAACACAGAATAGACAAATGATCCAGGAATAACATTCCTAGGTATATGCTCAAGAGAAATGAAGAAATACACCCACAAAGAAACTTGTACATGAATGTTAATAGCAGCAATACACAAGAGTCAAAGGTAGAAACAACCCAAATGTCCATCAACAGAGAAATGCATTTTTTTAAAAAAATCTGCTACTCCTCACAATGGAGTATTATTTGGTGATAAAGAGGAGTGAAGTACTGATGTATGGATAAATCTTGAAATATTATGCCAAGTGAAAGAAGTCAGTCACATAAGACTTTGTACTATATGATTCCACTGATATAAAGTCCAGGATAGGGAAATCTAGGGACAGAAAATAGATTAATACTGCTTTGGGCTGGAGGGGGTGAGAGGTGAGGAGGATGATAGCTAAAGGGTATGAGTATCTTTTTGAAGGTGTTCTGAAACTGAGTATGGTGACAGTTGCAGATCCATAAATATACTAACCCCATTAAATTGTACACTTTGAATGAGTGAACTGTATGGTATATGAACTATATCTCAATAAAGTTATTTTTAAAAAGAACATAAAGGGAGTAATTCAAGGTAGATAAGATCAAAATGAACATTTCTTTCAGCTTGAGAGAGATTCCAGTGTGTGTGTTTTGAGAGAAAGAAGTTGGTGGCGATTCACAGTGATTGATGCTCATGACGATATCTCTGAATCATCAGAAAAGGTCAAATCCTGTTCAATATGTAATATCTCTTAGAAAGAGTTCCAGAAAAAATATCTAAATGAAATTTATTCCTTTGAACACGAAACTTGCTTTCTTTTATAGGAAAATTAATTTACGAAGAATAAGTGTTCCCTCACTGGTGATGGACAAATGAGGTGTTACACTAACTAGAGAAAATAATGGTTACCAAAAAAGTGTCTTGTTAAAACTTAGTTTTTATTTCTGAAGTTTTGAGACAGTTTTTGGGCTATGAATAAAAGAAAAGGAAAAACATACCAAATTCCATGATTCTAATACAATTGTTAATAAGATCTGCATTAACCCTTAGCTGTCTGGCTCATAGGGCTTCCCTGGTACCTCAGATGGTAACCAATCTGCCTGCAATGTAGGAGACCTGGGTTTGATCCCTGAGTCAGAATTCCCTGGAGAAGGGAATGGCAACCCTTTCCGGTATTCTTGCCTGTAGAATCCCACGGACAGAGGAGCCTGGCAGGTTACAGTCCATGGGGTCACAAGAGTCAGACATGACTGAGCAACTATGCATGCACATCTGACTCACACAGAGGAAGTTGTAGTCAGGCTACATCCCTTCACATTGCTCTGGATTAAGAATGGAGGCTGTCATGCTCAGCCATCCTGCTGATAGACATTATTTAATCCATGTAATATCTGGTGCTTCATGTGGTTCAGCCAAAATGTTTGCTGTCACTGTTTTGTTTCTTTTTTGAAATTGTGTTGAGCACCATTCTCGCTTTTATTTGTTATTTACAAAGTATTTTCATTATTTTTCAATGCCTGCTGCCGTAGTATATTGTCTGGCTATTAAAAACAGATTGTTAAAGACTTACTGGCAAAACCCCAGAGGATCTATGTGGAATTATTTGTTTGAAATTTTATTATTAAAATTCTCTGGATACAGATTAATTTGGCTTGCTCAATATTTTTATTGTTTCACCTGCTATTGAGTGGAAACTGCAGTGGGGAAGATATCTGTTTTGTTTTGTTATCAAGTCCTATCAGAATTGTCTGAAAGTGCCTAAACATTTTTTTTACTGGAATGATCTGCTTTCAAACAACCCACCACCCTCAGGAGAGGGTTACTCACACAAGGTATCCAGATGTTTTGGGTAAAAAGTAAATATTCTGCATCCTTAAGGAAGGGCGAGAGCACTTTGGAACTTGGCAGAAGTGCAGCCTGTTAAGAGAAGACTCCCCATTTCTCTGTTGATGACCTAGGAAAATGGTCTGCTGGACTGTGAGTGTGAGAAAAGGGAGCTGAGCCTTCTATTGATGGGATAAGCCAGGCAAAACAACTCTCCTGGTGCTGAGAGGGAGAGCCAGATCAGAGTGTCCTGTGAAAGAAAGTCCGAGAGGGACAGGGATTCATTTCTGGGAAGAACATAATGAGAGCAAACTGCGTAATAAATAAGAGCTGTTTTTCTCTTGATTTGGATTTGGGCTTCATCACAGGGATCAAGTGCTTTTACAGAAAGAATAGAAGTAGATCTGTGGTTTAAATAAAAGTGATGAGTTTTCACTTTGTACCTGTTTGGTGAAGAAGACTTCAGAGAGGAAAAAAAGAGTATTTTATGACTTTAGTGTATTTTCCACCTGTCAAGTATGAAAATGGACCTAATCTGTTTTGTTTCCAAAACTTACCACACATATTCTCCTGCCTTTTTCTCCTGACAACAGAAACTCCAAATGTGCTCCGTCAGAGGTCATAATAGTGGATAAGGACTAAGGGAGACCTGAATTCTAGGGGAAAAAGTTATTATTCAAAGGCACACATCCATTGATCTGCATCTCTGCTGCCAATATACTAAAGAAAATGGGAAAGACACAGACTTTGACCTCCAAAAACCTTAGTTTGAATCCTTGTTCCAAGCCTCAATTGCCTTATCTTCACAACTCTGTTGCCTAATCTGTAAATCAGGCATTGTAATACTATCTAACCCTATTTGACAATCAACTAAGATATATGTGAAAGTTCTTTGAATGATATAAAATATAATACTTATTTTAATTGGAAAATATTACTGAATATTTTTTATCTAACTTTACAAAACCAGGATTTGAACATAGGGCTATAGGACTCTAAAACTGTGTCTTTTCCTAAATTTGCCCTGTTAGTGACTATTAATAAATATAGTTCTATGAATAATGCTTAATAATAATATTTATAAATGAATAGTTTCAACATGGAAGGCATTTTTCTTTGTGGGATACCAAACAGAATCAGACTTATTGTTTTCAAGAAGCTAATAGTTTATTATGAAAGACAAGACATGGATACAAATATCTATCCTCACGAATTAAAAAGTGATGGATCTTAAGAGATGGTGATTCAGCTACTTGTTTGCTAACTACCTACTGAGCATCTACAATGTGACAGATACTGTGTCAGACCCTGGGAACAGAATGAACACATAAATAGGTATGGTTCTTGCCCTTTTAGAGATTATTGTCTAGAAGAAGAAAGATATTGATAAATAAACAAAAAATCACAACATTTATAAGGGCTACAAAGTAGAGATACTTATAAAGTGCTCAATGATTCAGAGAGAAATACTACTTGCAGTGCACAGTATGGAGAAGTTTTTTAAGGGGCTCATTGGAGCTCAAATTTTGTGACAAATAAGATTTAATTTAATTTAACAAATAAGATTTAATTTAAATAAGATTCCGGCCTACTGAATAGGAGGGAAAGTTGTCTCAGACAGAGGATGCAGACAGTATGAGCCAAGGAATAAGGTTAATGAAAGAATGAGTATTTAAAACTGCTCAGGGGAATTCAAGGTAAACTCATTTACATAATTTAAGGTAAGATGATTAGAAAAACAGATATAAATAGATATATGTTGAAACCATATTGTAAGAGTTTTGAATGCCAGGTTAAAATTTTTGTATAATATTCTGTGATCCATACAGAATCTCTGGAGGTTTGTGAATAAAATAACATGACAGAACTATGAAGGAGGAAGAGATGGAGGAAGGTGGAAGAGATGCCATGTAAGAAGCTACTTCAGCAATGAATTACTTGAAGACAAGGAAGGCCCAAAGCAGGCAGTTAGCAATGAGAATGAAGAAGAGGAAAATGTGCCAAGGGTATTGTCAAAATATTGACTGATCTTGGTTATGGAAAACAAGGACAATAAGGAACCATTAATAAATAATGTTGAAGAGAATAATCAATCAGCTCTAACTTGGCATAAGGCATTTTTTCTGAATGCAATCCTTATACTGGTATTGTATATAAAATAAGGTGAATAATAATCTCTTACTTGAAGCAGTAATAATAAATGTTTTATTTGCTAAAGCAAATAAATGCCCTCTTTGTGGAAAATGGATGACCTAGATTCACCTATTAAAGTGGAGAATGTCAGGGCTGCATAGAAGCTTAGTGACCAGAGTGAGCAGTGGGTTTTCCAAACTAAAAGGCTGAAGTCCAAAGAGATTAAAGGACTCAAGTGAGGCCAAAAACTAATAAAAGGCAAAGTCCAGATGTCTTGCTTCCGAGGCCAGGGCTTTTTCACCACTTCGTGGAACCTCTTATTTTTAATGCTGATGTTTATTTAGGAAAATGATAGTCTCGTTGCAGCTGGGTTTGTCCATCCCATAATGGCTGTACACTCTTTAACAGTCAGTGAAGGAGCAATTCCTTCTCACTTTGGATGAGAACAGCTGGGTGTAGGCTGTTACAGTCAGGGCTCTAGACAGATTCTCTGTGTCCCTCCTGGGATTCTGACCTGTGTCTGAGAAAATCAAATAAATGATGGGAAAATCCACAGAGGACTGAGAAGCCACTCAGGAAAGACCTCATTCCAAGGGAAAAAGAAGCTGAGATGTGCTCTCTAGGATCAAGTTCGATAAACCATATCAGAGAGAGAGAATATTGCCTGTGGCCTTGTCACTGTTGTCTTCCATTTGAGTCACTGGATGAAGGGGTTGTACGAAAAAGCAAATAAAAATTAAAAATTGCTTTTTTATCTACCATCTCTGTGAGATACTGAGAATATAAGGTAGATGTCAGCAGACCTGGCATTGGCAGCCTCCATTGCAGTGGGTGGCCAGCTGTGGTGGTAGCATGTGTTGTGATGGACAGACCACCAACACCTAGTCTAAAACATCAGCTCTCTTGGTTTTAAACATTGATATCAATGTCAGTTACCAGTAACATCAACATCATCTCATATGCCTTCACTTGGCATCTGATAGCTAAGTTGCACTTTTACTTCGGCACCATGGTGGGGAAAAGTGGATGCAAATGATGAAGGACCAAGAGTATCTGTGGGAATCATTTAGAGGACTCCCAGAATTCCTAGTATGAAAATTCAGGAGGATGAATTTCCTACAGAACAAAGTAGGGGTGAGCAAGTAAATTCTATTACTTAATGCTTCTTCTCTGGATAAAAAACAAACTTAACCTGCTTTTCATTATTATGTTTGTTCTTTTGAAATAGTCTTAATATCTGGAACACTATTTGGGGCTTGGTCAGCTAGTTGGTTTATATATCTGAGTAATCAGTTTCTGTTAGATCTTTGAAGAGTTGACCCTTTGTGTCATAAGATCTACTGGTGAGTTCTATGGGAAAAAATGAAAAATTGTTTGAGTTGACGATTTTTCTTTTGCTAGATCTCAAGTAAGCTCTCGTTCCACATGTTGATCTGTAGAAAGGGCAGAAGACTCTGTTAAAGATCTTTTAGATTTATTCTTCAATATGACTTCAGGGAAGTTATTTGTTAATACTTTCTCAGTTTAACAATTTTATCTTCAAAAAGAGATAGTCATCTCTACTTTAACTGATCTTTATGAAATTCTGGTTAAACTCTTTTCAGTACAATTTGTTTTAAATTGCATTTAATAATAAGAAATCTATCTTTCCATACATGTTTGGAATTATTTCATAGCCTTTGCAGTATTTTCCAAACTCTGCTCATCATAATATTAATACCATGAGATATTCCTTCATTAAATCAGTTATGCAAATATTGGGTTAAACAAAGTTATGTAAGTCTCATTACTGAAGGTCTTCTCTGAATCTTCAAAATATACTTTGTTCATATCCAAGAAAGAGCATATTATATAGGTTTTCTCATCTAATGCAAGTGTTTCATAGAATACAAGTGTGTGAAAATCTGTTTATAGTATTATATGGATTTTTGGAAACATGCTATTGGAAAAATTCACTTGGGCCCTTTTAACTCTTTGTTAAAAAAAATAAGCATTTATTAGTCTGATTCAAGCCTACTGATGAATGTATTTTAATGGTGAGAATTTTCAGTGCCTTTGCTTATAATAGTGAATTGGTATATATTGATTTTTTAAATTGTCATTAATTTTTCAAGAGTTGACTCATGAATTCAAGAGCACTTAAAGGAAGAGAAGTGGCTCTTCTACCAATTTTGGCTAAACTTGGTTTGAAGTGTAAGATAAAACAAAAAATAAATAAAGGACTTCTACTTACATTCCTCAATTTTGAACATTTGGATTCCACAGGCAAAGCATCTTAAATACTAGGTGACTTATTACCATCCACAGCTATGTTCTCAACTCTTATTGTTGTTGTTTAGTCACTAAGTTATGTTGGACTCTTTTGTAACTCCAAGGACTATAGCCCACCACTATAGCCCATCCTCTGTCCATGGGATTTCCCAGGCAAGAATACTGGAATGGGTTGACATTCCCTTCTCCAAGAGATCCTTTTGACTCAAGGATCGAACCTACATCTCTTGGGTAATCCTACATTGTCAAGCAGGTTCTTTCTCACTGAGCATCAGGGAAGCTTTCTCAACTTTTAATAGAGGTGGAATACATGTTATTGCTCCCCAGGTGGTACAGTGGTAAAGAGTCTATCTGCAAACATAGGAGACCCAAGAGACATAGGTTTGATTCCTGGTTCAGGAAGATCCCCTGGAGTAAGAAATGGCAACAGGCTCCAGTCTTCTTGCCTGAAAAATTCCAAGGACTGAGGAACCTGGTGGACCACAGTCCATGGAGTCACAAAGAATTGGACACGACTGATGAACTAAACACAACACAATACCAGTGGGAACATCCATTAACAGAAGTGTAATATGCAGCTGGTAAAGAATCCATCTGCAATGCAGGAGACCCAGTTCAATTCCTGAGTCCTGAAGATCCCCTAAAGAAGGGATAGGCTACCCACTTCAGTATCATGGGCTTCCCTGGTGACTCAGATGGTAAAGAATCCACCTGCAATTTGGGGGACCTGGGTTCGATCCCTGAGTCAGGAAGATCCCCTGGAGGAGGAAATGGCAACCCACTCCAGGACTCACGCCTGGAAAATCCCCATTGATAGAGATGCCTGGCGGGCTGCAGTCCATGGGATCGTAAAAGAGTTGGACATGACTTAGTGACTAACAACAACAACAACAACTGAAAGACAGCTCATATTCTATCATTTTCTATCTCAAAATAACTTGAATTTGTTTCCATTTTTCCAAACAGGTGAATAGTATTACTCAGCTCAAAAAAATACAAAGTGAATGATATTGTTCCAGATACTGGAAGTATGATTTGTAAAAATGAAGGGTCAAGTTGAGACAAAGTATGCATAGCTTTGGGTGACAGACACAACTGAGTTTGAATCCTGGCTTTTCCAGTTGCAGAAACCTATGGATAGTGGACAGTATCACCTTCTCTGAGCCTCAGTTTCCTTACCTATAGAATGGGTGTAATAGAAATACCTACTTCAGAGAGCATGGGTGAAAATTCAATGAGATAATGTGTAAAACGCACATAGCACATGATAAGAATTCAATAAACCTTATAACCATTATTATTTATTCTCTCAAGGAAATAAGTTTAATCAGCTTATTTTCATAATTGTTAAGTACCAGATTCTTAATAATGGGGTTGTTGTTTTTGTTTTTTGTGTGTTTTTTGTCTTTGAGGTTTGTGACTCTGAATGGCGGTGGGCAAGCAGGCCTAGCTGGGACCCTACAGGGGACTCTAGGTAGCCCAGAGACAGCCTGAAGCCACAGATGCCCGGGAATGGGGTCCACTAGGCCATGCAGGTACAAGAGGCACCCAGAGGAACCCACTGAAAGAAGGAGGAAAATCGTCAAGACCAGGCCTGGGGAGCTATGCTAAATGTCCCTGGAAATCACTTCAGTGCCCTTCTCACTCAGAGTGCTTTACCACGAGCACCACCTGGGAAGCCCTTCCACACATTTACACTGAGTCAAATCATGCCTTTCACTTCATTCTCCACCATAATTAATTCTGTCTTAAGGGTTATTTGCATGACCATCCATTCCTTCTTCACAAGAACAATATGCCTATGTATTACATTGGACTCTTGGGAACAGACTGCCCTTCTACAGACAAGAATCCCCACAGCTTATGAAGAGGGCAAGAAAAGCCTCAGGTTCTCTTCTGTGTACTCACTGTCCTGGCCATGGAACTTGCTCAGGTCACATCCTCTAATGCCCAGCCTTCCACTCCCCTGACCAATAATATTCTGTGATCCTCTCCTTTCCTTGCTCCACCAGATATTTGGGAAGCAGAGAAACCCTGTTGACATGGCTGTAAAGAATACAATCATATTTTTAAATTTTTTTCTTACAGGCAAATAGACTGTTGTCAACATATGTCTTTCCTTCTTATTGGTCATTTTCAATGAGTTTGTCTCTGCATCTTTTTTCATAATACTGCTTTGCTTTTAGGATAGGGATTAGATAATCTGTCAGCAAAGGTAATTATGTAGATGGGAATATTTCTATTTCTGCAAGGGGAAAAAAAAAGACAAGTGAACCTGTTGAGGGCAGTGCATAAACTGGAGAGCATTCTCTAGATTGAAACAAAATGACAAGCAGACCATCAGTATTGTGTGGGCCATGGAGATGAGGTTGCCTAGAAGCCAGGGTATCATCACCAACAAGGCACAATGAGGGGTAGTCATGATTGTTATGTAGTGCAGTGAGTAGCAGATGGCCAGGTAGCAGTTGTAAGCCATGACTGAGGGAAAGATCTTTTGGCTGTCCCAAAGATGATGAGGAAATACATTTGGGTCAAGTAAGCTGAGAAGCGGAGAAGGCAATGGCACCCCACTCCAGTACTCTTGCCTGGAAAATCCCATAGATGGAGGAGCCTGGTGGGCTGCAGTCCATGGGGTCGCCAAGAGTCGGACACAACTGAGCAACTTCACTTTCACTTTTCACTTTCCTGCATTGGAGAAGGAAATGGCAACCCACTCCAGTGTTCTTGCCTGGAGAATCCCAGGGATGGGGGAGCCTGGTGGGCTGCCGTCTATCGGGTCACACAGAGTCAGACATGACTGAAGTGACTTAGCAGCAACTTAGCAGCAGCAAGCTGAGAAGGAGTTGATGGTGATCCCACACAGAGGGTTCACTAGCATATTCGGGATGGTAGAGGTAGTTAAGAAGATGTCACGAAGAGACAAGTTGCTGAGCAAGAAGTACATGGGGCTGTGTAGATAAGGGTCTGAAATAATGACCAAGATGGCGAGCTGATTTCCCATGTGCTTAATCAGATACAGACTAAAGGACAGACTGATGGACAATCTGCCTCTGAAAGGACTGCTCAGAGAGGCTGAAAAGGATGAATTCAGAGACTTGGGTCTCATGGTTCATGTCCAGGCAATTCTAATGCCAGAAACTGGCATCAATGGCTAATGGACTCCCAGGGAGAAAACAGGTTACCTCATTGCTCTTTAAAATGCATATTTCAAGATACTTCTCACTTAACCACCTGAGCCTCAGTTTTCTCATCTATTACATGAGATTAATAATTCTGACCTTTCAGGGCTTCCCTGATAGCTTTGTTGGTAAAGAATCCTGCGACGCAGGAGCAGTAGTGAAAGTCATTCAGTCGTGTCTGACTCTTGTGACCCCATGGACTGTAGCCCTCCAGGTTCCTCTGTCCATAGGATTCTCCAGGCAAGAATACTGGAGTGGGTTGCCATTTCCTTCTCCAACACAGGAGATTCCAGTTCAATTCCTGGGTCTGGAAGATCTGCTGGAGAAGGGATAGGCTACCCACTCCAGTATTCTTGGGCTTTCCTTGTGGCTCAGCTGGTAAAGGATCCACCTGCAATGTGGGATACCTGGGTTTAATCCCTGGGTTGGGAAGATCCCCTGGAGAAGGGAATGGCTACCCACTCCATTATTCTGGCCTGGATAATTCCATGAACTATTTAGCCCATAGGGTTGCAAAGAATCAGACACGACTGAGCAACTTTCACTATCACTTTCATAAGGATTAAGTGGGAAAAATATGTATAAGGGACTTAAATCCATAGCAAATATATACTATGGATGACTATTTCTCTTAGTTGGAACTTTTAATGATACTACCAAAATAATATGTTGAAAAAAAAATGAAAGGGAGGAAATGACAACCAGTGATGGCTCAACTTTGAGTAAAGCCCAGGGGGCTTGACTCAGAGTCTGAGGGAGGGAGCCTATAAACCGACTTGAGGAAGCCCATGCCTTTCACTATGGCATCTGGTCAATTATGCAGCATGGAATATTCTTTCACTGAATTCTGCTGTTTCTGTGTTGGCACAAAAAAATATGTCTCCTGGCTACCAAGACATTACTCATTTTATGTAGGGTATCCAGAGACTACTTCTAAAAGACAGATGCCACAGGTTACATTCCCTGGCTGGATATTATTTCCTATCATAAATAAAAATATGCCCCAATTCCTGGTTAATAGCATAAATTGCTTTTTTAAATAACATTCTTTAATGCAATCTCTCATTCTTTTGGGGTCATTCTCTAAATGTACATATCAGTCTCAGAAAATTTCCTTGTTGTAACTTCCTCTTACCTTTGCTTTCATTGGTTAATTAGATCTGTTAGAATTTTTCTTTTAATTTCTGAGACCCTCTAAAGATGATAATTCAGACTTATTTTATGTAGGATATACAGAGACTATTAGAGAGATACTGGTCAATATTTCAATTTAGGATCTTTTAGATTACTTTCTCTGCTCTGCAATTTAGAGCCAAATAGACTCCATTAGCACTCATTAGCTATTCTTGTTCTGTCACTAAGTCGTGTCTAACTCTTTACAACCCCATGGACTGCAGTACATCAGGCTTCCCTGTCCTTCACTATCTTCAGAGTTTGCTCAAATTCATGTCTATTGAGTCAGTGATGCTGTCTAGGCATCCCATCCTCTGCTGCTCTATTGAGTAAGTACAATGCTCTTATTCACTCTCTAAATAAAGCCAAATAAATAGATTATATAAAAGTACCACAAGGTGGTCATTTACATAATTAAAAAAGAAAAAAGCCACTTGAGAAATCATTCTCAAAGGGAAATAATAAAGACCTATGAATTGGAACACTAGAAATGTCTTGGGTTTTTTAAAAACACGAGTCTAACCAAAGATTATAGTGCTGCACTTTTATAGAAGGCATTCATTCATTCACTGATTCCAAAGACACCAACTCCCAAATGGCAGGCAATGTGGTAAATGCTGGAGGTATAAAATAAATCAGACACATGCTCTGATGTCAGGGATTTAATGCTCTTAGCCAGAGGATTTACATGTACACAGTTTATATATAATAATCCTATGGTGAAAATTGGTAATAATAGTATAGAAAATTGCAATGGAATTCCAAAGGAAGTCACTCCTAGTTCATTCAGCTCAGAGGTGTCAGTTCACAGAGGTTCCAACAGTTGAGTTATAGTTCAAGAGATGAGCTGGAGTTCACCAGGTGGAAAGGGAATGTGCCCTTTCTGATGACAAGAAGGCAAGCACATGAATGAATTTAATGTGATATGGTAATGGAGTGGCTGAAGCATGGTGTGTGTGGGAGTGTAAATGGAAGATAGTCAGATGCAGTGGAAATATAAGCTGGCACCAAATTGAGCATTTGGGGCTTTATGTCTCATACATTAGGATCTACTGTCTAGTTTTTTTTTTTTTTTGTAGTTGAGAAACATGAAAAATATGACTTAAAGGGCTACCTCTTACACGACATACAGAATGGATCAGAAAGAGGTTTGGCAGTAATAGGAAAAGGCCAATTCACTGTAATCATCATAGATGAGAAATACATAGACTTTGAACTAATGTGGCATAACATAGAGAAAAGAATAAGGATTCAGATGCATTGAGTGAAAGTCAGTAAAAATTGCTCAGTCATGTTCCAGCTCTTTGCAACCCCATGGACTATACAGTCCATGGAATTCTTCAGGCCAGAATACTGGAGTGGGTAGCCTTTCCCTTTTCCAGGGGATCTTCCCAACCCAGGGATCGAACCCAGATCTCCCACATTGTGGGCAGATTCTTTACCAGCTGAGCCACAAGGGAAACCCAAGAATACTGGAGTGGGTAGTCTACCCCTTCTCCAGCAGATCTTCCTGACCCAGGAATTGAACTGGGGTCTCCTGCATTGCAGGTGGATTCTTTACCAACTGAGCTATCAGGGAAGCTCGCTCAAGATACATTAATGAAGTATAATTAATAAGATATGTCGTTGGTGAATTTGAATGTTGTAGGTGAAAAAAAATTTGTAAACAACCCAAAGATTTTTAACCTAAGCAACTGACGGGCTTCCCAGGTGGCGCTAGAGGCCTAGTGGTAAAGAACACACCTGCCAATGCAGAAGATGTAACAGATGCGGGTTCGATCACTGGGTTGGGAAGATCCCCTGGAGAAGGGCATAGCAACCCACTCCAGTATTCTTGCCTGGAGAATCCCATGGACAGAGAAGCCTGGTGGACTACCGTCCATAGGGTTGCACATAGTCAGACATTACTGAAGTGACTTAGCATGCAAGCAACTGGATGTTGCCATTCATTGACCTGAGATATGGTTAGAACCATCAGGAACACAGTCAATTCAGTCTTAAACAATTGATTTGGAGGTTCATGGAGTAGGGTAACCGGGATGACTTGTCTTTTAGGCAACTAGAAATATGAGACTAGAGGTGATGCAAGCTAATAGGACTTGGAATATCATCTTGGTGATTATAGAATATAGGGGAAAATTGAAGATACAGGTGTGGATCTGATCACCCAGCAAGGCATAGAGAGGAGGAAATGTACTCTGCAAGTGTGTGAGGGAAGCCAGGGAAGGAAATGGAACAAGAGGGGTCATGGGAAAGAAGGACCAAGAAAGGGTAGAGCAGTTTCAAGTAGTAAGGAGTGATCAACAGCATAAAATTACTCAGAGACATCATGTAAATAAAGACAGACTGTCTCTTTTGAACTTGGTAATTACTAGTGATTTTGGAAATTCAGTTTCATGATTGTAGTGGGGCAAAAACCAGACTATGAGAGGTTGAGCAGTGAATGGAGGGTGGGAAAAGCCAAAACTCAATGATTTGGAGATTATAGAAAGAGGTAGAGCAGGGTCAATGAAAGGCTGTATTTAAAAGGAGAAAGCCCAGAGGAGACAGGACCATTGTATTCAGGCTGCTGCTGCTGCTAATTCACTTCAGTCCTGTCCGACTCTGTGCAACCCCATAGATGGCTGCCCGCCAGGCTCCTCTGTTCCTCAACCCCATAGATGGCTGCCCACCAGGTTCCTCTGTTCCTGGGATTATCCAGGCAAGAATACTGAAGTGGGTTGCCATTTCCTTCTCCAATGCATGCATGCATGCCAAGGCACTTCAGTTGTACCTGACTCTGTGCGACCCTGTAGACAGCAGCCCACCAGGTTCCTCTGTCCACAGGATTCTCTAGGCAAGAATACTGGAGTGGGTTGCCATTTCCTTCTGCTGTAGATTTAGAAGACAGTAGTAATAACCAAGAGTCCCCCTATATGTGCACTTGCTCTAAAATATCTTCCAGTCCAAACTTCAGCTTTGTGAGGAATTGAATAGTAACCAATTAAAAGTGAAATTAATCTATAGCAAGATCTACCTGGGTGGGGATAGTGCATTTTGTTTTTAAAACCAAAACAAAAATAATTGTGAACTTATGAACCATTTATAGTTCTTTTTTCCCCTCCACAAACTATTCAAGTTAACAGGGGAAAAATAAAGTTTCTAAATAAAGTCTTCCCCTAGGATTGCATTTTTGACTTGCCAAGCCAAACGAACCAAATCTTTTGTTTCTCTAGCAATCGTGCTTCCCAAGAAAAATACACCTGCAAGTATCAGGGGCCAGGTTTTTCCCACCCTCAGTCAATTTTTTGTCCCTAAAGTAACGTTAGAGGGCACTTCTACATTGTGCTATGCTATCCTTCAGCCAAGAAGGTTAAGCAAGTGTAAGTTAAAGCAATCAAGTCACCCTCCGTATTTGGGAGGTGAAGTAATTGGCCCCTCATTTGCTCACGCAGATGCTCAGGGTATGAAGTGATGCTTTCAGTGTATTTCAGGATATATAGTTTGAGGATTCTTGACAGTTCTGGCACGGTAGCATACAAGTTACCATGTGTTAGTGCTTGCGATAATAGCTATTGTCTGTACCATCTAATTATCTTGTCTGGCATTCTACAATCAGTCATTCTTTCATGGCTTGATGAGAAGCAAACTCTTCACATTTTATGTGCATCATGGAGACATCGAGTCCCTAAGTGCAAAACCCAGACACTTTATGTGAAGTTCTGGCATGTAGGCAGGCTTTGTAAAATTCCAAACTCTGGAAACTTTACCTAGTGTATTTTATTTTGGAACTTAGGGGTTTTTTTTTTTTTTTAAGAACTAAAAGAGGATAATTCTTGAGATTATTCTGGAATCTAGAAGTTCTCATATACCTCGATGTGGTTAATGAGTGGTTAGTTTCTCTACCTATTAAAGGGGAAAAGGAGAAGTTAACAATTTTTGAATACTTACTATATGTTAGGCACCATGAAAAATGCACTGTTTGACCTATTTATTTCTTTATTATGATAATCCTAGGAGATATATACATATATACATATATATATATGTATATGTATATATATATAGTTGTTGTTCAGTTCCTAAGTCTTGTCTGAGTCTTTGTGGCCCCATGGACTGCAGCATAGCAAGACTCCCTGTCCTCCAACATCTCCCAGAGTTTGCTCAAACTCATATTCATTGAGTCAGTGATACTATCCTACCGTCTCACCCTCTGTCGTCCCCTTCTCTTCCTGCCTTCAACCTTTACCAGCATCAGGGTCTTTTCCAATGAGTTGGCTCTTCACATCAGGTGGCCAAAATATTAGAGCTTCAGCATCAGTCCTTCCATGAATATTCAGGATTTATTTCCTTTAGGATTGACTCTCCCTATCATGTATCCAAGAAGGAAATGTCAACCTACTCCAGTATTCTTGCCTGGAGAATCCCATGGATGGAGGAGCCTGGTGGGCTATAGTCCATGGGGTCTCGAAGAGTCGGACATGACTGAGTGACTTCACTTTCACTTTTCACTTTCATGCATTGGAGAAGGAAATGGCAACCCACTCCAGTATTCTTGCCTGGAGGATCCCAGGGACAGAGGAGCCTGGTGGGCTGTCATCTATGCAGTCTCACAGAGTCGGACACGACTGAAGTGACTTAGCAGTAGCAGCATTTTGTATCTAGACATTAAAATATGGTTAAGTAGTTTATTTCAGGTATCACATCTAGTGAAGGGCAGAGATGACAGCTAATTTCATATCTACCTGGAAATTCTTAATATCCTCTTTTAGTACTATTTTAATGTATTTCTTGATTCCACAGGGAACCAAAATAATGGGTGAATATTTCTCTAGAAGTAGAGGGTAGTAACAGGAGAGAAACCTCACTAGGTCCTGTTACTCACTGCATGGAGAACAAATGTTTCAATAAATTCCATAGATCCTCCCTGATACAATTCCCTCTCTTTTTCAGCTCCAATAAGGTAGATTCTTCACTGCCTCTGACCTGGGCCATAAATATAGACATATTTGCAATAGTTTCTCCTCATTCCCTCTAATTAAATCCTTCCTTCTGAATCCAGGTCATATTGATACCTCTCTTTTTCCATAAAGTCATCTGTGCATGCACAAGCCTTCAATGGATCTTTGCTCCTCTGCTCTCCCATTTCACTTATAGAGAGTTCCAGACAGTTTGACTTATTTAAATTAATACTGCTGTGCATTTTCACCCAGCTTCTTTTTACTTGCCTTGCCTCCTTACTAACATTTTTTATTTAACATTATCTAGTACTTGACATGACTTGTAGCCTCCAGCAAGGAAGAAATTGCTCAATGATACTTTTGCATGAGTAGAAATTCATTTGATTTTATTGGAGCTTGGGATGGAGGGAGGGAGACAGGTTATGTAGGGAAATTTTCTGAATTTTTGAGTTGTGAAATCAAGGCAAGCCCCCATGAGTGTGCCACTTAATATGAATACAAACATGCATTTTTGACAAGCTAGGGTTCCTTTTCTCTTGACTGCAGGAGACAGTTGAGTCTCATTTACTCCACCAGTGAGTGTGGAATCCCAACATAAATCAAGACATGAGCAGCTGTGAACAGTGAAGTAGCAGACAAGCATCCCAGAGGACAGCTTGCTGGATATCACCCACCGGCATCCAATACCCATTTCCACCCTGTTTTATATCCTCTCTTACATCACAGGGACCAGAAGCCTTAGAAATGTATTTCCCCAGACTCCCTCACCCACAGACTTATTACCATTAAGTGGTAACAAACCTCTGAATAGATAAAGAGCAGTTTTTATACCAGTGGCCATTTCCTGAAGTCTCCAGACCTATGGGTGCAGCAGTATTTTCCTGACACTGAACCAGAGAGGAAGGGATATGAGTGAACTCTCTCTAGTCTTTGCTCTTTCCTCTCTTCCACCAGGTTTCTAAATGCACATTTCCCTTTATTATATCAATTTTCACATTGAAAGACTAAGAATGGTTTCCATTTCTTGAGTTCAAACCAGAACCCCAACTCCACCCTCTATCAGTTCAGTTCAGTCACTAAGTTGTGTCCAACTCTTTGTGAACCCGTGAACTGCAGCACAGCAGGCTTTCCTGTCCTTTACTATCTCCCTGAGTGTACTCAAACTCAAGTCCATTGAGTCAGTGATACCATCCATCTCATCCTCTGTCATTCCCTTCTCCTCCTGCCTTCAATCTTTCCCAGCATCAGGGTATTTTCCAATGAGTTGGCTCTTCACATCAGGAGGTCAAAGTATTGGAGCTTCAGCTTCAGCATCATTCTTCTAAGAAGCCAGATTCTTCTCTACTCTCCCTCTTCATGCTGAGTCTTCTCTGTTACATAAATAACATTCATTTTTCAGTTGCTCAGTCATGTCCAATTCTTTGTGACCCCATGGACTGCAGCCTGCCAGACTCCTCTGTTCATGGAATTTTCCAGGTGAGACTACTGGAATGGGTTGCTATTTCCTTCTCCAGAGGAGCTTCTCCATCCAGGGATTGAACCCACCTCTCCTGTATTGGCAGGCAGATGGATTCTTTACCACTGAGCCATCAGTGAAACAATGCTATGGACTAGATTTTGCCCTTCTCCATTCATATATTGATGCCCTAACTCCCAGTGGTGTTTGAAGATAAGGACTTTGGGAGATAATTAGGTTTAGAAGCGTTCTTGAGGATGGGGCCCTAATGAGAGGATTAGTTCGTGGCTTTATAATTAGAAGAGAGAGAGCGATCTCTGTTTACCATGTGAGGATACAGCAAGAAGACAGCTCTCTACAATCCAGGAAGAGACAGAAAAAGAGCTTTTACTGATGACCAAATTGGCCAGCACCCTGATCTTGGAGTTTCAGCCTCTAGAACTGTAAGGGAAGAAGTGTATATTGTTTAAGCCCCCAGTCTATGCGATTGCTATAGCAACCTGAGCAGATTAGTACAAGGGTTGGTTAACAAGGGTTACAATTTGGAATTTACTAAACCTATTTTCCTTCTCTCACTCCATCTCTTTCTATTACAATGACACTGCTGACTCCTGCTCTGTATTACTCCTTAGCTAGATGCTTCCACAGTACATGGATTTGAGCCATGTTGTGACATGCTTGAGTGACCCCAGAGTCTGACCCAGGCTGGTCTGCTACACCATTTATGGACAGAAAGATTGCTGGGAACTTGATCTGACACTGGGAACAACCAAAAATCCAACCTCAAGTGACTTTATTCTGCCCCATTCTCTGTTTATTCTAGAACTTAGCCTAATGGCGGACATCATTCCTGAAGAGATGGTGGGGAGCAGTGACTCCTGTACATGTCTCCTTTTCCTCTGGAGAAGAAGTACATCACTCAAACTGGAGCAGTATCTCCTGTGCCCCAGAAATGGAGCAAACTGGGACTCCCAACCTTCCCAGAGAAGAAGAGTTGAGAGCAAAACTGGATTTTGCCAGGGTGGCCAAAGCCCTGAAGTAATCCTGTTTTTCAAACCAGACTCCTTCTTCCTACCCCCTACCCTCACTGTATAAGGAGAAACACTGCATCAACCTACTTCTTGCCACCATCCTTTAACTTGAAGGATTGAAGTTCCTTCACCCTCATGTACTAAAATTTCTCTGCAGGAGAAAAGTAGAATTTTTCTTTGGAAACATTGGGAAAGCTAGTTGATAGAATGTTGGAACAAAATTTATGAGTGTTATACTCATCTGCAGTTCTGAAAATAGAAATCCTCCTTTCTGTAGGGGATAAGTTTGTGGTCATTCCTGGCACATAACTGGCATTACAAATTGAAGGAATCAATCAATGGGATGGAGACAACTAAAGAAGAGAGGAGACCACGCAGTACTGTGATTCTTCTGGAAGTAAAAACTATAGAAAACACGAACAGTTGGATTAGGACTCCACCGATTCTGTTGTGGGAGTCTGTGTTTCATATTTGCTTTAATGACCTGCTAGTTCAGATGGTAAAGAACCCGTCTACCAATGCAAGAGATATAAGGGATGCCTGTTCAATCCCTGGCTCAGGAGGATCCCCTGGAGAAGGGACTAGAAACCCACTCCAGTATTCCTGCCTGGAGAATTCCATGCCATGGACAGAGAAGCCTAGCAGGCTACAGTTTGTGGGTCTCAGAGCCAGATATGTCTGAGCACCAAACACACACACACACACACACACACAGATGTGACAGAATGTAGAGTTACTTGGGCAGAGTCCAAAATCGTGGAACAGGCTCAAGCAGTACATCCCTATGTAGTCTGTGTTGCTGCATGTAGCTTTGGCCATCAATCCCTTGCTGGTGAACTGTGATACACACAGGTGCGGCACTAGCCCTCACACTCCCTCTTAATGGAATAGCTTGGGGAGAAGAGTGAGGGTTGGGAGCCGTACGGTGATATATAGGACATAGTTTCAAAAATGCTTTTCTAGAGAAAAGACAGGGGAAACAGTATTCAAAACTCTGGATACCAACTCAGCCTTGCCAGTAGGGGTAGCTGCTGAGCTGCCAAAAGACGGCAAGACAGTAGAAAGGTTCTCTCAGGCCTGATGGGAGATTCAAGACCTGGTCCAGATTTTCCAGTTTGCTTCTGACCACTCCTCCTATTTTTTTTTTTTTTTTTAATCTTTCAGTCATACAGAACTGCTTATCACTGCTATACCACACCCACATTTGCTTTTGTTCATGTTTTTCCCTCTCGGCCAGGAATACTATCTCCTTCCTATTCAAAGCCAGATCAGTTATGACCTTTTCTGGCCATCTCAGGGACTCTGGATAGAAAAATCCTCCCCTAGATAAAGTGTCCTATCTATCTATCTCTATATCTATCATCTATCTTTTATCCTCTATAACTGTGTTGTTATTGTTTCTTTATCCATATATTCTCCATTGGCAATATGAGGTTTCTAAGTGCAAATCCACATGATGTTCACCTGCTTTAGAACCTGTCAGTTTATGCTACATGGATGCTTCTCTGGACAAGGAAGAGGACACCATCAATTAATCATATCAGGATTTCTCAGAGTCTATATTCCAAAAGATACCATGGTTATTTCAGGGATTTGAAATTTGAAAGGATTTTTATTTATAACTATCCATCTAACACTTCTCACTGGACTCCATGGGCAAGGGTATTGGTAAATGTGAGATGGGTAATTCCTATTTGAGTCAGTGTCCTCACTTTGAGGAGATGCATTGTTTACAGAATAAGATTGGCAGAGGAAATTGAACAGTTAACATTATTAGAAACATGTAGAAGAAAGGAACTTGTGGTGCCCAAGACATGCGCTGGACAGACTGTGTGTGAATGAATGGAACCAATATGAACTGTCATCCCAGGCAGAGGAAGCTTGGGCCTGTCTTCTGAGACATCACTCCAACAAGAGAGGTGATTTCACTTGCAGGCTAACTTTCATGTTACTTAGTGAATTATTCCCCAATGACTTCTTTCACTACCAGGTAGTTTTAGGGGATGAGAGAGAGGAAAAGAGATATTTCCAGAATCAAAATTCTTATAACAAGGAGGAGTTTCCACATCAAATCCTAGATCTGCTTGTGCCAAGTGTGGAAAGGCATGAAATAGCTAGGCATGAGCTATTCCCCAAAGATTTGTGTTTTGCTGGAAAGAACTTTGTAAATGTTATTAGGTACTAGACTAGCTGGAAGTGGCTTCGCTCTGGACCCAGAGCCATAAAATAAACATCACTTCGTCTGATTCTAAATGGGCTTTGTATTGGCTTTGTGTTGATTTGCATTATAAGAATTCTAAATTCCCACTACTCTGGGAAAGTAATTCAAACTCACTACTTTTCATTCCTGGTTGGTTTTTGCACATGAAACTTCTCTGAAATTCTGCATCAAGTGTGGAGAAGAATACACTTGAGAGAAAGCCTGACTAAATGTTACATCTGTTCCCCTTGCATGGTTCCACCCCAAACACTTGAGGGTGGGTTCCATTTCAGCTGGTTCTCAAGGGTGTGGCAGGACACACAAAGGGAAGAGTTGAAATTAGTTAGAGTCCCAAGAAAACCTGAGCATACACCATGGGGCTTACTTCTACTGCATGGGATTTAGGAACATATGTTAACATTACATTGCGTGTCACAAAACATTGTGTTAGTTGCTTAGTCATATCCGACTCTGCAACCCCATAGACTGCAGACCCCCAGGCCCCTCCATCCATGGGATTCCCTAGGCAAGAACACTGGAGTGGGTTGCCATTTCCTTCTCCAAAAGGAACTATAGAAAGAAAGAAAGTGAAGTCACTCAGTCGTGTCCTACTCTTTGCAACCCCATGGATTGTAGCCTACCAGGCTCCTCCATCAATGGAATTTTCCAGGCAAGAGTACTGGAGTGGGTTGACATTTCCTTCTCCCACAAAACATTGCATTTAGAATTTTTGAGTGAAGGGGAGTTGAGTGGTTAATCTCCCTACATCACAGTTAACACACAGTAAGTTAGCATTGCTGAGACTAGAAATCCCATTTCTGACTTTCATGGCCATGCTTCTTCCTCTCTGCTGCCAACTCTCTCCAATACAGAACATTCTAACTTGTAATTCTTTTATATGCATAAAATGAACTTTATACAGCATGTCTGTTCATTCACTCATGAGCTCAACAGGTAGTAACGGTCTGTCATGTGTCAGGACTGTTCTAGCTGCTGCTTGACTCCTTTCAGTGAACACACAGATTCAAGTCTCTACACTTCAGGGTTTATATATTCTCGTATGATACTTGTAACATGCATACTAATACCCATCTGAGAGATCAGAAAAAAGAACCTCAAAAAAAAAAAAAAAAGCGGGTTGAGAAAAGTTCTTGCCCTAGATCTTCCATAGAATGGATGCAAACCCATGGTTTGATTTCAAAATGTATTCAGATTTTCAAGAGGTGGAAAATTATGTTCACACAACATAGTGTGCTTGGTTGTTCAGCTGTGTCCGACTATTTGTGACCCCATGGACTGTAGCCTGCCAGGCTCCTCTGTCCATGGGGATTCTCCAAGTATGAATACTGGAGTGGGTTGCCATGCCCTCCTCCAAGGGATCTTCCCAATCCGGGGACTGAACCCAGGTCTCCCTCATTGCAGGCAGATTCTTTACTGTCTGAGCCTCCAGGGAAGGATAGTTCTTATTTAAGTCAGGAAAAAATGCTGTATGAGGAAGAAGAGTCAGAAGGGTTTTACTTAAAGATTGCAAGTTCACTAGGTTCAATTTTTTTTTTCTTTTTTAATTGGAGGATAATTGCTTTGCAATGTTGATTTGGTTTCTGCCAAACAATACGATCAGTCTTAATTTTTTATATATATCGTGCATGCATGCTAAGTCACATCAGTCATGTCTAATGCTTTGTGACCCTATGGACCATAGCCCACCAGGCTTCTCTGTCCATGGGATTCTCCAAGCAAAAATACTAGAGTAGATTACCATACCCTCCTCCAGGAGATCTTCCTGATCCAGGGGTTGAACCAGTGTCTCTTATGTCTCCTGCATCGGCAGGCAGGTTCTTTACCACTAGTGCCACCTGGGAAACCTATATATATATATTTCCTCTCGTTCCTTCCTCCTCCCTCTCGTTCCACCCCTCTAGGTCATCACAAAACATCAGGCTGGGCTCTCTATGTTATATAGCAGCTTCTCACTAGTTATCTATTTCACACAGGATAGTGTATATATGTCAATGTTGCTTTCTCAATTTGTCCTACCCTCTCCTCCCCCCACTATCTCCACAAGTCTGTTCTGTATGTCTGCATCTCCATTTCTTCCCTGTAAATAGGTTCATCAGTACTATTTTTATAGATTCCATGCTGCTGCTGCTAAGTCGCTTCAGTCGTGTCCAACTCTGTGCGACCCCATAAACGGCAGCCCACGAGGGCCCACCGTCCCTGGGATTCTCCAGGCAAAAACACTGGAGTGGGTTGCCATTTCTCATATATATGCATTAATAAATTTGTTTTTCTCTTTCTGACTTACTTCATTTTGTGTAACAGGTTCTAGGTTTATCCTCCTCACTACAACTGACTCAAATTCATTCCTGTTTATGGCCAAATAATATTCCATTGTATATATGTACCACAACTTTATCCATTCATCTGTCAATGGACATCTAAGTTGCTTCCATGTTCTAGCTATTGTATATAGTGTTGCAGTTAACATTGGGGTTCATGTATCATTTTGAATTGTGGTTTTCTTCTGGTATATGCCCAGTAGTGGGATTGCTCAGTTATTCCAGTTTTTTCAGGAATCTCCATATTGTTCTCCATAGTGGCTGTATCAATTTACATTGCCATCAACAGTGAAGCCAGGGTTCCCTTTTCTCCACACCCTCTCCAGCATTTATTGTTTATAGTTTTTTTGATAATGGCCATTCTGAGTGGTTAGTGTGAGGTGATACCTGTTCGTAGTTTTGATTTTTGTTTCTCTTGTAATGAGCGACGCTGAGCATCTTTTCATGTTTTTATTGGCCATCTGAATGTCTTCTTTGGAAGGTTTACTTATAAGTCTGTACATCACTTTGTTTTCTTTGTGAGCATTATGAGTTGAATTATCTCTTCCTCCACACACACACAAAAATATATACTTCAAGCACAGTTACTTTATAAGACCTTTTTCAGAAACACAGTCTTCACAGATGTAATCAAGTTAAAATGAAATCTGTAGGGTGGACTCTAGTCCTGTAAGACCAGTATCCTTATATGAAGTGGGAAATTTGGCCACAGAGACAGATACTCATAGAGGAAGATGATGTGAAGACAGGGAGAATGCTGTCTGCAAGCCAAGGAATGCCTGCTGCTACCAGAATCTAGAAGAGAGTCATAGTACAGATCCTTCCTCAAAACCTCAGGATGAACTAACCTTCTGACACCTTGATTCTGTATTTCTAGACACCAGAACTATGAGGCAATAACCTTCTGTTGTTTGAGCCGCCTAGTCTGTGGTACATTGTTATAGCAGCCCTAGAAAACTCATGCATTAATCCCAGCATGTCCATTTTCTTCCTGTTCTTATAAAATCAACTCACTTTTTATTTTTTCATGGAAAAATATTTCCACATCCCCATGAATTCTCCCACATCTCTCAGGTCCAGAGACAGATTTGCTGAGGTTAAATGTAGAAGATAAACAGGCTCAGACAAGTGTTATCCTGAGAGACTGAGTGAGTGCCTGCCCCACCTACCTCCCCCAGTCAGTCACTCACTTGCTCCACATCTCATAGCTCTGGGCAACTGTCGGAAAAACATGGGAGACCCAGCCCCAGAGATAAAGGAGGTCTGTTCTCTTACTGTTTATTAAATCAGAAATTTTCAGAAGTTTCAACCATATGACTCATGCAGTTAATAAACCCACACAATGTGAGAAGACATAAGGGAAGGAAATATTCTGATTTCATTTGTACCACACACACACAAAAAAACTCCAAATTGATGATGAATCACAGAAGAAAAATAGATGAACTTTCTAGTGCACTGTCTTTGAAATTCACAGAAAAAAAATGGATTTTATTATATGCTTTTCCATACTATCAGTCAAAACAAAGTATTTTATTTATGTTGATAGTTTTAAATCAAACTTAGAAATAAGTGAGTTTGATCACTAAAAGGATAAAAATATAACCTGTTGAATAAGCTTCTTTTTTATATTTACTTACTTATTTGGTCTTATGGGATCAGCTTTATCACATCATGTGGATTGCAGCATAAGGCTTAGTTGCTCCATGGCATATGGGATCTTAGCTTTCCAATCAGGGATTGAACCTGAGTCCCCTGCATTGTAAGACAGATTCTTAACCACTGAACCACCAGGGAAGTCCTTCTGAATAAGCTTCTGATGACAGGAAATCCTGATACAGAGTGGATGCTCATAATGGAGTACAATAGAGACCTCTTTATTATAAATCAGAAAGGTGTGGAGGGGTAAGAGGGCAAATGAAAGAGATGCAATGCAATACAGTCATGACACCTATATTATAATAATTGAAGGCTACATTATATGTGTTTCACTGCACAGGGTTGCTCACAATCATCTTGATACACATGATTGTTTACATTGACCTTGCTGAAAAGTCCTCGGGAGAGCACTTGAAAATGTCCAGTTACATGGTGATATCTGCCAGAGGTTTAGTTAGATTTTTTTTTTTTTACATTTAAATCTTCATTTATTTTCCAAGTTATCTTCATGCCAGTGTTTTTTTTTTTTTTTTTTTT
>NW_011494942.1:14182171-14205920 GCF_000754665.1 Bison bison bison | reverse complement strand
GTTTAGTTTAGTTATTTTTTTTTACTTATTTAATTCTTCTATTTATTTTCCTAAGTTATTCTTCTATTGTTCCCGGTTTTTTTTTTTTTTTCTTTCAAAGTGTTCTTTTTTTTTTAGTTGGAGGATAACTGCTTTACAATGTTGTGCTGATTTCTGCCATACAACAACGTAAATAGTCATACATATACACATATAGCCTCCCTCCCCTCCCCTCCTCCATCCCACCCCTCTAGGTCGTCAAAAACGCCAGGCTGGGCTCCCTGTGTTGTATAGCAATTTCCCACTAGCTAGCTATTTTACACGATAGAGTACACATGTCAATGTTACTTTGTGCATTCATCCCCCCTCTCCTCCCCTCGCCGTGTCCATAAGCCCATTCTCTACACCTGCATCTCCATTCCTTCCCTGCAAATAGGTTCAGGAGTACTACTTTTCTAGATTCCATATATATGCATTAGCATATGATATTTGTTTTTCTCTTTCTGACTTACTTCTCTCTGTATAATAGAAGTTTAGTTTTAAACCTTTCAAGTGACTGTCTTTTAATTATCACATTCCACTCCCCTATGAACCTCAGAATTACCACAAAACTGTCTCTGATACCTGAAGCTGTGGGGCTGTCCTACCAGTCCACCCACTGTAACACTTAAAGTTAACTTAAAGATCGAAAGCAGCTGCTGAGTGCATAGCAATTCTGTAGGCGCTACAAGATCACAACAAAAATTAAAGAGATAAGTCATTTTTACTGGAACCTAGCTGTCTTGCCTGGAGAATCCCGGGGACGGGGGAGCTTGGTGGGCTGCCGTCTATGGGGTCGCTCAGAGTTGAACACGACTGAAGCGACTTAGCAGCAGCAGCAGCTGTCCCTGGCGTACTCTCCTAGGAACAGCTGACCCAGCGGTCTATTCAGAAGCTTCCTGTGTCTTGGCGTCATCACTGTGGCACCATCAGTTTTCTCAGTTTTCATCTTTTCCTTTCTCAGAAGAACATGATGGAAACTTCAGAGACTGAACTCCCAAATTCAGATCCTTTGCCAATCTTTAGCTTTGCCAATCATTAGCCCTGGGAAAAGGCATTTCAACTCTCTATATTTGATTTCCTTGTGTGTTAAATGGGCTTCCCAGGTGGCACTAGTGGTAAAGAACATGCCTGCCAGTGCTGGAGATATAAGAGATGTGAGCTTGATCGCTGGATCGGGAAGATCCCTGGGGAGCATGGCAAGAATTCTCCAGTATTCTTGCTTGGAGAATCCCATAGACAGAGGAGCCTGGCAGGCTACAGTCCATAGGGTTGCAAAGAGACAGACACAACTGAAGCAATTTGGCACAACGTGGCACATTGTATGTTAAATAAGAGATAATAAAAATACCAAGACATAAGGTTGTTGTACACATTAAATGTGTTAATATGCACAAAGTCCTTAGAGCTGTTTCCTCTAAACAGCATACACATATAAACATTTGCAATAGTTATTACTCTATTGGGTCACCAACTAATGTACAAAAGGTATAAGGAGGAGATCAGTAACACAGAGATATAGAACTGTTCCTATCATTAATTAAAAAGAAAGGAAGTCAACACATCCGTTTCCACATTTGAAACTTCTAAAAAGGAGGTGTTCTGTGGCAAAGCAGGCTGGTCTTTACCAAGAAGTATTTGCATTATCTTAAATAGCAGGCTCTTGCTGAATTTGGTTCTACAGTTCAGCACTCGGGGCAGATGGTAACAACCACATGCTTGTGGATTTTCCCACTCTTTCCACACTTGCAGGCTCACAACCACTTTTGGTGCCCGTGGTTTAACCTCTGTTTCTCTAAGTCCTGTTTATGAGTCAAGCGGTTTCATGTCATCAGATTGATGGGGAAAGTGTGAACAGGGGATAAGGAGGTGGAAGCCGTTTCCACATTGGGCAGGACCAGAGTATGCCAAAGCTAGAGGGAAAATAATTCAAGGCCTTGTGCTTTGAAGGCTTGAATGCAATCAAAGTAGCTAGCTGAGTATCTAAAAGGCATTATTTATTGGAGTATAAATAAAGGTCTCAGTGTTGAAGGTGATGATGACAGCCAAGCAGGGTGACCGGGGTCAGAGACAACCAGTTTCTCGATAATCTCTCTCTTTCCACTTGGAAAGGGTAGAGGTCAAAGTTCACCAGTGATGGCAGCATTCTATCTAGCCATGACAAAACTCAATAGTGGTGGCAGTGAGGACACCATGCAATCTACAAAACTGTTTGTTTCAGAAGGCAAACTTACACAACAATTTTCTAAGGAGAGTAGCTAGAGAAAAACTATATTCCTTATTCGTTGCTCCTGCTTGACTCTAGTAATGTCAAGTCCCAGAATTCCATGTAATCATAGCTGATCAGAACTCCTAAAGCCCTCAGAGATTTATCCCCATGTCCACCTAATTTTAGACATGAAGAAACAAAGTTTAAAGAGGCTAAGTGACTAATCACCAGCTAAGGAAAGAGCTCAAACTGGAACCTCGTTTTCCCGGTGCTTAAAGGAGGGGTCTCGCATCTTTTCCACTGTCCCATCCACACCTCACTGAATTCTTGTGGGCATCTCCTGCAGAATTCTTGGAAGGATAAAATATTTTTAATCTATAAATCACCCACAAAGATAGTTGGCAGTAATTCCAGGGTCAAAGACACAGTTCCTGCCCAGGGATGTGGGTATGTCCTTTCTCTATGCCCCATTACTTGTGTTATTACTAAAGAAAATTGACCAAAGTTTCTTTGTCGAGGAGACCAAAGAACTAAACGGTACTGAGAGGAATCTCCATTTAGAAAATTTTTCTTAACCTCTGTAAGTATTCTCAATATTTAAGTAAAATAACAGATCTTTCAAAAAATGCAATCTAGAATAGGACACAACTGAGAAACTAACCACAGTACACAGCACAGCACGGCTTTGCTACAGTTAAAAATGACTTCCCTGTGATTTTGTCTTCTTCCTAACCTAGCACTATTTCTCATTTTGCTGAATAAATCTAATACTTCTTTCCATTTTCCTTTACAAACCTAGAATGCCCATCATTTTAAATAGTTTCCATTGTAACCTCTCCAGTATATCCCCATCCTTCTTAAACTGTATTACTCCTAACCAGACATAAATTCCATTTGAGGAGCTCCCGAGAAGGAAGTGAAATGTTAAGAATATAGCAGTTATTCATATACATTACATGTGTTCAATTGCTCAGTTGTTTCCGACTTATTGCAACCCCGTGGACTTTAACCTGCCAGGTTCCTCTATCCATGGGATTTTCCAGACAAGAATACTGGAGTGGGTTATCACTCCCTACTCCAGGGAATCTTCCCAACCCAGGGATTGAACTCACATCTCTTGCATCTCCTGCACTGGCAGGCATATTCTTTACCACCGTGCCACCTTGGAAGCTCACACATTACCTAATATACAAATACATTTAACAATTTCCTGTTTATGAGGGAGGAGAGAGTGTTGATCTCAGTTTTCAATCAGCTCTATAGCTTTTCCCCTCACAGCTCCAATACTGTTAATTCATTTTTTTCAGTTCACTCACTAATATCTTAATTCCAAAAATAATTTAAGAGAACTATGTAGCTGAAATAACATTTGAAAAAAGGATTCAAAATTCAACAGATGGAAGATCAAGATAATTTTCAAATCTTAGATAATAATACAATTAAACATAAAATTTAGCTTTGAAATTCTTGGAAGTAAGGCATAAAGAGAAAAATTTCCATTTTAAGTAATTTTAAAGATTATTTTGCTCCAGAAGAATAAACAAGATAAAAGTGTCTTTCTCATAGCTTTTTGCTTGAATTTCTCAGCCTCGTGAGCCAAAACTTCAGTAAGTTTTTCCTCTTCAAATGCTGTAGCTTTTTGTCTAAGGCTCTTTTCTTATAGTTTTTGCTTGACTAATAATTATTGAATAAATGAAAGTCACCTTCTCTTCCCCAGAAACCTATCATCACATCCTAAAATTTCCCTAAAATATCAACTAACTACATTAATGTTTATACTGTTTATATTTCTTATAATTGAATGTTAAACATTCTTGGTTCATCAGGTTTTGACTACGTTTGTATTTTAAAGTTTCATCCACTTAAAAGGATTGATAAAGATACTTGCTTTGGGTTGTTTACCTGCAGGTTGTGGGTAACCCTACCTGATCCATACCATACCTTCTCTAGTAGGTAAGGATTGGGATGGAGTGGAATCAAGGCCACTGATACAACTCCTGAGGTGATAGCAATGATCTTGCATATTATTTGGTCATTTAAAAATATCCTGATGTTTAATGGCTTTGTGTTTTAGGTCAAATAAACATACCCTGTATCAAAAGCTTTACTATCAAAGGGGCTTCTTTAAACATGCTTGGTAGTCCTAACATGAGGAAACACTTAAAATCAGCATGCTCAATGTACATAATGTCTTAAAATCTCATTTTATTTTCATTATAAGTTGACTCCAAGTATACTAACAAGTTTTTTTTCTCTTCTAATCCATATAACAAAACTAATTAAAATGCTTTAAAAGCAATAACTAAAAAGACATAGCATATTCGAAAACAAAATAAACATTTTAGTAAACTAAAAACATAATTGACATGCAAATCAGTAAGCATGATAGAAGACATAGTCTTGCTAGTTTCCATGCCTAGCAGTGGTCATGGTAACCAAGACTTGCCTCTTCAAGAGAAACCTATCCTATAAGGTCTTCATGCACAGTAGAGGTATTGATTGTTTGAAACTGATACCTGAAGAGAGGTTACCCTGTATCAAGCTAAGAGACAGAAATACTAAGAAATACTAAGACACAGCTTTATGACAAGGAATTAAGCCAAACTGCTAACTAGCCTTATGACTGCATGTAGGATAGTCGATGTCACTGCAGGACAAGAACACCATCCTAGGACCTGATTCTAAAAGGCTTGGCAGACTTACATACAAAATAGGAAAACTGCTAAAGTGAGAGAAGAGAAAGGAAAAGGAAAAGACAAGAATTTTTTTCTCATTGAAAGTCATTCTGCAAATCCAAATTCTAATAAAATCAGTGAGAGAATGGAGAGAGTCAGTAAAGATAATGACTAAGAATTATTCTGCATTGAAATGTTAGTTTTCTTTTAATTGATGCATAATTGATTTACAATATTATCTTAGTTTTAGGCTTACAGCATAGTAATTCAGTATTTTTATAGGTGCTACTCCTTTAAAAGTTATTAAAAATTAATGACTATAATTCATTTTGCTGTACAATTAAATAATTTTTCTTATTTAGTTTGTGCATATTAATTTGTATCTCTTAATCCCATACTCCCATCTTACCCTTCCCCACTTCCCTCTCCCCTCTAGTAACCACTAGTGTGTTGTTTCTGTAAGTTTGTTTCTGTTTTGCATATAATTCATTTTATTTTTTATATTCCATATATAAATGATACCATATAATATTTATCTTTCTCTTTCTGACTTATTTCACTGACTTTATTTCTCTAGGTTCATCCACACTGCTGCAAATGGCAGAATGTTATTCTTTTTTATGGCTGAGTAATTGAAAGAGCATTCCAATACTGAGAGGAAATATTTAAAACAAATAAGCACAAACCAACACAGAATTTTGTGAAATTAAGGAATACAAATAGTAAAGAAAACCAAAAGCTATCAGAGAGAGGAGACATTGACTAAAGAAAAAAAAAAAAAACTGAGAAACTGAGGTGAATTTCCTTAAAAAATCTTTAAAAAGGAAGAAAAAATAAATGTGCTCAAATCAAGAAATTGAAAAGAAATACAGAATGCCTAAGAAAATTAGATGGAAGGAAATTATAAAGGCAGACATGAATGAGAACTCAAAGTCACAGTGAAAATCAATGAAAATGAAATGAAAATCAATAGGTGGTTATTTAAAAACTGATGAATTAGGCAAAACTTAGTAAGGCAGATTAAAAAAGAAACAAATAATAAAACAGTAATACTAGGATCAGAAAAGGATAACTAAAAATAAATGGAGATTTTCAAAATAACAAGAAAATAATATTGGAAACCTCCAGAAATTTACAGCACAGTTTAAATGAATACCATTGAATTAGTCATTAAATAAATTGAATTGATCCTCAAAAGTCTCCTCACAAAAGAGACAAAAGGCTCAGATAGTTTTACAGGTGAATTTTCACAAATATCATTAGATAAATATTTTCTATCATGTACAAACTCTTCCAAGCACAGAAATAGATACATACAGAAATTTATATGTCTTATATAATTTTGATACCAAAACTAGAAAAGGGAACTAAAAGAAAGTAAAACCATAGATCTATTTCACTTCCAGTATACCTGCAAAAATCCCAAATAAAATATTGGTAAGTAAAATTCATCAGTGAATATTAAAATATTATATTGCGTCCAAATAGCATTATTTTCAGAAATCAAATGGTGTTCCTACATTAAAAATCTAGTAAAGTAATAAATCACAATTAGAAATTAAAAGAGAAAAATATGATTCTTTTAATAAATGCAAACATTTGATAATTCAACTTACATGTGTGATACAGCCCTGAGCATGCTTAATATAGAAAGGAAATTTCTTCATCTGATAAAGGTATTCATTGAAGACTTGCAATAAAATCTAAATTTAATAGTGAAATTTTTATTTCATGCAAAGTTAGGAACAAAATGCGATTTATATGTTGCTACTTGTATTCAACATTCTACTGCAGTTTCTATCTAATGCAGAAAGACAAAATGTGGCATAAAATGAGTAAAAATTAGAAATGAAAGATCAAAGCATCTTCATTTGTAACTAATACGATTGTCTATGTGGTATAACCAAGAGAAACTGCCAATACATTTTTAAGAACTAAGAGAATTTCACATTACTACTCATTAAAAGATCAATGTGAAAAAAATCATTATTCAAAAATGCACGATACTGGATGCTTGGGGCTGGTGCGCTGGGACAACCCAGAAGGATGGTACAGGGAGGGAGGAGGGAGGAGGGTTCAGGATGGGGAACACGTGTATACCTGTGGTGGATTCATGTCTATATATGGCAAAACCAATACAATATTGTAAAGTTAAAAAATAAAATAAAATAAAAAGCAGAGAAAAAAATGCAATGGAAAAATAATTTCCATTCACAGTTCCAACAAAAACTTCAGGTATCTAAAAATAAATAACAAGAGACATACAATACCTTTATAAAGAAAATTGCAAAACATTACTGAAAAAAGTAAAAAAAAAGAAGTAGATATAATATTTTCATGGTAAAAATTCATGATTATAAAGATGTAATTTTGACAATTTTAATAAAGAACAGAAATGAGAGGATTTGTCATATCTAAAGTAAATACTTTGTGTAAAGCAATAGTATGATAACTTACCCTTGCAGACATCTGGTCCTACCCAAAACATCCATAGACAGTTGGTCCAAAAGACATTTGGTCCCTGCCAAAAGGTACTTGATATTTGGTTCTGTCCAAAACCATCTGTCCATGAGCAATACAGTCAGGGACATTCTGGACAGGACCAAATTTAAGGGACCTTCTGACATAGACCAAAATTCTTATGGATATTTTGGACAGGACCAAATGCTTGCCAACCTAACCTGCTGTCAGTTCAGGAATAGACAAATAGACAGTTGGATCAGAATAAAAATCCTAAAAAGAGACTCATACGTAAAACAGTTTTTTTTTTTTTTTTTTAAGAAAAAATAATGCTCCAATGTCCTAAATCCAAGATCCTGTATAATGCGATTGCAATGCCAGAATTCATGGTTTCACGTACAGGAAAAATTTAAGGTTTCTTTTTGAAACCTCAGAAAAATAATGGCCTCTTTTAGTCTGCCTCAAGCTTACCTCTCTGAACTATTTTGGCACTGCTAAGTACTTCTGCTTGAAACCTTCTCTTCTTTTACTACCACAACACTGTACTTCCCGGGTCCTGGTTTCCTCATGATACGTTTACTTGCTACTTTTCATCATTTGACTCTTCAGATAAATGTTTATCAGGATTCTAAAACTTTTTTTCCTTTGACTAAGTTTTTTAATACTAAAGCAGTTCCCTGATGGCTCAGACAGTAAAAGCGTCTGCTTGCAATGGGGGAGAGCTGGATTTGATCCCTGGGTCAGGAAGATCCCCTGGAGAAGGAAATGATATCCTACTCCAGTATTCTTGCCTGGAAAATTCCATGAATGGAAGAGCCTCCTAGGCTATACAGTTCATGGGGTTGCAAAGAGTCAGACATGACTGGATGACTTCACTTTTCTCTTTGAGCACTTCAGTGTCAATGAATCAAGTTGTTCACTCACTAAGTCGTGTCTGACTCTTTGCGACCAGGCTCCCCTGTCTTTCAGTATCTCCCATAGTTTGCTCAAATTCATGTCTATCGAGTTGGTGATACTAACCATCTCCTCCTCTGCTGCCCTCTTCTTTTGCCTTCAATCTTTTCTAGCATCAGGGTCTTTTCCAATGAGCCAGCTATGTGAGTCAGGTGACCAAAGTGTTGGAGCTTCAGCATCCATTCTTCCAAAGAATATTCAGGATTGATTTCCTTTAGGATTGATTGGTTTGATCTCCTTGCAGTCCAAGGGACTCTTGAATCTTCTCCAGTCCCACAATTTGAAAGCATCAGTTCTTTGGTACTCAGCCTTCAGATGGTTAGGGGCTTCCCTGATGGCTCAGAGGTAAAAGTGTCTGCCTGCAGTGCGGGAGACCTGGGTTCGATCCCTGGGTCAGGAAGATCCCCTGGAGAAGGAAATGGCAACCCACTCCAGTATTCTTGCCTGGAGAATCCCATGGACGGAGGAGCCTGGTGGGCTACAGTCCATGGGGTCGCAAAGAGCTGGACACAACTGAGCCACTTCACTTCACATGGTTATCAGAAAGTATTTCTGTGATATATCACCATGTGATATTTGGCATTAAATTCATGAGTTTAAAATGAATGATGCTGCTGTACTAAATTCTTTCATTTTCTTTTCTATGAGAACAACTTTTCTCGGCACTTAAAGCAGCTATAATAATAAAAAGGAAGGAATAGAAGAGATGCTGAACACTGCTCATTTTAACAGTACATAATAGCACACATAAACTTATTGGAAAAACAAAAAGCCCTATCCATCTCAAATAGAAATGCATTTTCAATAACATTTTAACATTCAACAATTTTTCCAAAATTTATAATATATTTGTAGTTTGCTCAATTTTGTAATAAAAGTAATTATAGTAACTCAGTCCAAAAGAAAGCATTTTGAATTTAGAATTTTATGTCAAAGTAAATTTTTTTAAATAGATTTATATACTTTTTGGTTACAAAGACATATGATAGAGTGACCAATAAAATTATATTAAGTCTAAAAAATTACATTAGAAAACAAAGACTGTGAGAAACATGGAATAGAAATATAAATTCAAGGAGAGAAAATTTCCACTACTGAAAAGCCACTTGTTCATTAGAAAAGAGAAAAAAAATTAATAAATTATAGTATTTATCAACCAACTAAGCTTTTTAGATTCCATTTGATTAATTTAAACATCATCTAAAAGATCAATGTGAAAAACATCATAAATTAAATTCTTGGAAACTATTAAAACTTATGTTGAAATTTTTTAGATGTCAACTTGAAAATGTGTCTGAGGGTACATGGTTTTTCCAAGTACTTTTAGGGAGTGAATAAGAAAAATGGATTGAGAACTACTGCTTCACTTCACAGGCCCAATTTACTGTGGGTTTTCCTAGTCTTTCACTGCAGCCTTGGTAGTTTTAAATCTATATTATAAAATTTTGTTAAATTAAAATTTTAAATTCTTTGCACTGTAGATTTAAACTGTTCTCTTTAAGCCAAGAGAAATATGGAGAGCATGTATTTCCTGCAATTAATCCTAGTTTTCCATATTATATACCCCTTTTATGTGAATATTCATATTTAAAATTGCAGATGGCAAATTCATAGACAATCAGTATCCCCATCAAAGCACACACACACACTTTTTAAGCTCTGTCTATGTGGCGATTCATAATGAGTGTATGCTTGTCCATCAGCTACAATATTCTGGCTTCTGGTTTCTATAGCCTAAACTAATTTTTCAAGGATGAGTGCAAATGAGGTTCCTCTATGAAACCTTCTCCTGCGCTCTCAGGCAAAGTCAATCATTTTTACTAAGGAGCTTCCATAGTATATGATCCCCTCATCCATCACGCTCTGGTCTAGAGCAGTAAATATACAGTTGATCAAAGTCACTGTGGCTGTGAGTTCAAAGTCATTGGGAAACCTAAACTGGAGGAAACAGCCTGCGAGGCAAAGACCACAGTCCTGGACACAACTTGACAAAGAATGGTTGTTGATGCAGGCTCAGCTTGGCAGGTCCTGGCATTGTCATGTCAGAAAACTTTTCCCATGGTGATCATATCTCGAGAGAAGCTCAAGCAAAGAGAAAAGAGTAATGATGCAAAAGGAATAGGAATTGAACAGTTTTCCATTCAGAGCAATCCCACAGATGCTGGAGCAGCCATTAGCATACCTCATCTTGTAAAGCCGTTTTTGTTTAGACAGAACTGGCAGCTTTGCATTCTTGCCTAAGCAGGGTTTAGAGATGCAAAGCCATGGAGAAACTTTCCATCTTGTTACACATCCCATCATAAGGCTGACATTTTCTGTTCTGTTTGCTATGGGCTGGTGTGTGGCTTTAATTTGGTTTTCCCTCCAGTCTCCAATCGCCAACCCTTGCCAAATCAAAAAGCAGGCAGGGAGGGGATGAAGGGGAAAAAATACATATGCACTTGCATTCACCAAGTGATCTCAGAAGTAACTTAATACTGCTTCAGGTCATCCATGTCTTACAAATCAGTTTCATTCTGTGGATTGTTTACACACCACTTCTTGTGTGTCTCTAATAAATTAAAATCCGCTGAAATGGTAAAATATACTGAAGATATAGTGAATGGTCTCCAGGCTACACAGAGGGGCCATTATTCTAAGAGGAAGTAGGAAAAGCAATCATAAAATTTTGAAAAATTATGCAATAACTTTGTACTTATTGCCCATCTGTATTCATTACAATGATCTACTTCATAGACATATAAATAGAATAGGAAAGTAACAGATCTTCAGTGTGCTCTAGACATGGCTCTGAACTGCAGTCAAAGAAATTCAATTAAAGTCTTTAATAAAGAGAACTCCAAAAATGCCAAGCATCTGTCTGCATATTTCTTTATGCTGTCCTGGAGTTACTCACTTAATTTCCTTCCAGTCTTTCCCTTTCTCTTCTCAGAAAGCCCCTTTTGCAGAGAGATAAGAAGCCAAGTTATAATGGGTTTACTGGGGGACATGGGTGTGTGTATGGCATCATTCTCAAATGGCTTTGAGCTCTCCACATCACATCCTCTGTAAGCACTTACTTGAGCTCCAGCAGGACAGCATCATACTAGATGGTCAAAGCCATTTAGGATTGAAGAAAAGGACAACACAGATAAGATCATAAAATTGCCAGGGACTCTGAACAGATTTTGCAACAGGCACAGTGATCGAAATGGCCTAACTAAGATGCGTTTTAATCATATTTGGGCGTGGGAGAATTCTCAGGTTCAAAAATGATTCTTTGTTTTGTTTAGTTTTGGCAAAACTCTCTTTTCTTCAATTATCTCTGAAGAAAAGGCCCTGCCTGGTTTTGTTTTAATGTTAATGCAAAATATATCACCTTGAAGAGGTCTTTTTCTTACAGTCAGATCTGTATATTTTAAAGCATATTTTGAATTAGACCATGCTTATTTGAACATCTACCCTTTTGAAATTGAACCACTTTAAATTGTACTGGGAATCATATAAATTGACCATTGTGAAAAAAAAAAAAAAAAAAGTTCTAGCTCTGTCTTTTTTTTTTTTCAAAGCTCAGTGTCAAAATATTTACCATCACTGTTGTTTTAAAATTCAAAATAAAAAAGTAATAGGTATAATGTGAAACAAAATTGTGACTGAGAGCAAGAAGGAAATTAGCCACCTTTCCAACCTAGGAGCCAACATGTGAAGGAAGATGTTCAGTTAACTCAAACTCATTCAATACACAAATGCTTCCTTGTCACCTCCTCCTTTTTTCCTTCTCTTTATCTTTCTTTTTCTTGCTCTCATTGCTCATTTCTTTCTCCTCTTCCTCCCTCTCCTTTTCCCCTCATATTTGCCAGTCAGCAAAATTTGGAAATTCTGTTTCATTCCCTGGTACAGTGAGTATACGATGATTTACAATAGAAAGATAGTTTCCCTTTGATATCTTACAGTGGTGCTGGTCTCTTGGAAAAAATCTCATCAAGAACTTTCAAGATTTTGTCAAATCTTCACAAAGGAGAAAAGAAAGGGAAGAACAAATATCTATCTGCTTTTCAAATACCACTTTTTCTCTTTCTGCAGAAAAATAAAAAATGAATATACATAAATAGTGAAAATATGTTAGCCAGTTGGAGTTGCAAGAACATTATTCAGCGCATCACTTAATCACAGAAACCACAATGCAGGGGAAAAACTGAGCCCAAATATGCTATTTAATAATCACTGAGGGTCAGAGAGAACCCACAAGCATCCCAGAATCTGTGTCCTTAGCTTACCTCCAATCTGGAAGGGGTGGAGAGATAATGAGAGAGGAAGCACAGTATGTATTCCCAAATGCTGCTTGCAGGTCTCTGTTCAGCATTTAGCCATGAAGCCAATTAAAGACAGAGCTGCAGTGTGGGCCCTTTCCCTCATTTGAAAGACTTGCAGATGGCTGACATTTTTTAACTTTGTTTTGCTTTACTTTACCAAACATTTTGAGAGTTAGTCTCAGAAAGAGGTAAGTCTTGAGAGAATTTCTGAATGAAGAGTAAAAGAGGAACATTTCAAAATATGTTTGTAGAACATAACCTTGGAGTTGACACAGCAGCCTGGGAATGGGGTGGGGGGAGCACAAGGAGGGGGTGAAGTAAAGAAGCTGCAAGGAAGCTGGTCAAAAGCCAGGACACAGTTCATCAAGCCCTAAAGGTACGCTTGAAAAAGAATCTGGGAGAGGAATCCCCAAATAAGAAGGCTCAGAGGACATTGGAAAATCAGGGGGTAGGGGGCAAACCTGGCAAACGGAAACCAAGAAGAAGAGTTGGCGGGGTGTTATGGGCTCAGGAATGTGAAGTTTGCATGGCAGTGAGACACCCATGTGGAGGTGGTTATGGCCTTCTTGCCATAGTATATGTTTCACGTACTCAAGTCAAAAATCGGAAGTCTCTAGGGCTTATCATGTAAAAGAACATGAGGAAAACATAATAACATTCTATATATTATATAGATGCTTGACTTTATTGAGGCTGCTTTAGCTAGCATGGGTCTGTTCTCTTCCTTTAAGTATCCTGCAGAGTAACTCAGATGACCTCATTCAAACTAATAAGCATCATTTTCTTCATCTCTTAAATCCACATCCCTTTGCTTCTTAAACATCATGGAAGGGGAATGTGACATTTTAGAAGGGTTGTGCTGACAGCCCCACAAACTGAGGCTCCATCTAACCAAAAAGGAAAGTCTGTGCTGGAGCTGTTAAATGCTGTCTCCCCCATGTCCTCCACAATGTACTCAACCCAGCCAGGTTGGGCTTATGGAAGAATTCAAATGCATTGGGTATCAGTAAATGTAGGTTGCACTGTAAACATTGTTTCTTCTTTAAATGTCTGTCCATGAAATTCTTGAGGACAAGGGCATTGTCTTATGCATCTTTGAGAAGATAATTCTGCCTGAGTAAAGGACAGCATCTGACACAGTGCCTTAGAACATACCAGCTTCTCATGATGTGCTTATTGGATGCATGGAAATTATTTGACTCCTGAAACTAAGTATCAGGAAACAAAGGTATATCATCAGAAAACTTCAGGGTATAAATGTTTGATAAGGCTCAAGTATTTTCCTTTTTCTGAAGGAGTGTGATGGAGCAGTCTAATCTCTCTGCTTCTTCATAGTTTCTAGAGTTCTTTGGGCAAAGCAGTTACCATTTTAGGGGTACTCAACTAATAGTCTCAAAAATCAAGTAATCAGATAGGTCCTCAGGCTTTTCTCCTGACAGACTTTGAAACAGGCCAAAGCCAAAATGGTACAACAAAAGTGTCTATATCACATTAATCCTTTACCCTTATATTGCAACAATTTTTCTATTGCTGTATTTTTGTGATGAACATATTTTCAATCCTATGTAGTCAAATTCATTGCCTTTTATTTACTTTCTTTGATGCTTTGTTTAGAAAGGTTTAAATGCCAGAGAATTATATATATATTAACCTCTAATTATTCTATTGTTTTTATTATTTTACATTTAAATTCAGTTTATTTGGAACTGAATTTGGTGAGTAGGGCATAGGGAAAATATAACTTTACCTATGTTTTTCCTAAATGTCTAGTCAGTTGTTCTAGAGCTACAATGTTTTCATTTACTAAACTCATCTATATTTGGGGCTTTCCTAGTGGCTCAGACAGTGAAGAATCTGCCTGCAATGCAGGAGACCCAGGATTGATCCCTGGATCAGAAAGATCCCTTGGAGAAAAGGAATGGCTACTCACTCTAATATTCTTGCCTGAAGAATTCCATGGACAGAGAAACCTGGCAGGCTAAAGTCCACAGGGTCGCAAAGAGTCAGACACAGCAGAATGACTAACACTTTCGCTTTCATACTTCATTATCTATATTTGAGTTTACTTCTGAACTTTGTATTGCATTATGTTGATTTACAACAAGAGTAGGAACATTGTCATAACTTTTTTGTATTTCTAGGGAATATAACAACTCTTTAGTTCAGTTCAGTTCAGTCACTTGGTTGCGACCCCATGGACTGCAGCACACCAGTCCTCCCTGTCCATCACCAACTCCTGGAGCTTACTCAAGCTCATGTCCATAGAGTCAGTGATGCCATCCAACCATCTCATCCTCGGTTGTTCCCTTCTCCTCCCGCCTTCAAACTTTCCCAGCATCAGGGTCTTTTCCAATGAGTCAGTTCTTCACATCAGGTGGCCAAAGTATTGAAGTTTCAGCTTCAGCATCAGTCCTTCCAATGAATATTCACGACTGATTTCCTTTAGGATGGACTGGTTGGATCTCCTTGCAGTCCAAGGGACTCTCAAGAATCTTCTCCAATCTTCAAAAGCATCAATTCTTTGGTGCTCAGCTTTCTTTATAGTCCAACACTCACATCCATACATGACTACTGGAAAAACCATAGCCTTGACTAGACCGACCTTTGTTGGCAAAGTAATGTTCTTGCTTTTTAATATGCTGTCTCAGTTGGTCATAGCTTGTCTTCCAAGAACCAAGCATCTTTTAATTTCATGGCTACAGTCACCATCTGCAGTGACTTTGGACCCCCCCCCCAAAAAAATAAAGTCTGTCACTGTTTCCATTGTTTCCCCATCTATTTTCCATGAAGTGATGGGGTCAGATGCCATGATCTTCATTTTCTGAATGTTGAGTTTTAAGCCAGCCTTTTCACTATCCTCTTTCACTTTCATCAACAGGCTTTTTAGTTCCTCTTCACTTTCTGCCATCAGGGTGGTGTCATCTGCATATCTGAGGTTATTGATGTTTCTCCCAGCAATCTTGATTCCAGCTTGTGCTTCTTCCAGCCCTGCATTTCTCATGATGTACTCTGCATATAAGTTAAATAAGCAGGGTGACAATATACAGCCTTGACATGCTCCTTTCCCTATTTGAAACCAGTCTGTTGTTCCATCAGTTCTAACTGTTGCTTCTTGATCTGCATACAGATTTCTCAAGAAGCAGGTAAGGTGGTCTGGTATTTCCATCTTCTAAAGAATTTCCTTAGTGCTCAATAATTATTGATTCAATAGATAAATTGTCTACTTCAGTTAATTGATATATCAGACTTGCTAATTCTTCTGCCTAAGTATCTCTGGAATGATTTCTTTTTCTTTTCTTCAACCACATTGCCTGCCCTCATTCAGCCTCTAAAAATTATGCCCTTTTTGTAATGCATCTTACAGATCACAGGAATAAAGATTTTAAAATGTGAGTCTGACCAATTAACTTCCCTAATAAAAATCTGTAAATGACTACCCATTTCATTTTGTGTTCCATACCTTCAAGGTCTGTCAAGAACCTGTGTTCAATCAAGTGAAACTATTCATGGTCTCTTAAACATGCCTTATTGTTTTTGTTATTTATCTGTTTTAATACTTGCCTTTGTAAAAGTTGTACAGCTTGGTAAGGGCTATGATACAGGTATGGACAAAGTGGATTAAAATGCAAAGAAGGATTCTTGAGAATAGAAAGGTGAGTTTGGGCAGAATAAACAAAGGCACAGAAGTATGGAAGAGCAGTTTTGCTGTTCCAGTACCACAAGTCATTGAATATGACAAAGGTGTATGTGAAGGTAGAGACATGAACAGGGTTGGGATCACGCATGCTCTTGAAGATCATGCTATGGACTTTGAGTTTTTCCTATAGGATTATGGTGTCAGTAGCTTGATTACAATTTTGGGGGCAGGGAAGAAAGTAAATTTGGCATTAGTCTGCTGGATGGATCGACAGAGCATAAGCCTAGAAGCCAGAAGCCAGATTAATAATAGATGGTTCAATAATACAGGTAATATACAATAAGGGTTTGAGCCTATGCAATAGTGTTGAGAACCAGAGGAAAAGACACATATAATGTTAATAAAGAAATACAAGATTTGGGGACTGACAGAACATGATGGTGAATAAAAGGAACACCTAGTGAGTGATCTCCCCAATCCCTCAAATCTTCTACTTTCCAGCATTCCTGGCTTGCCCAGTTGGGTGCATGGTAAGATTCTTTACTAAGATAGGAAATACAGGAAGATCTGTTCAGAAGATTGCTGGGCAATGAGGATGAAAGGAGAGACAGTACACTCCTTATTGGACACGTAGAGAGTTTCCAGAAGGGAGCTGTCAAGAACATCAAATGCTGCAGAGAGGAAAGTCAGAGGCAGCCTGAAAAGTGCCCATTTTTAACTTAGCAGTTAGCTTTGGGTGTTCCTCCCAGAAGCTGAGAAGAAGAAAGCAGTGACTGTTAGTATAATGTGAACTTCCTTGGAAGGCAGCTTAGCTGTGAAAGAAAGTGGACAAGCTGATCGGTGGCTACAAGAGGCACCTGTACTGCACTTTTTATTTTGCCGGCATTCATGGGAGTCAATATTGTCTCTCACAGTGAAGTGTAACATCTTCGAGGCCAGATACTGTGTCGTGGTTTCCTGGATGACCACTTGGTTCTCGAAGCCCTAAAATTTTACAAGTTTCTAATCCTCCACAGTGTCTATAATTATCCTGGTACTGAGGCAGTAGCATTCAATTAAATAGTTGTTGAATACTGTGGATAGGTGACTCACAACACTGAACTGGATTATTCAAAATGTCAGTGCCTCCATTTCCTGCTCATCAGCAGCAATTACTATTTGAGTTCTTTTAATAGTAAATTGAACATGGAAACATTGTCCTTGCTGTCAAGAATTTTCACATTCGTCTCTTTAATGAAAAGACCAGTCTTCCTTCCTCCCTTAAAATGTTATGAGGGGTAGTGAACACACAGGGCTAGCGCACACATAGGGCACGAGCTCTCAGCCAATACATAAACTCTCCCTTCATATATTATGCGCTCTGGGTAGGGACAACCACGAGGCAGCTAACCACACGAGATGTTTTCAGGTCTGGCAAGTGAGACGGAAAGCTCGCTGCATCAGTATCCTCTGTGAGTGCCTGCACGCTTTCTGGTTTCAGGCTGGAAACGTCCTGTGGTGTGTCTGGCCTGGCCAAACCCAGGAAGTACTGAACTTATTAAAATTGAAAAACAAACCAAAGATATTTGGAACCTCCCAAAACACTCACGTTGTGTCTGAGGGTGAAGGTTTGGATTTATTTCTGATTTGACGCGAGCACCATACATCAGGAAAACACAAACAGTGCTGGGTAATTTTACAAAAGGGCTACACCCTTGCCTTCAGTCCTAGGACAGTCAGCAAAGCAGTCCCTATCCAGGGCCTAGAGGAATTTCATGAAACCTTCTCTCTTCTTTTGATCCTTTTTTGCTCGGTTGCCATAGCAATTTGTGTTTTTGTGGACAATTTTTAGACAGTTTGACATGAACATGCTGAAGCAGGACTGGGAGTACCTTGTCCCAGGAGCCTGTGGAGGCTGCCTTATTTCTATCTCTGCAGTTAGATGAATCTGGCCTACAGTGGGCCCTGGGGCAACCCCCAGTCTAACCTATTGCTTGTAAAGACCCAGACCACCCATGGATAATCCACTAGCATCTGTGGATGGGTGAGCAGGAGTTGGCTCAATCAAGCTGATGACCAAACATGAACCTAATGGTTAGGAATGAGGCTTCTGTAACAACACATGAGGGTGTGTTTGCCTACAAATTATGTTTAGATCATCGCAAAGAATTATAGAATTATCTAGAGCTAGAAGTAACCAGAGCAGCTATGAAGTTCCACTCCTCCATTTTTTTTTTTTTAATGAGAAAAGTAAGGCACAGAGATTTTTAGGGTGAATTATCCAAAGTCAGCAGCTGTTAGTGATGCAGCCCAAACTAGGAACCCTGTGCTGATCTTTCTCCTTTTCAGTGCTAACACACATACCACACACACACAACATGCCAGGCAAGCTATTTTTAACATAACTGCACTTCATTAGAGATTTACAGAAAACAGTTCTTCTGTCTATAAAAAGACATTTAGTGTGTGGATGGCTTCTTTAATTTAATCCTGACACAGCCACTTATATATAGGATTTTCAGTTTCTGAGAGAGAGAAAAATTAATTTATAGAAGATTATCGAGACACTCGGAGGAGGAAAAGTACTGAGATCCTCTTCATTAAAATCCAAAGTAATTAAAACATACAGGTTCAGCTGAAGTGACCCTGTTTAAGGTTAAGCAGAAAGGGAGATGAGGTCACTGAGACAGAATTCACCTGAGAAACAGTCTACCATGATGGGGCAGCGATAGAGAAGGCTGACATCCAAGGCCTGGAAAGAAGACAGCCGCACAGACCAGCATCTCTGGCCCAGCCATTCTTGAGTCAGCTTGTACTGGGGAAGTGGCCGGGCTGTGGAACCCATGGAATCCAGGACAGTTGATCCAGAATGTGCCTAGCTTAGCGTACCACAGAGAAAAGGAGCCGCCTTCCCAACACTGTAGGGAACAACTACACACTGAGCAGAGTTCTTTTTCAATGGCAATGACCTGAGTGCTGGACTGCTATGGAACCACATTTCTGAGGGCAGCCAAGGTTAGTGGAAGCACCACACCAGGCTGTGGCTTTAGCTTTCACAACCGCAGCAAGTGGGTGCCAGGGACTCTCTGAACTTGTGGTTGCAGACCCAGGAATGCTAGAATTTTAGGAGGCAACAACAAGCTTTGATCTTATCAGTGGTGCCAGTAATGAGTGGGAAGGGGGCATCTCTTTAGACCATGAATTTCAGTGGTGTCCCCTGGTCTCTGACTTAAGTGACAGCAATTATAGGTGAGCAGGGCATATGGATCACCTAGTATGGGTGGTAACGATGGATTCTTCCAGTCTCAAAGAGGTCATCATATTTTCATCTCCTCTAATTAGGTGTCAGCAATCTGAGCTAGCTCTTTGGACATGAGTAAGAATCTAAGGAGATTCTTGGGTGTGTTGGAGAAAGCAGGTGGAAGAGAGGAATGGTCTTCTTGGGATGTCACTGCCCGATGGCATTGTAAGTACTCCAGACTATTGAAGCAGGTTGTGCCAGTCAGTTTAACCACTTTACTTAAGGATATGACATTTAAATTCAACAGATTCTTATTTCTTCTCATTTAAAATCTGAATAATATGTCTGAACTCACTCTGAAATATAGTGACCCTGTACACCGTTACGGAGAAGGCAATGGCACCCTACTCCAGTACTCTTGCCTGGAAATTCCCATGGATGGAGGAGCCTGGTGGGCTGTAGTCCATGGGGCCGCTAAGAGTCGGACACGACTGAGCGACTTCACTTTCACTTTTCACTTTCATGCACTGAAGAAGGAAATGGCAACCCACTCCAGTGTTCTTGCCTGGAGAATCCCAGGGATGGGGGAGCCTAGTGGGCTGCCGTGTGTGGGGTCGCACAGAGTCGGACACGACTGAAGTGACTTAGCAGCAGCAGCAGCAGTACACCTATAAGAAGTTTCTTCCATTCTTATAAATGATTTCCCTACATTGCATTATGTGACAGGTTTCCAACCCTCCAAAGGCTTTCTTCTTTCTGCACTTAGCACCCTCTCTAGAATAAAGGGAACTCTTTAAACTAATTTGAATATTCAGTACAGTTCCTAGCTCCTTGAATTCCCAGATGAAGCATAATAAGAAAGAGAATATCCAAAGAATGGTCTGTGATAGATGTTAGGCAAATTCACTTTGGGATGAAGGAAGGGGACCTTTAGCTTGTAGCTATGTTTCCCTTATAAGTAGTAAAATCATTTTCCTTCATTAGAATTTGTTTTCATACAAGTTTTTCTTGTTTTAGTGAAGGAAAATAGTATATTGTATTGCCTGTGACATCCCTCTTAGTCTCAAATGTCCACATCAAATGTCATCCCCTCTGTAAAGCTTTCTACAATGACCTCATGACCCAATCAAGATTATGTATTTCTCCCAACTTCCCCCACTTTTCTTTTTTCTTTCCATTAGATTCAGTAACAGTGCATATGCATCTCTTTCCTCTTCTACACAGCTAGTTTCTGGAAGACAAGGACTGTATCGTATTCATCTTTATAATGCCAGTATTTCCCATAGGTTAGGTGTCTACTAAAAATCTTGTTGGATATAACTGAGCCTACAAATATTTCAAGAATATAGAATTAATTTAAAATTTTAAGGAACACTCAGTTGGCTGGGAGTATCTGCTTCAGAGAACCAGTAAATTATTTAGAATGTATAAATTTGGGGAGTGTGGAATCAGATGTAGCAACTCAATGGTTTATTACTCTGGAAATTGGAACAATCACCATTGTCACACTGATCCTATTTCCCACCTGGAAACTGAGGATAGTATCTACCCTACCTTCCACATAAGTACCCATGTGGATTAAAAACACATTCTGGTATAGATGACAGCATTTTGTAAATAGTAACATGTCACTTAAAATTATTAGAATTACTTTTATTTTTCTCACATATTTTTATAATTCTGCATATGATCATTTTATTTCAGCCTTTAAAACATACAAAGGCTAAAAACTAAAAGAGAGATGTAAATTTATATTATTTATATTTACCTACTGGATGATAATTTTATCCTCCTATGTAAAAAAGTGTTTAATTTTAAAAAATAATACCAAAAAAATTGAATAAGATGGCTTGCAATCTATTGGCAGTATTTCATAACTTTAGTCATGGCTCAGCTGTTGCCTGAAAGTTTCTACATGGGAATTTACTCTTTGTAACTGGCAATGTTACAGAATAATAAAACCAGTGTCTTCAGGAGGTCATCCAAATCCAGCTTTATCCTTCTGCATAGGGCTGCATGGTGGATATGGTAGCCTGTTCTGTAAAAAGCTCCAAAGAATGGACTTCAATGATCTTACTTAAAGAAACTAGTATTTTCTCCATCGCTTAGAATGAGTAAGCTCTTTACTTGCAGCCCAAATCCCCTAGTATGAGATTAATTTCTTCTTGTTCTAACCACAGTGTTAGATACCAGAGAGCTGCTGCTTTAAGTTGCCCATATCTAGAAGAGTGTTAAACAACTGACCCAAACTTTATAATCCAAAATACAAAAGAAATAATTTGATCATTTTTAAATCAAATTAAAATTTGGTTAAAACATCTTTTATCTTTTTTGGAATTCCCACTATTTCTTCTGGAGCTATTATAACGTATGAAATATGAAATGAAACATCATACAATTAAAATCATTCTACTATGTATAGTGAAGTGAATACAGCAATGGAGAAGTATATTGGCCATCCAGTCTCAGCTTTGCTCCAGACTTACTGTTTTATCTCAAAGAAGATATGCTACCTCTTCAGATCTCGATTTTTCTAAATGTTAAAGGTGCCGATTGTACTGGGTTCCTTTCCTTGCTATTGTTCAATGACAGCCCAAGAGTAGACAGGTGGACATTTAACAAAATTCCAAGATGATATTCTTCTTGGGACACCCAGAACATTTCTAAGTGAATTCTTCCCTCTGTGAATGAATGGGTGTATTGATAAACAGGTAGGTAGATAGATAGATGATAGATAGACAGATATATAGATAGATGAACAGAAAACAAGATATTTCAAGTTTTTTTTAAACACATAGAAAAAAAGAAAAAAAAACATTCAGTTACAGTTTAGTGACTATATAAGCACTATTTACAAAATTATGCATAGGTTCATGTTTAGTAGTCAAGCACCAACTTTTTGATGATAACTTTGAGGTTATGGACCACACGCCCGAGGTTAGGGCGGCGGCCGAGAGGAGCTACCCCATGCCCAAGGTCAGGAGAGGCGGCCGAAGGAGCAACCCCACGTCCAAGGAGCGACAGCTGCGCGGGTGCAGGAAGACCGAGAGGAGCTACTCCACATCCAAGTCAGGAGGGGCGGCCGTGAGGAGATACCCCTTGTCCAAGATAAGGAGCAGTGGAAAGCTGCTTTGCTGGAGCAGCAGTGAAGAGATTCCCCACGTCCAAGGTAAGAAAAGTCCAAGGTAAGAAAAAGAAGAGAAGTGAAAAGCAAAGGAGAAAAGGAAAGATATAAGCATCTGAATGAAGAGTTCCAAAGAATAGCAAGGAGAGATAAGAAAGCCTTCCTCAGCGATCAACGCAAAGAAATAGAGGAAAACAACAGAATGGGAAAGAAAATTAGCGATACCAAGGGAACATTTCTTGCAAAGATGGGCTCTATAAAGGACAGAAATGGTATGGACCTAACAGAAGCAGAAGATATTAAGAAGAGGTGGCAAGAGTCCACAGAAGAACTGTACAAAAAAGAGCTTCATGACCCAGATAATCACAATGGTGTGATCATTCACCTTGAGCCAGAATGTGAATGTCCTGGAATGTGAAGTCAAGTGGGCCTTAGAAAGCATCACTACGAACAAAGCGAGTGGAGGTGATGGAATTCCAGTGGAGCTATCTCAAATCCTGAAAGATGATGCTGTGAAAGTGCTGCATTGAGTATGCCAGCAAATTTGGAAAACTCAGCAATGGCCACAGGACTGAAAAAGGTCAGTTTTCATTGTAATTCCAAAGAAAGGCAATGCCAAGGAATGCTCACACTACTGCACAATTGCACTCATCTCACACACTAGTAAAGTAATGCTCAAAATTCTCCAAGCTGGGCTTCAACAGTATGTGAACTGTGAACTTCCAGATGTTCAAGCTGGTTTTAGAAAAGGCAGAGGAACCAGAGATCAAATTGCCAATATCCACTGGATCATGGAAAAAGCAAGAGAGTTCCAGAAAAACATCTATTTCTGCTTTATTGACTATGCCAAAGCCTTTGACTGTGTGGATCACAATAAACTGTGGAAAATTCTTCCAGAGATGGGAATACCAGACCACCTGACCTGCTTTTTGAGAAACCTATATGCAGGTCAGGAAGCAACAGTTAGAACTGGACATGGAACAACATACTGGTTCCAAATAGGAAAAGGAGTACCTCAGGGCTTTATATTGTCACCCTGCTTATTTAACTTATATGCAGAGTATATCATGAAAAACTGCTGGGCTGGAAGAAGCACAAGCTGGAATCAAGATTGCCAGGAGAAATATCAATAACCTCAGATATGCAGATGACACCACCCT
>NW_011494942.1:14178264-14181956 GCF_000754665.1 Bison bison bison | reverse complement strand
GATGGACATGAGTTTGGGTGAACTCTGGGAGTTGGTGATGGACAAGGAGGCCTGGCGTGCTGTGATTCATGGGGTCTCAAAGAGTTGGACACTACTGATCTACTGAACTGAACTGAACTTGAAATTATGGAAGAAGATGTGATTTCATCAAGAACCACTAACAATGGAGTTTTAAAAGTATATGCATATGTAGAGGAATTGGTGTCTAGAAAGAGAAGAAAGACAAATGCACTTTACTTCAGGTTTACTTCAGATTTACAAGGTTCAGTTAACAATAAGCAGTGATATCTAGCTCTATCATAATTGAAATAGCTTAGTTTTAGAATAGATATCCTCTGTTTCAGGACGTTTATGGTTAGCAAGTTTTGGTTGTTATACTGTGCAAATAATAGCTTTTAAAGAAAGTTTTAATGATTTTAGTATAAGATGGATGGAACTCCTCTAGGACATGTCCTGGAGGACCTGGGATGTCTTAGATAGAATTCCTTGAAATATGTCTCCACTGCTTTTAGAATAAAGTTCAAAACTTTCAATATGATGCAGAAGACCTTGTTTTGTTAGGTCACTTTCTTTCTGTCATTAATTTTCTAAACTTGTAGTTCCTACAATCCTCCATATGATTTCATGGCTCTGAGATCTTGCACACTCTGTTCTCTCAGTTTGAATGTCTTCCTTCCAAACACTTTGAAATCTTGATCCATAACTTGCTAGTCTGACAGGACTGGGATCTATTAATATTGCACTCACTGACTTATTAATTCACTCAACAAATATGTTTCAAACATTTATTTGTTCCCAGATAAGAATGCAGTCACCATCAGCAGTAATAAACAGATCAAACCAGTCAATTTTTAAGAAAATCAACTCTGACCGTTCTTTGGAAGGACTGATGCTGAAGCTGAAGCTCCAGTACTTTGGCAACCTTCTGCAAAGAGCCTACTGATTGGAAAAGACCCTGATGCTGGGAAAGATTGAAGGCAAAAGGATAAGGGGGCAGCAGACGATGAGATGTTTGAATGGCATCCCCAACTCACTGGACATGAGTTTGAACAAATTCTGGGAGATAGTGAAGAACAGGGAAACCTGGCATGCTGCAGTCCATGGAGTCACAAAGAGTTGGACATGATTTAGTGACTGAGAAACAACAATAACAACAAGAATGCAGAGGTGAATTAGATCCTATGCCCCTGAGTATCTTACATTATAGGAGAGAGACAAATAAATGTAATTCAATACATTCAATAAAGTGTTAGAAATATTGAAATGAGGTTAGAATAAAATGTGGGCTGAAAGGAAGGAGTGATGAATGCTATCTGATGGATTGGAAAGAGAAAAATCAGGTGTTGCTTCCAAAAAATGAATGTGCTTACCAAATGGACCTTGGGGAAGATAAAAGGAGAGAATTCCAGGCAGAAAAGACTTTAAGAGTATTAAGAGAGATCTGCTACTGCTAAGTCACTTCAGTCGTATCCGACTCTGTGTGACCCCATAGACGGCAGCCCACCAGGCTCCCCGGTCCCTGGGATTCTCCAGGCAAGAACACTGAAGTGGGTCGCCATTTCCTTCTCCAATGCATGAAAGTGAAAAGTGAAAGTGAAGTCTCTCAGTCGTGTCCGACCCTCAGCGACCCCATGGACTGCAGCCTTCCAGGCTCCTCCATCCATGGGATTTTCCAGCCAAGAGAGATATAAGGAAGTACTATTATTAGATTTTGGTGATTGGGTTATATGAGAAATTATCTGAAATTTAAAGGCCTTTATCTTAGGTGCTAGGCTTGATGGTCACATTATTAACTGAATCACCTAACACAGATCGAGTTTAGTGTGAGGAGCTTTAGATACCTTTACTTCTAGATATGTTGGGGTGACTTTAGCACTTTAAGGTAAATATTCTAGTTATAAACATTGTCTACAACTCAGAAGAAAGATTTCTTCTGATAATAAAGCCTTGAGAACTGTCAGCATAGGTAATATTTTACACAATGGCAGTAGAAGATACTTAGTAGAAAAAGCTTTGTAGAATGAGAATAGAAGAAAGCCTCGTCAGAGTCCTGGAGAACACCAATATTTAAGAAACAGACGGAAAAGAGAAGTTATCTAGAAACTTAAAAGAAATAAACATAAATAGAACTAGGTAGAAAAGTGTCTCATAAACCATGGGAGAAAAATCATAAGTGAAAGAAGGAAGACTACCACTGACCTCACAAAAATATGGAATATAATGCACAATTATATGCCAAGAAATTAGATAGCCTTGATAAAATGGCCAAAGTTGTAAGAAGACATAAACTACTAAAAATTACTCAAAACATAGAAAATTTGAGTAAATTTATAATAAGCAAACAGACTGAGTTAATAATTACAAAATTTCCCACAAAAAAAAAGCCCAAGAAGAGACTACCTTACTGGTGATTTCTACCAAATGCTTTAAGAAGAATTATTGTCAGTTCTTCACAAAATCTTCCAAAAAGAGAAGAGTGGGTAACACTTTCTAACTTATTCCATGAAGTAATACTACTTTGAGACTAAAAACAAAGACATCACATAAAAACTATAGACTAATATCTTTTACAAATTTAAAAAATTCTCAACAAAGTACAGGCAAATTGAACTCAATAGCATATAGAAAGGATTATATACTATGACTAAGTGGGCTTCATCCCTAGAATGCAAGGTTGGTTCAACATATGAAAATAAATAAATGTAATTCTTCATATTAGCATAAAAGTCAAACAATATACAATCAACTCAATAGGTATAGGAAAAGCATTTGACAAAATCCAATAATCTTTCATGACAAAATTACACGACAAACCAGAAACAGAATAGTGAACTTCCTTAACCCAACAAAGGGCATCCAGAGAAAAACCCACAGCTAACATAACACGTAATAGTGGGAACTGAAAATTTACCCTGCAGAACACAAACAAAACAAGGATTCTGCTCTTCCCTCTTCTTTTCAACATGGTACTGGAGGTTCTAGCTCAGACAATAAAAAACACATAAATAATAGGGAATAAGATTGGAAAGGAAATAGTAAGACCATCTTTCAGTTCAGTTCAGTTCAATTGCTCAGTCACGTCCATGAATCGCAGCACGCCAGGCCTCCCTGTCCATCACCAACTCCCAGAGTTCACTCAGACTCACGTCCATTGAGTCGGTGATGCCATCCAGCCATCTCATCCTCTGTCATCCCCTTCTCCTTCTTCCCCCAATCCCTCCTAGCATCAGGGTCTTTTCCAATGAGTCAACTCTTCGCATGAGGTGGCCAAAGTACTAGAGTTTCAGCTTTAGTATCAGTCCTTCCAAAGAAATCCCAGAGCTGATCTCCTTCAGAATGGACTGGTTGAATCTCCTTGCAGTCCAAGAATTATTTTATGTATATATAACATATACAATAATTTTATCCTTAAATAAAGATGGTCTGCAGCCATGAAATTAAAAGACGCTTACTCCTTGGAAGGAAAGAAAGCATTACTTTTCCAACAAAGGTCCATCTAATCAAGGCTATGGTTTTTCCAGTGGTCATGTATGGATGTGAGAGTTGGACTGTGAAGAAAGCTGAGCGTCGAAGAATTGATGCTTTGGAACTGTGGTGTTGGAGAAGACTCTTGAGAGTCCCTTGGACTGCAAGGAGATCCAACCAGTCCATCCTAAAGGAGATCAGTCCTGGGTGTTCTTTGGAAGGACTGA
>NW_011494942.1:14176865-14178164 GCF_000754665.1 Bison bison bison | reverse complement strand
TGATGCTGGGAGGGATTGTGGCCATGAGGAAAAGGGGACGACAGAGGATGAGATGGCTGGATGGCATCACCAACTCAATGGACGTGAGTTTGTGAACTCCGGGAGTTGGTGATGGACACACTAGCAATAAACAGTCTGAAATAAAATTAAGAAAGTAATTCCACTTACAATAACACCAAAACAAAACAATACTTAGAAATTAATTTAAATAAGATATGCAAGACATGTACACTGAAAGCTACAAAATGTGCTGGAGGTTCTGAGTGCCAAGAGCCAAGTCCCTTCAATCATGTCTGACTCTTTGAGACACTATGGGCTGTAGCCTGCCAGGCTCCTCTGTCCATGGGATTCTCCAGGCAAGAATGCTGGACTGAGTTGCCCTCCCCTCCTCCAGGGGATCTTTCTGACCAAGATCCAGAACCTGCATCTCTATGTCTCCTGCATTGGCAGATGGGTTCTTTACCACCTGGGAAATTTTTAGTCGACTATATTTGAGAGAAATTTTAAAAGTAAGGTAAAATTTCCTTACATTTACCCACTTATTTACTATTTTCTTTGCTCTTCTGTTTTCTATAGATTATAAATTTCTAACGGGTGGGAAAGCAGTAAAGAATCTGCTTGCCAAGTAGGAGACACAAGTTTGATTCCTGGGTCAAGAAGATCTCCTGGAGAAGTTAATGGCAACCCATTTCAGTATTCTTGCCTGGGAAATCCCATGGACAGAAGAAACTGGCGGACTTCAGTCCATAGGGTCACAAAAAAGTCAGGCACAATTTAACGAATAATAACAAATCTCCAAATAATACCATTTTCCTTCTAAGTATTTTAATATTTTTATAGTGTAAGTTTACTGAAGCTGATTTTCCCAACTTTTATGAATCTGAAAATCTTTTCATTTTACTTTTAATTTCTAAAATACATAATTGCTGGCTTGGATTCTAGGTTAACTTGATCATTTTAAAATTTCTATTGTTTTCTGTCCTGCATAGTTTCAGGCAAGAAATGTGCCCTAATTTTTAACCTTATTTTTTTGTGTATAATGTAGCTTTTATTCTGACTGGTAGCGTTTAATTTTTTTTTCCTTTCTTAAAGTGAAGTGAAATCGCTGAGTCGTGTCCAACTCTTAGTGACCCCATGAACTGCAGCCTACCAGGGTCCTCCATCCATGGGATTTTCCAGGCAAGAGTACTGGAGTGGGGTGCCATTGCCTTCTCCATTTCCTTTCTTAGCAGCTTTCAAAACTCTGTGTTTATCCTACTTGAGTCTGTTGAGAGTATTGAATCTGTAAGTGCTTAGTTT
>NW_011494942.1:14172724-14176765 GCF_000754665.1 Bison bison bison | reverse complement strand
AGTTTACAGTAAATTTGAGAAATTTTAAGCTATTGTTCCTTCAAATATTTTTTCTCTCTTTCTTCTTTTGGATTTCCAATTACATTATATTGCCTCTTACAGGTTACAGATACTCTGCTAAAACTTTTGATCCTTTTTTCCTCTTTGGTCTATTTTGGATAGTTACTACAGTTATGTTTTCAAGTTCACTGATCATTTCTTTCACAGTTTCTAGCTTACTTTTAGTCCTTTAAAGTGAAATTTTAACTTGAGATATTATATTTTTCATCTTTAGCTAGAAGTTTCATTTGGAACTTAAAAAAATTTTCATTTTTCTATCATTATGCTTTCTTTTAAAATCTTGAACATTTAAAAATAGTTATATTAGATGCTTTAAAGTTCTTTTCATTTAATTCCATCATCTCTGTCATTTCTGGATATATTTATATTGATTAGTAATATGTTACATTGTTTCTATTTTTCCTGTTATTATGTCACATTCTCCTGCTTATTTCTATGTATAGTAATTTTTTTTTCAAGTGTGATTTTTATGTTTTCAAGTGCTGGATTTTATTTCTTAAAAATATTGACTTTTGTTTCAGCAAATAGTAAATTTCTGTGATCAATGTATCCTTCTGAGGCTTGTTTTCAAGTTTTTAAGAGAACATCCAGAGTAGCTTTGATCTAATGATAGTGTAGCACCACTAATAAAGCATAGCTCCTCTTGTATCTCTACCTATGGCTTGGGTATTTAACAAGGATTCTGTCTTTTGGGTAGTTGGACTTGAATGTCTCCGAGATCTGTGTAAATTCTAGGACCTGTGTATATTAGATCTTTTCAATATTTTTTTTTTTTACCTAGTCTAACAGGGCTTGCATTATGCAAATGCATAATATTCGGACACCATCTAAAAGGGACTCATGCAGATTTTTGGAGCTTTCTCTTTACCTATCTCCCTTCTTTTGGACAGTCTCTCCTAAAAATGCCAGATGCTTCAGCTTCTCTGAACTCTTTTCTTTATCACCCTAACTCAGCAAGTCTACTATGCTTTGCTTAGAATCTCCCCAGCCACACTCAGGTCCAGGAAAAGCCCCTAAGCAGAAAGTCAGGGCTATTCCAGAGCTCTCCCTTCATTCACTTTTCTTCTTTCAGGAACCAGAGGCTTTTATTGTCTGTTGTCCAATGTATCAAAACCATTTCCATATTTCTAATTGTTTAGGGAAATAAGCCCAATCCCAATTATTCTATCATCATAGCTGAAAATCACTAATTAAACCTTAAAACTGTCTTTTGATTCTATCCCACAAGTTATATTGTTGGAAGACAATTTTCCATAAGTCCCTGATATTTCTTGTATGTCCCTGTGAGCAGGCATTGATTGCTCTTTGTTCTCAACTGTATTTTTAAGGGTGTTTGTGTAGCAAACGGTCTTAAAATATAAACTTAATGTCCCTCATACAAAGGACAAGTTTCCTTACAGCTTTGGAAGATACCTTCCCCTGGACGTATCAGGGGCTTCCCTGATAGCTCAGTGGGTAAAGAATCTGCCTGCAATGCAGGAGACCCTGGCTTGATTCCTGGGTTGATTCTTGGGTTGAGAAGATCCACTGGGAAAGGGATAGGCTACCCACTCCAGTATTCTTGGGCTTCCCTTGTGGCTCAGCTGATAAAGAATCTGCCTGCAATGTGGGAGACCTGGGGTTGATCCCTGGATTGAGAAGATCCCCTGGAGAAGGGAAAAGCTACCTACTTCAGTATTCTGGCATGGAGAATTCCATGAACTGTATAGTCCATGGGGTCACAAAGAGTTGGATAGACTGAGCGACTTTCACTTTCACTTTTCCCCTGGAACAAATGGCAGACACATTTACTTACCTTTAAAAAAAAAATCACAAAAAACTGAGTTCCTTAAGTTCAGGGCCTGTGTCTTTTAAAGCAACTAACTACATTTACAGGCATCTTCTGGCCCTCTTCACTATAGGAACTGTAGCTTGAAAAACTAGTGCTAAAATGCCCATGTCCTGTCTATGGTCATTGCTATCAATAGTAAATTGTCCTTTGTCTCTGACCCAAGAGTATGATGTCTTCTATTAGCATCCATGAAATTGTGATAGACTAAAGAGTTTGCAAGTATGGTAAAATCTTAAGCCTTTCATGATTTTTAATACATACTTGCTGAATGTAACCATTTACATATATATTGGAGGATGTAAAAAATAAAATATATGGTAACTTATAATAACAGTTAATATTTATTTAGGGAATACTTTGCTAAAGGTAGGCTTCCCTTGTAGCTCAGTTGGTAAAGAATCTGCCTGCAGTGCAGGAGACCCGAGTTCGATCTCTGGGTTAGGAAAATCCCCTGGAGAAGGAAATGGCAACCCACTCCAGTATCCTTGCCTGGAAAATCTCATGGACAGAGGAGCCTGGTGGGCTGCAGTCCATGGGGTTGCAAAGAGTCGGGCACGACTGAGCAACTAATATTTACTTACTTATTTACTAAAGGTGTGTTTGCACACAACCATTCCCCAAATTCAGCAAAGTAAGCATCTTTTTCCATTTTTCACATGAGAAACAAAGGTTCAGAGAGGATGTGATTTGGGCAAATTTAAATGCATAGTAAATAGTAAGTCAACATTCAAATTTAAGCTTTTCTGTTCTCTTTCCAATGTCATGAAAACCCCTATCACTACACAGTTATAACAATATTAACACAAAAAGCATATAATTGAGGTTTAAATCATGTGGTAGACTAAAATAACTATAGAAATTCAGAAGAAAGGGAGTCTAGCGCCAGCTAAATTCTTCAGAAAAGACTGAAAGATTGACTGGAAGAAGAACTAAGTAACCCAAACTAGTGTCGAAGATTGACACTTAAAGCCTTTCCTGTGAAGGTCGCTATAAATCCCACAGTCTACAGCAAAGCTGTGCTGTTTTCTGCTTCAGAATTGAGGATATAAAGAGAGCATATCCACGAAACATTGAGTTATAATTCCTTTTTCTTTATATATGCAACTGCTAAAAATCCACTTGCTGTTGGTAATTGGACTGCAGACTGACAGAAGTGTTTCTCTGAGTGATTACAAGCACAATGGGACACACTTCAGCCTTCAAAGGTACCATGGGAGTGTGTGTGTGTGTTTGTGGTGGGGGGAGGGAGGTGGCTCTTGGCAAAGGATTGGACAAAATAATTTCTTCTTTCAATTCTTACCTGGAAAAGTAAGTAAATAAGAAAAACCCATTATCAGTTAAATATTTGATTTTAATAACCATTTAAGGTTATTAAATCTTTATTAAGATTAATAAAATATTAATAATTTTAAAGTCCCTACATATACCAGAATGCTGAAAAAAAAATCTACCCTCTAAAATTCTTTGTCCTCCAAAATCAAACATGACAGAACTCAAGAAAGAATTCAGGAGTGATAGGATCCTATAGACCACTGGAGTCTGGGAAGGATAAAAGTAAGAAATAAACTAATTCTTTGAACATGTTAAAAAATCAGGCTTAACATTCTATCCTAAATCTGATCTCTTCCTCAGAGGGCCAAGTGAAAATGAGAAGGAAAATAAAATAAATCTCTCAAGTTCTATTGAGAATACAAGAAACATATTTGCTGTTCATTCACTCAGTCATGTGCAACTCTTTGCAACCCCACGGACTGCAGCACGCCAGGCTTCCCTGTCCTTCACCATCTCCCGAAGCTTGCTCAGACTCATGTCCATTGAGTTGGTGATACTATCCAACCATCTCGTCCTCTGTTGTCCCCTTCTCCTGCTTTCAATCTTTCCCAGCATCAGGGTCTTTTCTAATGAGTTGGCTCCTCACATTTTTATATAAGTACCTAAATTTGACCTGCCTCCTGAGAAATCTGCATGCAGGTCGGGAAGCAACAGTTAGAACTGAACATGGACTGCAGACTATTTCCAAATCAGGAAAGGGGTAAGTCAAGGCTGTATATTGTCACCCTGCTTATTTAACTTATATGCAGAGTACATCATGAGAAATGTTGGGCTGGAAGAAGCACAAGCTGGAATCAAGATTGCCAGGAGAAATATCA
>NW_011494942.1:14171313-14172559 GCF_000754665.1 Bison bison bison | reverse complement strand
GGGGAAACAGTGGAAACAGTGTCAGACTTTATTTTTTGGGACTCCAAAATCACTGCAGATGGTGACTGCAGCCATGAAATTAAAAGACGCTTACTCCTTGGAAGGAAAGTTATGACCAACCTAGATAGCATATTAAAAAGCAGAGGCATTACTTTTCCAACAAGGGTCCATCTAGTCAAGGCTATGGTTTTTCTAGTAGCCATGTATGGATGTGAGAGTTGGACTATAAAGAAAGCAGAGCACCGAAGAATTGGTTCTTTTGAAGTGTGGTGTTGGAGAAGACTCTTGACAGTCCCTTGGACTACAAAGAGATCCAACCAGTCCATCCTAAAGGAGATCATGCCTGGGTGTTCACTGGAAGGACTGATTTTGAAGCTGAAACTCCAATACTTTGGCCACCTGATGCAAAGAGCTGACTCATTTGAAAAGACCCTGGTGCTGGGAAAAATTGAAGGTGGGAGGAGAATGGGAGGACAGAGGATGAGATGGTTGGATGGTATCACCGACTCAATGGACACGAGTTTGAGTAAACTCCGGGAGTTGGTAATGGACAGGGAGGCCAGGCGTGCTGCAGTCCATGGGGTTGCAAAGAGTCAGACACGACTGAGCAACTGAACTGAACTGAACTGAAATTTGGCTAGAAGAGAGAAATAGATTTTACACTTAACAATATTCTATAGCCAGAAACTCTCTGATCTGGCCTTGAATTCTCTGGGGATCTGCTAGGCAGGGGGGAAAAAAAAAATTGCATTCTTCCAGAAGTTAAAAACTGATACTTAAAGTATTTTTTAGCACTGGAAAAAATGCTTTTTATATTTCTTTTAATATAACAAATATTTATTGAAGGATATTTTGTACTAGCCACTACTACAGGAGACATGGGAGGCAATAAACAGAATATGTTTCTAGTGTTTTAAGGAGCAAGAAATTTTGAGGTTGTACTAAATGCATTTCAATAAATGTATGAAGTTAAGGCTTGATAAAGAGGTGATAAAAGTGGACATAAGGGAATGGAAAAGGAGAGCTAGTGGTTAGTAACAGATGAGGTACACAGCAATATTCCTGGGACATGAGAGATGTAGGAAATCTAAGCCTGGGGGAGGAGGAGCTAAGATGGCGGAGGAGTAGGATGGGGAGAACACTTTCTCCCCCACAAATTCATCAAAAGAACATTTAGACGCCAAGTAAATTCCACAAAACAACTTCTGAAAGCCGGCAGAGGACATCAGGCACCCAGAAAAGCAAC
>NW_011494942.1:14170591-14171213 GCF_000754665.1 Bison bison bison | reverse complement strand
ACCCAGACTGTGGGATATCTACCACGCGAAAAGCCAGCCCTAACCTATGACACCGCCAGGCCCGCCCATGGAATAAAGGACTGAACAGAGATAGCCGGCGGCAGACCATCCCCCTCCGGTGATAGGCAGCCAGAGCCGGAAGGGGACAATCGCAGCCCCAGAGAGACATTATCTATAAAACTGTAAGCAGGCTTCTTTGCTAACTAAAACTTCTTGGGGGTCTGGACAGTCAACATCTGCCTGAGGAGGTGTGCCGGTACACAACTAGATAACCGAGCAACGGGGAGGCGATAAGTCGCAGCAATCGCGAGAGCAAAACACCTCATCACCTGAGCTGCTCGGATCTGGGAAGGGCACAAAACGCAGGCCCAACTGAGAGTCTGCACCTCTGAGGACTACCCGAGTGCCTGAACCTGAGCAGCTTGGACCTGGGAAGTACAGGCAGCCCAGGGCAGGCCGCGGATGGTTCGCGGCAGAGCAACCTAGAGCCTGAGCAGCGTGGGCAGAGAGGCTACACGCGCCATGAACTGGGGGCAGACCCAGTGTGGCTGAGGCACTGTGAGCACACGCCAGTGTTATTTGTTTGCAGCATCCCTCCCTACCTCCCCTCAGTGCAACTGAA
>NW_011494942.1:14169000-14169747 GCF_000754665.1 Bison bison bison | reverse complement strand
TTTAAATAACATTGTATATCTGAAATTCCAAACTCTATTCTAGATTTTTAATTTATGCTTTTTGGTATTTGTTATCAATTTTGTACCTTTAAGAACCCAATCTTCAGTACCCATTTTTCACTAGGGAGCAAGATTACTGGCTTAACTGCGCTCTCTCCCTTTGGACTCTCCTTTTTCTCCACTAGGTCGCCTGTGTCTCCTCCCTAACCCCTCTCTACTCTTCCCAACTCTGAATTTCTGTGTGTTCCAGACGGTGGAGAACACTTAGGGAACTGATTACTGGCTGGATCTGTCTCCCTCCTTTTCATTCCCCCCATTTATCCTCCTGGCCACCTATGCCACCTTCTTCTTTCTTCTCTTCTCTGTATAACTCTGTGAACAACTCTGAGCGGTCCAGTTGTGGAGTGAACATAAGGAAGAGATTACTGAATAGCCCACTCTCTCCTCTATTGACTCCACCTCATCTCATTTGGGTCGCCTCTAACTCCCTCCTCACTCTTCTCTTCTCCGTATAACGCTGTAAACCTCTCTGGGCGAAACAAGTTTCAGGGCAAGACATACCAAGCAAATTCTCCAGCAGCAAGGAACACAGCCCTGAGCTCCAAGATACAGGCAGCCCAAAGTCACCCCAAAACCATAGACATCCCATAACTCATTACTGGACATTTCATTGCACTCCAGAGAGAAGAAATACAGCTCCACTCACCAGAACACTGACACAAGCTTCCCTAACCAAGAAAACTTGAC
>NW_011494942.1:14168536-14168900 GCF_000754665.1 Bison bison bison | reverse complement strand
TTCTCTGTTTCTTTCTCTTCTTCTTTTAAATAACATTGTATATCTGAAATTCCAAACTCTATTCTAGATTTTTAATTTATGCTTTTTGGTATTTGTTATCAATTTTGTACCTGTATTTTTTTTTTTATAACTTATGCAACCTTGTTTGTTCTTGTTTGTTTTTTTCTCTCTCTCTTTCTTTTTCTTCTTTTTTTAACATTGTATTTTTGAAATTCCAAACTCTACTCTAGATTTGTAACTTTTGCTTTTTTGGTATTAGTTATCTAATTTTGTACCTATATTTTCTTTATAATTTTTGCTAACCTTTGTTTGTTTTTGTTTGTTCGTTTTTTCTCTCTTTTCTTTTCCTTCTTCTTTTCTTAAC
>NW_011494942.1:14167354-14168436 GCF_000754665.1 Bison bison bison | reverse complement strand
GAATCATAGGGGTCCCAGAAGAAGAAGACAAAAAGAAAGACCATGAGAAAATACTTGAGGAGATAATAGTTGAAAACTTCTCTAAAATGGGGAAGGAAATAATCACCCAAGTCCAAGAAACCCAGAGAGTCCCAAACAGGATAAACCCAAGGCGAAACACCCCAAGACACATATTAATCAAATTAACAAAGATCAAACACAAAGAACAAATATTAAAAGCAGCAAGGGAAAAACAACAAATAAAACATAAGGGAATTCCCATTAGGATAACAGCTGATCTTTCAATAGAAACTCTTCAAGCCAGGAGGGAATGGCAAGACATACTTAAAGTGATGAAATAAAATAACCTACAGCCCAGATTATTGTACCCAGCAAGGATTTCATTCAAGTATGAAGGAGAAATCAAAAGCTTTTCAGACAAGCAAAAGCTGAGAGAATTCTGCACCACCAAACCAGCTCTCCAACAAATACTAAAGGATATTCTCTAGACAGGAAACATGAAAATGGTGTATAAATTTGAACCCAAAACAATAAAGTAAATGGCAACGGGATCATACTTATCAGTAATTACCTTAAATGTAAATGGGTTGAATGCCCCAACCAAAAGACAAAGACTGGCTGAATGGATACAAAAACAAGACCCCTACATATGTTGTCTACAAGAGACCCACCTCAAAACAGGGGACACATACAGACTGAAAGTGAAGGGCTGGAAAAAGATTTTCCATGCAAATAGAGACCAAAAGAAAGCAGGAGTAGCAATATGCATATCAGATAAAATAGACTTTAAAACAAAGGCTGTGAAAAGAGACAAAGATGGTCACTACCTAATGATCAAAGGATCAATCCAAGAAGAAGATATAACAATTATAAATATATATGCACCCAACACAGGAGCGCCGCAATATGTAAGACAAATGCTAACAAGTATGAAAGGAGAAATTAACAATAACACAATAATATTGGGAGACTTTAATACCCCACTCACACCTATGGATAGATCAACTAAACAGAAAATTAACAAGGAAACACAAACGTTAAACCATACAATAGACCAGTTAGACTTAATTGATATCTATAGG
>NW_011494942.1:14166026-14166480 GCF_000754665.1 Bison bison bison | reverse complement strand
CAAGTAAATTCCACAAAACAACTTCTGAAAGCCGGCAGAGGACATCAGGCACCCAGAAAAGCAACCCAAGTCTTCGAAAGGAGGTAGGGAAAAATATAAAAGACAAAAAAAGGGACAAAAGAGGGAGGGACGGAGTTCCGTCCCGGGAAGGGAGTCTTAAAAAGAGAGAAGTTTCCAAACACCAGGAAACCTTCTCACAGCCGAATCTGTGCCGAGCCTTGGAAGCACAGAGGGCAACATAACAGGGAGGAAAAATAAATAATTAAAACCCGCACATTGCGAGCCCTACGGTAACTCCCCCAGCGGAGAAGCAGCGCAGACGCCTGCATACGCCATTAGCAAGCGGGGGCTGGGCAGGGAGGCGCGGAGCGGGCTGCGTCGCAAGAATCTGGCCTGAATACCCCCGAGCACTATCTGAGCGAAATAATTTGGGCTAGCAAACCAGACTGTGGGA
>NW_011494942.1:14164971-14165126 GCF_000754665.1 Bison bison bison | reverse complement strand
GAAAGTGAAGAGGAACTCAAAAGCTTCTTGATGAAAGTGAAAGTGGAGAGTGAAAAAGTTGGCTTAAAGTTCAACATTCAGAAAACGAAGATCATGACATCCGGTCCCACCACTTCAGGGGAAATGGATGGGGAAACAGTGGAAACAGTGTCAGA
>NW_011494942.1:14161863-14164219 GCF_000754665.1 Bison bison bison | reverse complement strand
AGTCACCAGTCCAGGTTCGATGCACGGTACTGGATGCTTGGGGCTGGTGCACTGGGACGACCCAGAGGGAGGGTAGGGGAGGGAGGAGGGAGGAGGGTTCAGGATGGGGAACGCAGGTATACCTGTGGTGGATTCATTTCGATATTTGGCAAAACTAATACAATATTGTAAAGTTTAAAAATAAAATTAAATAAATAATAATAATAAAAGGAAATCTAAGCCTGAGGCTACAGGGGCACTCAAGGTTAAGATCTTGAAGACTTTTTATCACTCATAAAAATGATCCTTCAGAGAATACAGACAGCAGGAAGAGTTGACAAGCATGATTGTACATGAAAGAAAAGCAATAATATTAAGACAGTGAAATAGCAATTTGAGACTTTAATATATTTCAGTAGATTCTATTCTAACTTTTAAAAGAATCTAGAACATTATAGAATTTTCCTAAAATATAAGCTATGAAGTCACAGACCAAAAAAATAACTATCTAACCACAAAATAAGGTTGATTTAATTTCATGTCTCCCATGAGAATAGCTAGGCTTTCCAGGTGGCACTGTTGGGAGAGAACCCAGAACCTACCTGCCAATGAAGGACATGTAAGAAACAGAGGTTTGATCCCTGAGTTGGGAAAATCCCCTGGAGGAGGGCATGGCAACCGACTCTATTATTCTTGCCTGGAGAATCCCAGAGGAGCCTGGAAGGCTATAGTCCATGGGGTTACAAAGAATCAGACATGACTGAAGCAACTGAGCATAGATGCATGAGAAGAGCTGATGGATCCAAATGCTGTCAGTTGGCACCAGAGTTCACTTTAGGGAAAGTGTACTCATTTAAGGAAAATATTGTGATGAAATATTTAGATAAAGAAAGATGACCCTGAGAATAGGGATTATATACTCCTGACAATGATAAAACTAAACCAGTCTGTCCAAGAAGGTATCTGTAAGTTAAGTTGGGTAAAACAATAAGAGAGAATGAAGTAAAGTCCAGACAAAATGCTATCTGGCTGGAATGAAAGTTAGGACGAATGGCCAGGAAGGTTTTAAAGAACAGGGTGGTCTAATACAGTTTGAAATTAACAGCTAGATTGTTCTATATCCTTTGACCATTGTCACTTTATCTCTAGGTGACACACACAGCTTTACTTGTGAGTTGTATTTGGGAGGGAGGAAATCCAGGGAAAGGCATTGTACAGGGAAGAGATAATGACCTAGCTGCAAGATACAGATTGGACAACCCTGGTAGATGCCAGAAACCAGAGCCAGATGTAACTGACACTAAACACCTTACAGACTGAACAAATCTTGGAAGGGCGTCATACTTCTTAAGGGCAAGGTGACCCACACTGACATTGGTAACGTGGATAAGAAAGAACCCTTTTGAACCATTGCTTTAATTTGTATCTTAAACCACAAGGCAGTAATTTCCCTGAGGAATAAGTTTAGATATATGCAGTTTGGCAAACTTTAAAGCAAAATGCAACATTTAGCTGGACTTTGAGTTTTATTTGATGAAGATTTGAAGGAACATCAAACAGAAATACATATCTTCAATCAGAAATTAATTTCATTATTGTTTTACGTATTATTAGGCAAGTGTAGGTGCTGACTGAAATGAATTCCCTTAGTAATTTTAAACAACAATAATATTTTGTGCTTACTATGTTCCAGTTCCTTTTCTAGTGATAGATTAGATTATGTGAGTCCTTGCCTTATGGCAGAAAGTGAAGAGGAACTCAAAAGCTTCTTGATGAAAGTGAAAGTGGAGAGTGAAAAAGTTGGCTTAAAGTTCAACATTCAGAAAATGAAGATCATGACATCCGGTCCCACCACTTCAGGGGAAATGGATGGGGAAACAGTGGAAACAGTGTCAGACTTTATTTTTCTGGGCTCCAAAATCACTACAGATGGTGACTGCAGCCATGAAATTAAAAGACGCTTACTCCTTGGAAGGAAAGTTATGACCAACCTAGATAGCATATTCAAAAGCAGAGACGTTACTTTGCCAACACAGGTTCGTCTAGTCAAGGCTATGGTTTTTCCTGTGGTCATGTATGGATGTGAGAGTTGGACTGTGAAGAAGGCTGAGCGCCGAAGAATTGATGCTTTTGAACCGTGGTGTTGGAGAAGACTCTTGAGGGTCCCTTGGACCGCAAGGAGATCCAACCAGTCCATTCTGAAGGAGATCAGCCCTGGGATGTCTTTGGAAGGAATGATGCTAGAGCTGAAACTCCAGTACTTTGGCCACCTCATGCGAAGAGTTGACTCATTGGAGAAGACCCTGATGCTGGGAGGGATTGGGGTCAGGAGGAGAAGGGGACGACAGAGGATGAGATGGCTAGATGGCATCACCGA
>NW_011494942.1:14124595-14161763 GCF_000754665.1 Bison bison bison | reverse complement strand
GTTGGTGATGGACAGGGAGGCCTGGTGTGCTGCGATTCATGGGGTCACAAAGAGTCGGACACAACTGAGTGACTGATCTGATCTGATGGGCTTTGGTGAAGCACGGATGCAAAGAAACATAGAAGAATGAAGATGAGAGTTTCTCTTTCATATATAAATTCAAACTGATAAGGGATCTCTGCTCTATGATGCTGTGAAGACCCAGGCTTATTCTGACTGTTTCTCCACCATTGCTCAAGTCTTTTCCTCTCTGCCTGGTCCAATGGCTCACCCTCAAATCTTCATTATTCCAGAGGCAGGCAGGGAAATGAAAAAAAGGGGGAGGCCACAAAAAGAACTTAAGCACAAGGCCACAACCAGCTGGTATAGAAGAAAATTTAATTGAATTGTTGGGGACAAGTGGAAGGGGGCTCAGAGGGACTTTCTTTTAGCACAAAGAACATTCCTAGGGCTTTTATTTGGGCTTTGAATATGTGTGTATGTTTATTTGCTTTTTGTTGCTAAAAGGTAGAACTCGTTGTCTAAGGCCTCAAAGACTTTAATTTCACCAGATGCCAGAAAGGGGCATTCCTTCCTCCTGTACACAATAAGGGTTGCTAAGGTTAGTATTTAAAGAAGTCATTAAATCATACTGGGTGGGAGGATGGGACGAGAAATTCATGACACAAATGCCTCATTATGTAGACTATGCAAGGGAGCAAAAACATCCGCCCCCAAACTGGATCATGCATGATCTTTTGAGGTTAACAAAAGGAACGTCATGGTAGAAATGATGGAAATCTGCAAGAATGAAGTCCTCAGAGCCAATCCTGTCATTCTCCCTGCTTTCATCTCCCCTAAAATTGGCTCATTATACTACTAGAAAAATATACCACAGAATGAAGTTATGTTCCAAAAAAGAAAGAAAAAAGTATTGCCTAGAGTATTCTCCATACAAGAATATTATTTCCTTTTATATTGAACATGTATGTACTTAAGTCAGCCTAGCAATTAGTTGGATTGAGGCAAGTGTCTGCTCTGTCCTTATTAAAATATGACTGTGATTTGGTTTAAATATGTCCATGTAAAAATATGTTTTCATCTTTAACGATTTATATCTATTTGGAGAGGCTGCTGTAAGCATTTACTGCACTCTATGACTTCAATTAGGATGATATTTATTACTGAATATTGTGCAACCAACAGGTGATGATAACAGACTTTAAAGAACACCCATATTCTCATGGCAACAATTTGCAATAGTGCTGTAGGGATAAACAAGGGGGCCAAGAAGAGGTTTTCTGTTAACATTCAGGTTTGCACTTTGCACACCTGTATTAATGACATCCACCTACAGGGTGAAAAAAAAAAAAAAAACAAAGGACGTACTTGTGGGCTCTTGGCAATATTTAAACATGAGAAAACACCTGCTCATTGAGACCCTTCTGTGTACATGTGTTCAAAACAATACATCAGATTCTGTCAGAAGGCTAAAGAGATGATTTGATATCTGCTACAGTCAACATCTGCTGTTTTTACCCAGCATTCTGCCTTTCTTTTCCCGAATACAACATTCTGATTTTATTTAGGGAAATCCTCCACTGTCGTGGCATGGATTTAGCTGCTAGAACTTCTACCTCCAGGTTTGGTTTCTTGACCCAAGGTTGGCCAATGTGAGTGACAGTGATTGGTTCAGAGTTAACATGTGACCAAGTGCTGGGCCAATGAAGAGCTGTGTGTGTGTGTGTGTGTGTGTGTGTGTGTGTGCACACCCACGGATGTGTGTGTTAGTCACTCAGTCATATCCAACTCTTTGTGACCCCATGGACTACAGCCTGCCAGGCTCCTCTGTCCATGCAATTCTCTAGGCAAGAATACTTGAGTGGGTTGCTATTTCCTCTTCCAAATGAAGAGGCATACTTAGGATATTTGTAGAAACAGGGAGTGTCATTTAATTTCACAGAAGTTTGCAAAACTGGTAGGATTTACACCTGGACACCTCACTACAGCGTGGAAAGCTCCTGCCTGAGAATAAAGCCAACAGAAAGAGGAAACAGAACTGGGGAAGAGAGAAACTTGTGCTCTTTTTTAAAAAACATTTTAAAAATTGATGCATAATTACTTTACAAAGTTGTGTTAGTTTCAAGTGTACAGCAAAGTGATTCAGTTATTCTTTTTAAGATTCTTTTCTATTATATATAATTACAAGATATTGAGTATAGTTCCCTGTGCCATACAGTAGGTCCTTGTTTACCTATTTTATATGTAGCAGTGTGAAATTGTTAATCTGAAACTCCTAATTTATCTCCCCTCCAACTTGCCGTTCTCACCATTATTCCCCTTGGTAACTATAAGTTTGTTTTCTATGTCTATGATTCTGTTGATGTTTTGTAAATAAATTCATTTGTATCATTTTTTTTTAGATTCCACATATAAATGATATCATATGATGTTTGTTTTTTTCTGACTTTACATAATACAATAATCTCTAGGTCCATCCATGTTGTGACAAATGTTGTTATTATAAAAGTCTAGATACATCCATACTTGAAGTTCAGCCCCTTGTGTAGGCATACAGTTAAGCTGAAGCTCCAATACTGTGGCCACATGATGTGAGGGGCTGACTCATTAGAAAAGAGCCTGATGCTGGGAAAGATTGAGGACAGGAGAAGAGACCAACAGAGGATGGGATGGTTGAATGGCAACATCCAGTCAATGGACTTGAGCTTGAGCAAACTCCAGGAGGTAGTGAAGGATAGGGAAGCTTGGCATGCTACAGTCCATGGGGTCACAGAGTCAGACATGACTGACTGAGCAACTACAACAAATTTCCACTTTACACATAAGTAGTTCTCTGCTGGGTAGTTGCACTGTAATTCAGTTCAGTTCAGTTCAGTCACTCAGTTGTGTCCAACTCTTCGTGACCCCATGAACTGCAGCACTCCAGGCCACCCTGTCCATCACCAACTCCCGGAGTTCACCCAAACCCATGTCCATAGAATTGGTGATGCCATCCAACCATCTCATCCTCTGTGGTCCCCTTCTCCTCCTGCCCTCAATCTTTCCCAGCATCAGGGTGTTTTCAAATGAGTCAGCTCTTTGCATCAGGTGGCCAAAGTATTGGAGTTTCAGCTTCAACATCAGTCCTTCCAATGAACACCCAGGACTGATTTCGTTTAGGATGGACTGGTTGGATCTCTTTGCAGTCCAAGAGACTCTCAAGAGTCTTCTCCAACACCACAGTTCAAAAGCATCAATTCTTCATATTCACATAGTTTTAGATATTTAGATTGCTTCTAAGTTTTGGCTGTAATAAACAAATTGTGGAAAAATGATATTTAATTTGTTCCTTACAGCATTTTTTTTCAACTTGAAAACCTTTAGATATAACTGTTTTCTACAGTCTCTACTACTTGCTACTTGCTATGGTCAAGTGTTCTGTCTTCTTTAGTTACTTCTGAGCATCAATTCCTAGAAATGGTATTACTAGGATAAAAAGTTTGCATTTTTTTCTGGATTTTGTCATTTAGTTCCAGTCTGCCTTCTAGATACTTGTATCAATTTCTTCAGCAGTAAAAGTGTGTACCTTTATGGTTGCACTCACATGGACACTGAGGATTATCATTTCTTTCCAACTTTGCCAATCTGATTGGTAAAATTATTATCTCCTTGGCATTTCTATGCTATTAATTGAGTATACACATATGCAGGGTATTTATATTTCTTTTGTTTCCCTTCTTAAAGGACTGATTATTCATATATTCATTACTCAGATAGAATTTTGATAGACCCATAGAAACTGCAGCCAGTGGTGGGGTGTGATTGAAGGGAAAAGTAAAGGAAAAGGAAGGAGAAAGGTACCATCCTGTCTGAAAAGCCCATATGCTTCTCTTCCTATAAACTTCTCTTTCTGCTTTTAGGGAGTAGGTCCTTAAAAGAATGAATGAAGCAGGCTGAACTTCAAGAACCCAAGGAAAGGCAAAAGGTCATCTGCTGTATCAAACTGACTAATAAGCCCCGGGACTGTTTAAATGTGGCTTATGGTGTTGATCTTTACTTTATGTGAAAAGAACCTCTTTGAAACTGGTAGACATCCTTTAGCCTTTCTAAAATATAGTTTACATAAAATCTGGTCAGTTTTTATGGGTGCATTTGTTCTCTCAGGCTCAGTCCCAAAGGCATCCCCCTTGTAATGTTCTCCTTTTTGCCATGTAACATTCACTTTGTGAATGCCTTTTAAAAATCTAGGCTCCTTTATTTCCTGAAATTATTTTAAGATTGTATTAAGACAATCCTGATTCATCTAAATTAAACTGTCTTTTCTTTTAACATTTTGTCTCAAGAAATCCTTCTCCTTAGTAATTCTAAAAGTTGAAAGGCTGAATGATTCTCATTTAAAAAAAAAAGATGTAGCATTCAATTATATGAGGGTTCTGTCATGAACATAGTTAGATATCAGTTTGCTCTGCAAACTAGATCAATAAATAGTTATGGACTATCTTGTGTCACTATTTGTACTGTAGACTGTGACTATTCTTAACTTATGAATGAAATAAATGGGCCTATGAGATTAATTTTTGTATTTGTATCTTTAACCCATACCATAAGATTTGAGGATGCTTATAAAATGACTTACAATAAAATAATTACTCATCTCAGAAAATTTTGCAAGTACATGAGAGTTAAGCACTTAGCACAGAACGTGGCTTACAGTAAACACACAACAAGCATTGGCTATAACACAGTAACATAAAATAAAAAAAGGAAATCAAAGCAAAAATAAAATAAAAAGTAGGAAGTTAATACAAAGAATTACATGTCTTAAGACAACATATAAATATTGCCATGTGACCAACCCCCCTCAGTTTTCACTGAAATCACTGAATCAGTGGACCTCAAATACAATGCTAAAATAAATGCCTATGCATGTAGGCATTTTCAAACAGAAATAATGTCATTTGCAAACAAAAATAATTTTACTTCTTCCTTTCTGATTTTGATAGCTTTTATTTCTTTTTCTTATCTGATTGCTCTTGCTACTACTTCCAGTATTATGCTGAATGAAAGTGGCAAGAGTGGATGTCTTTGTCTTGTAGCAAATCCTTGTATTAAAAGAAAAACTTTCAATTTTCCCTATTGATTACAATGCTAGATATGGGATTCTCATAAACAGCTTTTATGTGTTAAGGAGAGAATGTCGTTTTATACTTATTTTGCTGAGCGATTTTATCATGAATGGACACTTGACCTTGTTAGCTGCGTTTTCTGTATCTATTTCAATAATCATGTGGTTTTATCTTTCATTTTGTTAATACAGTATATTACATTAATTGATTTGCAAATGTTAAATCAACCTTGCATCCCACGATGAATCCTACTTGATCCTGGTGTATAACCTTTTGATACTGATATTGTGAAAATGCCCATGCTACTCAAAGCAATATACAGATTCAATACCACCTCTATAAAAATTCCAAAGCTATTCTTCACAGAAATAGAAAAAAAAAAAAAAGCAGCTCTAAAATCTATATGGAGCTACAAAAATCTCTGAATAGCTAAAGCAATCTTGAGAAAGAAAACCAGAGTTCAAGGCTCCATATTTTCTGACTTCAAATAAATTACAAAGATATAGCAATAAAAGCAGTATGGTACTGACAATATATATATATACACACATACACACACACCAATGGAGCAAAGAGAGCCCTGAAATCCAAGCACATATGGTCAACTAATTTTTATCAAGCATTCAAAGAATACACAATGGGGAAAGGACTGCCTCTTCAAAAAATAGTGATGGGAAAAACAAAGATACACATATAAAACAATGAAATTGAACTTGTATATCAGACAAAAATTGACTCAAAATAGATTAAAGACTTAACTATAAAACTTGAAGTCATAAAACTCCCAGGGGGAAAACTCCTAGATATTAGTTTTAGCAATAACATTTTGGAATGACATCAAAGCTCAGACAAGAAAGCAAAAATAAACAAATGAGACAACATAATACTAGAAAAAATTATACATAGCAAACAACCAAATAAACAACAAAAAACTAGAAAGACAAATAATGAGATAATAGTAAATGTTTGCAATCTACATGTCTCATAAGAGATTAATATAAAAAATAACCCAATTAAAAAATGGGAAAAGGACCTGATTAGACATGTTTTCCAAATAAAACATATAAAGACCAACAAATATATGAAAAAGTGTTCAACATCACTAATCATCAAGATTATGCAGCTCAAAATCACAATGAGGTAGCATTTCACACCTGTTAGGGTGGCTATTATTTAAAAATATTAAAATAAAAGATAAATGTTGGTGAGATTGTAGAGAAAATGGAACCCTCATACACTGCTTAGTACAGTCATTATGGAAAATTGTATGGAGGGTCCTTAAAAAACTGAAAATAGACTTTCTGTATGATTCATCAATCTCTCTCCTGGTATCTAACCAAAAGAAATGAATCTTTTTGAGTACCTCAAATAGATATCTGTGTTCCCATGTTCATTGCATCATTATTCACAATAGTCAAGATATGGATGTGTGCATTAATGTTTAAATGGGTAAAGAAACACAGTGGAAAATTATCCAGCCCTAAAATAAGAGATCTTGCCATTTGTAACAACATGAGTGAAACTAGAGAACATTATGCTAAGTGAAATATGCCAGATACAGAAAAAAGACACATGATCTTACTTATATGTGAAATCTAAAAAAGTTGAATACTTGGAAGCAGAGAGTAGGACAGTGGCCTGGAGAATTCCATGAACAGAGGAGCCTGGCAGGCTACAGTCCATGGGGTCCCAGAGTCGGACATGACTGAATAACTTTCACTTTTCCAAGCATAAGGACATGAGATTTTTTTGCTTTAAAAGATAAATGACTATGCAGTTGTAAGAAGGCAAATCTGATGGGATGACAAAATGATGGTGTGTTTCTAGGCATTAAGGCAAATTTTTGCCAGTGGTTTGCAATTGTTTGAGGTATGTTTGAAATTAATGGTAAGCATATATTTTAGTGACAAAATAAGTGCTAAGGGAAATTTAAGTGTATTATATTTTTATTACTTTAATTGAAGTGAAGTTCATTTACAATGTTGTGTTAGTTTCTGGTGTACAGCAAAGTGACTCAGGTTATATATATATGCATATATATTCTTTTTCATATTATGTACATGAGGCTATAAAAAAATTTTACTTTTAAAAAGAAATGTAATAGCCCCCAGGTAACACTGACATTCAAATTAGTAAGGAAACAGCTCCTTATGTTTGAAATCTATTTAGAATTTACCAGCACATATGATTGGAGAAGGCAATGGCAACCCACTCCAGTACTCTTGCCTGGAAAATCCCATGGATGGAGGAGCCTGGTAGGCTGCAGTCCATGGGGTCGTTAAGAGTCGGACATGACTGAGTGACTTCACTTTCACTTTTCACTTTCATGCATTGGAGAAGGAAATGGCAGCCCACTCCAGTGTCCTTGCCTGGAGAATCTCAGGGACGGGGAAGCCTGGTGGGCTGCTGTCTATGGGGTCGCACAGAGTCAGACACGACTGAAGCGACTTAGCAGCAGCAGCAGCAGCAGCACATATGATATGCTACAAATATTTGCTCAGTTTCAGTTCTCTTGACTGATTCAGTGAAGATAATTAGATTAATACTTCTATTTAAAAGTAGTGGCAGATAAAACCAAAGTTGCATATCTTGCCAGTAAGCCTGCTTACCAATTCATATATACAGATTGACCCACCAGCAAATTTTCACTTTGAGAACTTTACTCAAACAAAAATTGAAATAATTGTTCATGATGTTATAGAAGCCCAAACAGTTTGGCAACAAGGATTGGGAAAAAAACTCTGGTGGTGGTGGTTTTGTCACTACTTGTCATTAGCTGTGTCTGACTTGTGACACCATAGATGGTAGTCTGCCGGGCTCCTGTGTCCATGGGATTCTCCAGGCAAGAATACTGGAGTGGATTGCCATTTCCTTCTCCAGGGAATCTTCCTGACCCGGGGATTGAACTCAGGTCTCCTGCATTGCAGGCAGACTCTTTATCAACTGAGCTACACAGGAAGCCCATTAGGGAAAAAACTCTAAGTTTTACTATTTTGTCATATTCATTTGCCACAAATATAAAAGGTCCATTTTTTCTTATTTTGCTGAGATATTTCTATAAAACTTCTGGAATTAATGCAATGCCCTGCAAGGTGAAAGATTTTGCTTTCTGGCATTTTAAGAAATAGTAGACATGATGATATAATTATTAGCATACCCACTAATAATGATGAGCTCAAGAAACAAAAATTAAGGTTCTGAGGCTCTCTTAAAAAAATGATTAATTGTGATTGTACTTTAATGGAAACTAGATGGTTTATATTTTAAAAATTGTGTAAACCTAATTGCATTTATTATGCTACTAAATGTGAAAAATATTCAAATATAGTTATACTAAAAGAAATACATAAATCATTTTTAAAAATTTTATTCAAGCAAAATACAGGCAACATTTTCCGTAAACATATGGTTTCTGAGAAACTTGACCACATTTGACAGGAAACTAACAATGATCAAATCCTTATATGTCTTTTTTTGTAGTTGAAACACCCTCGTTATTAAGAGTTATTGAAGATTATATTTTAAAATTTTCCTTCCAATTCTTAAAATGTTACCAATATCTTCCATGGGGCTATTTTCAAAGTGTAATATGATATCAAAATGGAAAGTCTATGCAAAATAAATTCTCATACAAAAATTTAGAAGAAAGAAAAAATTCTAAAACTGTTCAACTCAGAGTAAAAGATTTTAGGGTAAATATGTCTAATAATGTATGCACAGCTATTTGGACCTGTTGTAACCTGTAGACTATTGCTGTGTAAACTGTCTACTCTATCCAATTTTAAATCTTTGGAAAAACAATCTTCATTGTATCATTTATTCTGATTCATAAATAAGTAAAGACTAAATGGGATATTCTTAGGGAAATATTTTAAGTGAATTTTCCTTTTTCTCTTCAGTCATCTTGGAAATAAACTTGTGTTCACAGTTTTAGTTTAAAAACTACTTGCTAAAAAATGATCAAAGAGGAAATGTTTATTTATCAGAGTGTTTACATGCATTTTAATGTTTTCTTGTGTGCACAAGAACATAAAACAATAATTTATTTCCTCTACAGTTTGTGTTTTACAACATGAATACTTATTCAGTTCAGTTGCTCAGCCATGTCCGACTCTTCGAGACACCATGAACTACAGCATGGCAGGCCTCCCTGTTCATCACCAACTCCCAGAGTTTACCCAAACTCATGTCCATTGAGTTGGTGATGCCATCCAACCATCTCATCCTCTGTTGTCCCCTTCTCCTCCTGCCCTCAATCTTGCTCAGCATCAGGGTCTTTTCAAATAAGTCAGCTCTTTGCATCAGGTGGCCAAAGTACTGGAGTTTCAGCTTTAGCATCAGTCTTTACAGTGAACACCCAGGACTGAACTCCTTTGGGATGGACTGGTTGGATCTCCTTGCAGTCCAAGGTACGCTGAAGAGTCTTCTCCAACACCACAGTTCAAAAGCATCAATTCTTCAGCGCTCACCTTTCTTTATAGTCCAACTCTCACATCCATACATGACCACTGGAAAAACCATAGCCTTGACTAGACGGACCTTTGTTGGCAAAACAATGTCTCTGCTTTTTAATATGCTATCTAGGTTGGTCATAACTTTCCTTCCAAGGAGTAAGCGTCTTTTAATTTCATGGCTGCAATCACCATCTGAAGTGATTTTCGAGCCCAAAAAAATAAAGTCTGACACTGTTTCCACTGTTTCCCCATCTATTTCCCATGAAGTGATGGGACCAGATGCCATGATCTTCGTTTTCTGAATGTTGAGCTTTAAGCCAACTTTTTCAGTCTCCTCTTTCACTTTCATCAAGAGGTTTTTAGTTCTTCTTCACTTTCTGTCATAAGGGTGATGTCATCTGCATATCTGAGGTTATTGATATTTCTCCCAGCAATCTTGATTCCAGCTTGTGCTTCTTCCAGCCCAGCATTTCTTAGATGTAGTCTGCATCTAAGTTAGATAAGCAGGGTGACAATAGACAGCCTTGACATACTCCTTTTCCTATTTGGAACCAGTCTGTTTTTCCATGTCCAGTTCTAACTGTTGCTTCCTGACCCGCCTACAGGTTTCTCAAGAGGCAGGTCAGGTGGTCTGGAATTCCCATCTCTTTCAGAATTTAAGGTTTTGGCATATTCAATAAAGCAGAAATATATGTTTATCAGGAACTCTTGCCTTTTCAATGGTCCAGCGGATATTGGCAGTTTGATCTCTGCTTCCTATGCCTTTTCTAAAACCAGCCTGAACATCTGAAATTTCACAATTCATGTATTGTTGAGGCCTGGCTTGGAGAATTTTGAACATTACTTTATTACTGTGTGAGATGAGTGCAATTGTGCAGTAATTTGAGCGTTCTTTGGCATTGCCTTTCTTTGGGATTGGAATGAAAACTGACCTTTTCCAGTCCTGTGGCCACTGCTGAGTTTTCCAAATTTGTTGGCATACTGAATGCAGCAGTTTCACAGCACCATCTTTCAGGATTTGAAATAGCTCAACTGGAATTTCATCACCTCCACTCACTTTGTTCGTAGTGATGCTTCCTAAGGCCCACTTGACTTCACATTCCAGGATGTCTGGCTCTAGTTGAGTGATCACACCATCGTGATTATCTGGGTTGTGAAGATCTTTTCTTGTACAGTTCTTCTGTGTATTCTTGCCACCTTTTCTTAATATCTCCTGCTTCTGTTAGGTACATAGTTTCTGTCCTTTATTGTGCCCATCTTTGCCTGAAATGTTCCCTTGGTATCTCTAATTTTCTTGAAGAGATCTCTAGTCTTTCCCATTCTATTGTTTTCCTTTATTTCTTTGCGTTGATCACTGAGGAAGGCTTTCTTATCTTTCCCTAATATTCTTTGGAACTCTACATTCAAATGGGTATATCTTTCCTTTTTCCTTTGCTTTTTGCTTCTCTTGTTTTCTCAGCTATTTGTAAGGCCTCCTCAGACTCCCATATTGCTTTTGTATTTCTTTTTCTTGGGGGTGTTCTTGCTCCCTCTCTCTGTACAGTGTCATGAACCTCCATCCATAGTTCATCAGGCAACCTGTCTATCAGATCCAGTCCCTTAAATCTATTTCTCACTTCCACTGTATAGTCATAAGGGATTTGATTTAGGTCATACCTGAATGGTCTAGTGGTTTTCTCCACTTTCTTCAATTTCAGTCTGAATTTGGCAATTAGGAATCTGAGCCACAGTCAGCTCCCAGTCTTGTTTTTGCTGACTGTATAGAGCTTCTCCATCTTTGGCAGCAAAGAATATAATCAATCTTATTTTGGTGTTGACCATCTGGTGATGTTCATGATAGAGTCTTCTCTTGTGTTGTTGGAAGAAGGTGCTTGCTATGACCAGTGTGTTCTCTTGACAAAACGCTATTAGTCTTTTCCCTGCTTCATTCTGTAATCCAAGGCCAAATTTGCCTGTTACTCCTGGTGTTTCTTGACTTCATACCTTTGCATTCCAGTCCCGTATAATGAAAAGGACATCTTTTTTGAGTATTAGTTCTGAAAGGTCTTGTAGGTCTTCATAGAACCGTTCAACTTCAGCTTCTTCAGCGTTATTGGTTGGGGCATAGACTTAGAATACCGTCATACTGAACAGTTTGCCTTGGAAATGAAAAGAGATCATTCTGTCGGTTTTGAGATTGCATCCAAGTACTGTATTTCGGACTCTTTTGTTGACTATGATGGCTACTCCACTTCTTCTAAGGGATTCCTGCCCACGTAGTAGATATGATTGTCATCTGATTTAAATTCCCCCATTCCAGTCCATCTTAGTTTGCTTATTCCTAGAATGTCAACATTCACTCTTGCCATCTCCTGTTTGACCACTTCCAATTTGCCTTGATTTATCAACCTAACATTCCAGGTTCCTATACAATATAGTTCTTTACAGCATTGGACCCTGCTTCTATCCCCAGTCACATCCACAATTGGGTGCTGTTTTTGCTTGACTCCATCCCTTCATTCTTTCTGGAGTTATTTTTCCACTGAATACTTTTAATTAGACCTAATAATAAGCACAAATTACATTATTTAGGGCATTCTGTTACTTGTAAGGTAATAGGGATCTCGGACTTGCAACTGACATTCAGGGGGGAAAAAGACTAAAACAAAAATAAGTATAAAAACAAAAACATCCACGCAAAAATCTGTTATCCAACATAGCTGTTTTGTTTGTGATTTGGAGCTTTATTTACCTTGACAAAAAAAGAATTATAAGCAATAAAGAAACACTGATTGGTGCTGATGGTTAATAGGTAACGACTTTGTTCTCGTGAGCTTCCCAGGGGGCTCAGAGATAAAGAATCTGCTTGCCAATGCAAGAGATGTGGGTTCAATCCCTGAGTCAGGAAAATCCCCTGGGTGAGGAAATGGCAACCCATTCCAGTATTCTTGCCTGAAAAATCCCATGGACAGAGGAGTCTGGCAGGCTACAGTCCATGGGGTGGCAAAGAGTCAAACCCAACTGAGTGAATTAGCACACACACGCATACATTTCTCTTCTAGGAAGGGAAGATGTAATCAGAGCTTGATTTTGCTCAGTAATTGTAGCTTTTACAGTTATATACTTGTGGTTTGAAAAAACTTCATTCAAATCCCTGCATGAAAAAAAGCTTTTATTGTGAATCTGAAACTCTCTAGGTTCTAGGTTGCACTTCATTGAAACTTTTTTTTTTAAACCAAAGTTTATTAGGATATTAAATGGTTGAGTTAGAACAGACTGTATTTAAAACTGCAGAAATAAAATAAATCAAGTTCTTGTTGCCAGTATTATCATTTCCAATGATTTAAAATTTGTGTGGATGAGAAAAGTCATTTGATAACTTGTTTAATATCTCTTATTAATTCAAAAGAATTAGAAAGTTGCTTTGAGATATTTGAAAAAAAAATAAAGCAAAGCTATTCTTGAGTTTGTTAAGCTCTTCGAACAAGTCTAAGGGGAACAATATCCTATCAACATCAGCATTACATGAGTGAAGAAATCAAGTTAGGTATTGAGTGAACATTTGAGAGGTGACGTGAGTGATCGCAGAGCTCTCACTTCACAGCCAGCCACCTGGAAAGAGTCCCAGCCCTGCTGTCACCATTGTGTGATATTGGGGAGGTTCCTTACCTTCCCAAGCCTCAATTCCCTCATTTGTCCTCAGCAACAGAATTGTTATGAGAATGAATATAATGTGGGGATTCCTGAGAACCTTTCAGTGGAGTCCCCAACACTGAAACTACTTTCATAATAATGCTAAAACATCATTCGCTTTGTTCTCATTCTCTCTTGAGAGTTCAGCACAGTTTTTCAGAGCCTAGATCATGTGAGATGTCACAACAGATTGAATGCCAAGCAGAAATGAGAATCCAGCTGTCTGTTATTAAGTCAGACTTTTAAAAGATTTACAAAATGAAAGAGTGCCTCTCCTCTCATGAAATTGTTTTGTTTTTGAAAACATAGTTATTATTTATAAAACTATGCTCTTGGGGTTAGCATGTAATGGGTTTGTTAATGTTTTTTAAAATAAATTAATGCAAAGTATATTTAAATTTTCTCAGTTTTAATTTATAAAACAGTGATACAGTAAATATCCATGGATATAACACACATAAACAAAAGTTCTTTGGATCCTCAATAATGTATAAAAGTGTAACGGGTCCTAAATAAAATGGCTTGAAACTTACTGATTTAAATTAATTGCTTGACAAATTTTTTTTCTGTATAACAAATTAACAAGTTAGAAAATAATTCTGTTACTCTATGTAGCCCAAATTTGCTTGCAGAATATGTAATAACTGAGGTGCCTCTTGAGAAATCTCTATGCAGGTCAGGAAGCAACAGTTAGAACTGGACATGGAAAAACAGATTGGTTCCAAGTCAGGAAAGGAGTGTCAAGGCTGTATATTGTCACCCTTATTTAACTTAGATGCAGAGTACATGGTGAGAAACGCTGGGCTGGAAGAAGCACAAGCTGGAATCAAGATTGCCGGGAGAAATGTCAATAATCTCAGACATGCAGATGACACCACCCTTATGGCAGAAAGTGAAGAAGAACTAAAGAGCCTCTTAATGAAAGTGAAAGAGGAGAGAGAAAAGGTTGGCTTAAAGCTCAACATTCAGAAAATTGAGATCATGGCATCCAATCCCATCACTTAGTGGCAAACTTATGGGGAAACAGTGGCTGACTTTATTTCAGGGGGCTCCAAAATTACTGCAGATAGTGATTGCAGCCATGAAATTAAAAGATGCTTACTCCTTGGAAGGAAAGTTATGACCAACCTAGACAGCATATTCAAAACCAGAGGCATTAGTTTGTCAACAAATGTCCATCTAGTCAAAGCTATGGTTTTTCCAATGGTCATGTATGGATGTGAGAGTTGGACTATAAAGAAAGCTGAGCACCGAAGAATTGATGCTTTTGAAGTGTGGTGTTGGAGAAGACTCTTGAGAGTCCCTTGGACTGCAAGGAGATCCAACCAGTCCATCCTAAAGGAGTTCAGTCCTGGGTGTTCATTGGAAGGACTGATTTTGAGGTTGAAACTCCAATACTTTGGCCACCTGATGCAAAGAGCTGACTCAGTTGAAAAATCTCTGATGCTGGGCAAGATTGAGGGCAGGAGGAGAAGGGAACGACAGAGGATGAGATGGTTGGATGGCATCACCAACTCAATGGACATGAATTTGGGTAAAATCTAGGAGTTGGTGATGGACAGGGAGGCCTGGCATGCTGTAGTCCATGGGGTCGCAAAGAGTTGGACACGATTGAACAACTGAACTGAACTGAACTAATAGCGATATTATTTCTCTACTTTTTAATAAATAGACGAGAGTGGTAATTCTTAACTTTGGCTATACATTAGAGTCGTCTGTGAAATTTTTAAATAAAATACTGTTGTGTTTGCCATCACATCGTGTCACTGATAGTCTATAAAAATTCTTTGTACAGATTAATTTCACCATTAAGTAACTAAGAATTACCTTATCTAAGTAAGCATTTTACCCCCAAACCAAAATGTCCCAGATTCTGCTTTCTGTTATAGCTGTGTAGGTTCATGCCTAACTCCTAGTTGACCCTGAGCAGCCCCTGGGAGACTCCAATGTGTGAAACATTTTTTCCTGTGGCCCCCTTGAATGTAGCAGATTATGTAAGTTTTCAAGTAAAATTAACTGAATAAATGACTGAAAGAGGAAATGCCTAACTGAAGACTTCTACTTACTTTATAGAGCAAACAGAATTCCCCAGATGGCCCCCGAGTACAGTGCTCAATGTCCCCCCATTCCAGTGACAGCTGCTGCTGCTAAGTCGCTTCAGTCGTGTCCTACTCTGTGTGACCCCATAGACGGCAGCCCACCAGGCTTCCCTGTCCCTGGGATTCTCCAGGCAAGACCACTGGAGTGGGTTGCCATTTCCTTCTCCAATGCATGAAAGTGAAAGTGAAGTCGCTCAGTCGTGTGCAGTGACAGCAGCAATGTGTAAAATCCATTCTAACTTCTTTCAAGTCTGTATAAATTCAGGAAGCCCTGAGAGTTGATGAATGTGCAGTGTTCTATTCTTTTAAAGCCCAGAGGCACTGGCCATCCTGTAGAAATCAACATTAATAAGTCATATCAGAAAGTGGAATGAGAACCAAACAACTGTAACAGTTTTGGGGAGACTTTGTCCCTGTTGCAGTTTTTCTTCAAAGACAAGAGATCCAATGCTACTGAGCAAAGTGAGAAGATTTGGAAATATGGTATTTGTTGTGTCTGGGGCATACGTGACTTCTTCTGCACACAGAAGCATAGTGGCAGAGGTATCTCTGTGAGGCAGGACACATCTCAGAGGGAGAAATCCAGTCATGCCAGTAAAGTCAGCCTCAGAGACTATGCCCAGAGGACAACTTCACCCCACTGTATCTTATGTGAGGTCAAAGTAGAGCCTCCCTCTGCAGTGACTTCTCAGTGAGAATGACACTCTCTAACAAACTTGAACCCTAAGGATTACAGCTCTTGGTCAAAGTTCCTTTAATTCACATGTGCTGCCATTTAATGAGATGCAAAAAAAATCTGAGGAGACGATTCCTGAGGCTCCATCACATAGGCCCTCAAATATTAACTTCTTTCTCTCAGCAGCCAACCCTTTATTGAGAGATTAAAGATGTGGTGGTGGTGGTGGAGGCGGGGGGGGTTTGTTTTTTCTTTGTCTTTATGTAACATATTTATTGAGATAAAATTTACTTACCAGAAATTCGCTTATTTATATTATATAAATCACTGATTTTTTTTAGTATACTCACAGAGTTACACAATCACTATCAGTCTTAGAACATATTTGTTACCCTAATAAGAACTTCTCTGTACACATTAGCAGTCTATCCACATTATCCACAACCCTCTCTACCCCTAGTCCTGGATGTTGACATAGAACAAATAGAGTGCTTGCTATTTCTCCAGCAAAAATAGCTTTACTCAAGATTAGCAAAGAATTGCAATTTGTGGTCTGTAACCAAGGCAAGCCATATGCAAGTCCCCTCCTTCCACTCACACACACACAGCAAGGAGAAACTAACTCTCTCAAAGAGGGAAAAAGAACTTTGGGAAGGCTATAATAAACAAAGAGTCTATTGGAGGAATTGAGAATTCAAACCATAGTGGTTTTTCATTGACTGAGTTGTGACAGTCTCTCATTGGCTGAATTCTTGCCAGGGAAAAGAAGTCTCTCTTCTTCCTATTGGACTCTGCTATCACCATAGGGTATGAGAGCTCCCCTTTCTGGCCTCCTGACTCTATTTTAATTTGGGTTTATGTTCATTAATTTTTACATTTCCCCCTTTTGATCAGTCTTTCTCTGAAAACATCACTGACTGAGTCAGATTTTCAGTTCCAGAAGTTTTTGTCCTTCTGTGTCAAGAAGGGCTTTTCCTGAGGGAAAAGCCTTCAGAGAGAAAATTCACATATGAAAACCTATTAGGGTCCCATTGCAGCAACAAGGAGTGGTAGGAGGGAGAACTCTCAGGCAGTTTTTATTTTAAATCCTTATGTTATCAAGGTCACAGACACTGGGGAGCATCTTAACTGTTATATCATCATCAAAGGTTAACAGACAAATATCCAACAAGTTTGGTACAGATGCCCTGGGAAAGCTTTATCAATTGTCACCTACTAAATTCCAGGAAATCTTTACTTTCAGGTCGCAAAATGATGTACAGGTCTAGTCAGGGTTCTTTTTTGTTTTTTGTCCTTGCACTTCTTTGCAGCATGAGGGCTTTCTTTAATTGCAGCATGTGGGGGTTTCTCTGGTTATGGTACATGGGCTCTAGAGTGTGTAGGCTCAGCAGTTGCAGTGTGTAAGCTTAGTTGCCCTGAGGTATATGGGATCTTAGTTCAATAACCAGGGATTGAAACCACATCCCTTGTATAGAAAGGCAGATTCTTAGCCACTGGACCACCAAGGAAGTCCTGTGGTGCTTTCTTTAGGTATGTCATGTGAATCCAAGAGTCTGTTTCCTTGGAGCTTGACAAGACAAGTATTGATTATCAGTACCAGATAGGCCCTTCTCCAGAGAAATTGAAAACAGTTCTTGAGGTATCATTTCCAGTAGACAAAAGCTTCAGATTGCAAGGTGTGATATTAAGGTCTTCATCTTCCAAAAGATCACTTGAAAAGATTGCTCCACCAAAGCATGGTTATTTTGAATAGAAGCAATTGCTCCTTTCCAATATTAAAGTATCTCTCATTCTATCTGTTCTGGGTCAAAAAGGACTGGTACTGGTAAGCACAGTAGAAGTGTTGTAAAACCATCCAAACAGCACAGACTTGCTGAAGTATCTGACCAGTAAAATGGGTTCCTTGATTATGAAGTTTGAGAGAAATTATTCAGTTAGGGATAATTTTTTCCAAAGAGGCAGTACCCATATGTTGGGGAGGCTTCAATTCAGTGTAAAAACATATACCATGACTAAAAGATATACATATATGTATATATTTCATATGTGTATATATACACACATATGAAATAAAAGAAGTTGTATGAAATACAATTGCCAGATCTCAAATTGTTCATTAGGCTGTTTAAAATGTCCAAGAGCAGTACAAACAGTCTTCATGGGCTATATTTAGACAAGTGGCATGAGTAAAGTAGGCATTTTTCATGGTCATTTTAAATTTCATTTCCACTGGAAGTAAGGAAGCCACATTGCTTCTATAATATTCAAAATCATGAGCTACTCTGAAAGCATGTGTACTACAGTATAAATATGGACAGTTTTGTACTTGGGTTAAATATAATTAACCTGTTGGACTGAAGTAGTTATAGGTAAATATACTGCCTCAACAACATCAAAAGGAATTGCAACAGCATACCAGTACAATATTTGCCATTGTCATCTTTTAAATAAGAACCATCAAGTGAATCATGAGAAGTCAATATTACTCAAAGGAATTTACTGCAGATTATCACAAGAAGTCAGGATTTTATCCATCAGCTTGAAGTAGTCCTAAGGGACTTCATTGATGACAGAGAGAAGAGTAGCAAGGTTAAGGTTATTACAGAATAAAAGAGTCATGTGAGGGGAAGTTACCTAAAAGATTTCAAAGGAGGTGAGGTGGCTTGCTGAGAAATGTTCAGTGTGATGAGAATTCAATAGAGGTACAAAATTAGTTAAAGGGGACCCCACAGTGGTTTTCTTGCTGGTTCTAACCTAAAGGGCAGTGATTGTAACAGCACTAAGGCAAAGGGTGCATTCTTGTGCCACACAGTTCAGTTACTGTTATAACTCTATGTGGGTTAATGGTGGTTCCTATGTTTGGGGGTGAGTAGTCTACTAGCATTCTCTTTTTTTTCCTACACAAAAAATTAAAAAAAAGATAATAGGGATGCCTTTGGACAGATATACAGATCAGGAAGCAACAGTTAGAACTGGACATGGAAAAACAGACTGGTTCCAAATAGGAAAAGGAGTACATCAAGGCTGTATAGTCACCCTGCTTATTTAACTTATATGCAGAATACATCATGAGAAATGCTGGGCTGGAGGAAGCACAAGCTGGAATCAAGATTGCTGGGAGAAATATCAATAACGTCAGATATGCAGATGACACCACCCTTATGGCAGAAAGTGAAGAGGAACTAAAGAGCCTCTTGATGAAAGTGAAAGAGGAGAGTGAAAAAGTTGGCTTAAAGCTCAACATTCAGAAAACTAAGATCATGGTATCTGGTCCCCTCACTTCATGGCAAATAGATGGGGAAACAGTGGAAACAGTGGCAGATTTTATTTTGGGGGGCTACAAAATCACTTCAGATGGTGATTGCAGCCATGAAATTAAAAGACACTTACTCCTTGGAAATAAAGTTATGACCAACCTAGACAGCATATTAAAAAGCAGAGACATTGCTTTGCCAACAAAGGTCCATCTAGTCAAAGCTGTGGTTTTTCCAATGGTCATGGATGTGAGAGTTGGACTATAAAGAAAGCTGAGCACTGAAGAATTGATGCTTTTGAAGTGTGGTGTTGGAGAAGACTCTTGAGAGTCCCTTGGATTGCAAGGAGATCCAGCCAATCCATCCTAAAGGAGTTCAGTCTTGGGTATTCATTGGAAGGACTGATGTTGAGGCTGAAACTCCAATACTTTGGCCACCTGATGCAAAGTGCTGACTCATCTAAAAAGACCCTGATGCTGGGAAAGATTGAGGGCAGGAGGAGAAGGGGACAACAGAGGATGAGATGGTTGGATGGCATCACTGACTCAATGGACATGGGTTTGGTTGGACTCCAGGAGTTGGTGATGGACAGGGAGGCCTGTTGCCCTGCGGTTCATAGGGTCACAAAGAGTCGGACACGACTGAGCGACTGAACTGAACTGGACAGATAAGTTCATCAAACTATCCTTTCAGGTCTTGAAACCTATGTTGTGTTCTTTTCATAAAATTGGGGAGGGGGCTATTGTTGTTGAGTAAAACATCCAGAAGCTTGGCCATAAGAGAAAGGTTTAGAATCCAATTTTGGTAATAACCAACTAGTCCAAGAAAACCTTGCAGTTAGCACTTAGTTTTGGGTTTAGGGAAACTTATGACATCAGGCAGTCTATCTGGATGTAGGTGTATCCCTTATTTTGATATCAGATGCCCTAAATATTGAACCTGGCTTTGGACAAACTGCAATTTTTGCTAGGAAACTGAATGTCTCTTTAAGGCTAAAAGTTTTAACAAGTGGATGCTATGTTCCTGTGAGGAATCTTGAGGAGGAGAGAAAAAAGGCAAATTACCCACATACTGCAACAAAGGAGAAACTCTTGGGAACTTTATATCAACCAGATCAGCTTTCAGGATTTGTGAAAAATAAAAACTCTCAGTAAAATTCTTAGATGCTTAAATTTGTAAAAATCCCTTTTCCAATGTCTTGGCTCTTTGCAATAAAAGCAGAAACTAGGAGGGTTTTGGTAATACTTAAGGACCTTCATTTGCTGAACTTGAAGATGAAGAATTTTAGCAGTTTTCCTTTTAGGTGACTCTGAGAGCCTATTAATCAGATTAACTAAATCTGGAGAGGACACAGTTTCCCACTCAACCCTGGTTCTATTTACTAGAAGGAAAATGTTCCAGTCCATTAATAAACAAAGTTAAAAGCTACCTAGATGGAATCAACCTCTAAAGGAAGCCCAGAGTTTAGAGATAATAGTAACCTAAAATTGAATATAATAGTTGTGAAGAGGTTCATCTAATTTTTGTGTGGAAGCCTGAATTCTGTTTCAATTGACAGATTCTGGAAAAGCTCTAGGAATTTCCCGGTGAAGTCCACTTAAAGACCGCTTGAGCCTGATTATATAAATTAGTGGGCTGGTCTCCCAGTTGTAATTCTAGAGACCTTTCAGGATGTTCCCATTTATCAGTTTTCTGAGTGGCTTACTGAGTCTGACCTTTGCCAACAAGTGTATTAATTAGCTGATATAAGCCAGAGAAATCTGGTCATAAGTTTAAATGACTATATTGCTCAGCAAATCTGTGAAGATCTTCAGTTACTTTGGGGGAAATCTTTGAGCATGACTTGTAGTTCGGACTTAGTCCAGGAATTTTAAGAAATTACAAAGGTCCATCTAGTCAAGGCTATGGTTTTTCCTGTGGTCATGCACGGATGTGAGAGTTGGACTGTGAAGAAGGCTGAGTGCCGAAGAACTGATGCTTTTGAACTGTGGTGTTGGAGAAGACTCTTGAGAGTCCCTTGGACTGCAAGGAGATCCAACCAGTCCATTCTGAAGATCAGCCCTGGGATTTTTTTGGAAGGAATGATGTTAAAGCTGAAACTCCAGTACTTTGGCCACTTCATGCAAAGAGTTGACTCATTGGAAAAGACTCTGATGCTGGGAGGGATTGGGGGCAGGAGGAGAAGGGGACGACAGAGGATGAGATGGCTGGATGGCATCACTGACTCGATGGACATGAGTCTGAGTGAACTCTGGGAGTTGGTGATGGACAGGGAGGCCTGGCGTGCTGAGATTCATGGGGTCATAAAGAGTAGGACATGACTGAGCGACTGAACTGAACTGAAGGGTTTAGCCTCTGGGTCCTCTGAAGGCTTGATTTTAAAGAGACAGGTTCTGACAAGTTCAGAAGAAAAGGGAGTAGATAGAATTTTAAAGGAAAATGGAAGTTCAGTGAGAGAATCATTGTGGGGGAATTGAGGATATAGAGAAGGTATAGGTGATATAGAAGGAAAGGAAAAGATGGTGCTGGAGGTAGAATCTGAGACAGAGGTGCTAGGACAGTGGAGGATGGGCCTTTGGATGCTATTTTATCTTTCTTTAATCATTTATTGGATTCAGTTAGTTTTAAGATTTTATTTTGCTGAAAGAAAACTTTAGTCTCCTAATAATGATCCCTGGGTGGGGGAAATCCCCTGGAGAAGGAAACGGCAACTCACTTCAGTATTCTTGCCTGAAGAATCCCATGGGCAGAGAGGAACCTGGTGGGATACAGTCCATGGGGTCTCAAAAGAGTTGAACATGACTGAGTGACTAAACAACAACATTTGGAAGCCTTAGAATACTAATCAAAATAGGCATCTCATTCAGTTTGGGAAATTTTAAAGCTGTGATTGTCCAATTCAGTTTTATGAAAAATAAGTTGGGCAATCCAGAAGTTCTCCATAGTAGCTATTGATGTTCTAAATTGCCTTTGGTTAATTTAATCCATTTAATTAGATATGCACATGAGGAAGGATCATGATTTTTAAAGCTAAAATCAACTGGGATCACTGTAGCGAGGGGGGGGGAGGGGCGTGCATTCAAAATATTTAGATAACTGAGATTCTTTTTCCCAGAGGTTTTTCTCTAGAGTGAAAGTCTTAAGAGAACAGTCTAGTCCTGAAGGAGCAGGATGAAGACTTTAGTGGGAACAGCCCCTGTATCAAAAGTGATCAAACTGAAGGTTGGCACAGTTCCAGTGAAACAGCATGAGCTCAGTCAAGTCAAAGTAGCAAATGAGTACTTGAACACAGAACAAGGCCTTAACTGGGAAAGACAAAGCTCTAAAGATGATCCCAAATAAAACCTGGAGAGTTTCAAAATGAAAAGAGGGAAGAAACTTGGTTTCAAGATTAAGAATCACCCTGAAACTCCAGGTTGGTGAGAAAAACAGTGAGCAAAAATGGACTCACTCTGGGTATAGCGCCTGTTTGCTCACCAGTCTCAGAGTTGTCAAGGGTTTCTATGGATCCCAGTACTGATCACCAAAATGTTGACCTAAAGCAGATGGATTGCCAGTTATTGCTCCAGCTCAAATGGGTTCATTCAGGATCAACAAAGAATTGCAATTTGAGATCTGCCACCATGGCATGTCATCTGCTAGCCCCTGCACAGCCAGGAAAGAGCTCATTTAAATGGAGAGTTGGAATGGAATGGCAAGGGGAGTTGAGAGGGTTCTAGCAAGCAAAGAACTGATTGGAATTGAAAGTTCAAAATGTAGAGGCTATTCATTGGCTGAGTTGTGATGGTCTCTCATTGGCTGAGCTCTTGCCAGGCAAGGAGAGGAAATCTTTCTTCTCTCTGTTGGACTGTGTTATCACCATAGAGTATAAGAGCTTTCCCTTCTGGCCTCTTGACTCTACTTTAATGAGGTTTCTGTTTATTAATTTTTACATTGACAACAACTTATCTACTTTCTGCCTCTACAGATATGCCTATTCTTGATATTTCATGTAAATGAAATCATACACTATGTGGTCTGCTGTGTCTGGCTTCTTTCAATCAGAATGTTTTGAAGATTCACCCATGTTGTAGCATTTATCAGTACTTTATTTATCTTTATTGTCAAATAATGTGTGGATATACGTCACAAATTATTAATTCATCAGTTAATGACTGGGAGATTACTGTGGCTCAGATCATGAACTCTCTATTGTCAAATTCAGACTTAAACTGAAGAAAGTTGAGGAAACCACTAGACCATTAAGATATGACCTAAATCAAATCCCTTATGATTATACAGTGGAAGTGACAAATAGATTCAAGGAATTATATCTGATAGACAGAGTGCCTGAAGAACTATTGATAGAGATTCGTGACATTGTACAGGAGGCAATGATCAACATCATCCCTAAGAAAAAGAAATGTAAAAAGGCAAATTGGTTGCCTGAGGAGGCCTTACAAACAGCTGAGAAAAGAAGAGAAGCTAAAGGCAAAGGAGAAAAGGAAAGATATAACCATAATGCAGAGTTCCAAAGAAAATCGAGGAGAGATAAGAAAGCGTTCCTCAGCGATCAATGCAAAGAAGTAGAGGAAAACAACAGAATGGGAAAGACTAGAGATCTCTTTGGATAAGGCAATGGCAACCCACTCCAGTACTCTTGCCTGGAAAATCCCATGGGCAGAGGAGCCTGGTAGGCTGCAGTCCATGGGGTCGCTAAGAATCGGACACGACTGAATGACTTCACTTTCACTTTTCACTTTCATGCATTGGAGAAGGAAATGGCAACCCACTCCAGAGATCTCTTCAAGAAAATTAGAGATACAAAGCGAACATTTCATGCACAGATGGACACAATAAAGGACAGAAATGGTATGGATCTAAGAGAAGCATAAGATACTAAGAAAAGGTGGCAAGAATACACAGAACTATACAAAAAAGATTTTCATGACCCAGATAACCACGATGGTGTGATCACTTACCTAGACCCAAACATCCTGGAATGCGAAGTCAAGGGGGCCTTAGGAAGCATCACTATGAACAAAGCTAGTGGAGATGATAGAATTCCAGTAGAGGTATTTCAAATCCTAAAAGTGCTGCACTAAATATGCCAGCAAATTTGGAAAACTCAGCAGTGGCCACAAGACTGGAAAAGGTCAGTTTTCATTCCAATCCCAAAGAAAGGCAATGCCAAAGAATGTTCAAACTACTGCACAATTGCACTCATCTCACACACTAGCAAAGTAATGCTCAAAATTGTCCAAGCCCGGCTTCAACAGTACGTGAACAGTGAACTTCTGGATGTTCAAGCTGGATTTGGAAAAGGCAGAGGAACCAGAGATCAAACTACCAATATCCATTGGATCATTGAAAAAGCAAGAGAGTTCCAGGAAAACATCTACTTCTGTTTATTGACTACACCAAAGCCTTTGACTATGAGGATCACAACAAACTGTGGAAAATTCTTCCAGAGATGGGAATACCAGACCACCTTACCTGCCTTCTGAGAAATCTGTATGCAAGTCAAGAAGCAACTTTTAGAACTGGACTTGGATCAACAGATTGTTTCCAAATTGGGAAAGGGTTAAGTCAAGGTTGTATGTTTCCACCCTGCTTATTTAACTTACATGCAGGGTACATCATGAAAAATGCTGGGCTGGATGAAGCACAAGCTGGAATCAAGAATGCCAGGAGAAACATCAATAATTTCCATTAATAATCAATTGATGGAAACTTCAATTTCCAGTAGTCATGTATGAATGTGAGAGTTGGCCTATAAAGAAAGCTGAGAACCAAAGATATGCAGATGACACCACCCTTATGGCAGAAAGTGAAGAAAAACTAAAGAGCCTCTTGATGAAAGTGAAAGAGGAGAGTGAAAAACCTGGCTTAAACTCAACGTTCAGAAAACAAAGATCATGGCATCCCATCCCATCACTTCATGGCAAACAAATGGGGAAAAAATGGAAATAGTGAGAGACTTTACTTTTTTGGGCTCCAAAATCACTGCAGATGGTGACTGTAGCCATGAAATTAAAAGATGCTTGCTCCTTGGAAGAAAAGCTATGACCAACCTAGACAAAGTATTAAAAAGCAGAGACATTACTTTGCCGACAAAGGTCCGTCTAGTCAAAGCTATGATTTTTCCAGTAGTCACGTATGAATGTGAGAGCTGGCCTATAAAGAAAGCTGAGAACCAAAGAATTGCTGCTTTTGAAGTATGGTGTTGGAGAAGACTCTTGAGAGTCCCCTGGACAGCAAGGAGATCCAACCAGTCCATCCTAAAGGAAATCAGTCCTGAATAGTCACTGGAAGGACTGATGCTGAAGCTGAAACTCCAATACTTTGGCCACCTGATGTGAAGAACTGACTCATTGGAAAAGACCCTGATGCTGGGAAAGATTGAAGGCAAAAGAAGGGGGCAGCAGAGGATGAGATGGTTGGATGGCATCACCGACTCTATGGACATGAGGTTGAGTAATCTCTGGGACTTGATGATGGACAAGGAAGCATGTCATGCTGCAATCCATGGGGTCACAACAAGTCAGACACGACTGACTGAGTGAACTGAACTGAACTGATTTCACTTTGGGGCTATTGTGAATAATGTTCAGGCTTATTTTTAAGCCACTAAAAACATAACAAGTTTTCTCTTCATCCTTCTCCCTGACTCATAAATGTATGTAATCAAGAGATTCTTTTATAGGTTGGGAGGTGATAATCATAAAATTAAAAATTTTGTTTTTACCAAAAACCTGAAGCTGTTGATAACATCTCTCATGAAGATAGAAAAAAATGCAGACAATACACAGGAATATAAAAGTTGATTTACTGCATTCAATCATAGAATCATAGAATGCTAAATACAATTAATTTTCCATTTTACAAGTAAGAAAAACTGAGTTCCAGAAAAAAATTAGATGACTTACATGAGATCATGTGTCTCTCCTGATGTCTGGTGCTTATGGGTTTAAATGTTCTGCTTCCAAGTTAGAAAACTATCTCAAAAGCCTCACAAAAGAAATAAAAGAAAAAATATTTATTTGAGATTTTTAAAATGAAACACTTGAAAGTTATTTATTGCCTTCCTTTCCAGCTTCAGGAGACACACCCTTGTGGTGATAAAAGAGGTTACATAATCCTGGCTCTAATGAAAGAGAGTTTGCACCTTCCCCTCCCAGGCTATGGCTCAGCTCATGGTGAGTGACAGAAGAGAGAAGTGTTCCCTAGTGATAGGTTAGAAAGCTAAAGTCATAGCCCTGGGGTCCAAACTGGAAAAGCATAAGCATGGCACTGGCAGTTCCTTCCACCCCTGAGATCCGTCACCCAATCAACACAAGGATGACTTCACCTGCTCCACCCATCCCTGCCAGGCACAAGGGTGCCAGTACTCTACCAAGAAACATCAGCATTCAGAAAGTCCAGATCTTCTGTTGTTCTCAGAAAGTAAGATGAGGCCCCAGAGGCATGTTCATGGTAAGATTAAATTCCTGGGTAGCAGTGGCATCAGTGTTAATCAGGACAACCAGCCTCCCATGCCAGCTGTGTTTAAAGTACAAACTGTCATGCTTTGCTCAGCCAACAAATGAATTCTGCCACTAGATAACTTTTTCTCTGTGAATTTTTAAAACTGCTCCTGGCCACTAAGCCAGTCCCCTAAAGGAGGCTTTCTTTTTCTTCTCCAGTCAGTCAAAGGTGGTTTCTGTTGCTAACAAATAAGAATCCTGATTGATAAACTATCTAATCCAGACAGAGAACGCTACTGCTCTCAGATTCTCTGCTGGTTATTTTTAACTTTAAGAAGCATGTTTAAGCATGTCTTTATCCCCCACAAAAAGTGCATCAAGTTTCCATTTTGTGAAGTAAAGATATTAGTACTCCAGGACTTTCTTCCATGTTGCCTCCCTTCTAAAATAAAAATATTTCTATCTCATTCTATAATTATATCTCTCTTCTGTGTTTTGTTTATAAGTTGATTCTAGAAGTTGGAAATCAATGAACAGTCTTTATATTGTGCCCATATATAAAATAGTTGGCTCTGAGAGCATAGTGTGCTATGTTTACATTTCTTTTTTATATGCCTTATATATGCTACCAGCAAAAGGGCAATTCCTCAGTTTTTGCCCTCTTAAGAGCAAGAATTTAGTCAAGACACATAGAGCAGTTTTTAGTATGACAGTTTTATTAAGCAAAGTGAAATTGCACTCTCAAGAAAAGAATGAGAATTAAGTGGTCTGGAAACCAGAAACAATCCTGCAGTGAGGGTAGAGTTGGGTTTCTTAACAGTGGCGGCCTTCCTTCCCTGTATCCTATGTCATTTGACCGACAAGTTGATTGACAGTTTTAGTTTGGGTTATATAACCTTTCCCTTACTAGGCAGGCACTTACCCATAAGCACCCAATTGAAACCCATGGTGGTGGGGGGGAGGGAGGAGCAAAAAAATTAATGCCAATTTATTATAATTACTGAAAAATATAGATAGCATATTGAAAAGCAGAGACATTACTTTGCCAACAAAGGTCTGTCTAGTCAAGGCTATGATTTTTCCAGTGGTCATGTATGGATGTGAGAGTTGGACTATAAAGAAAGCTGAGCGCAGAAGAATTGATGCTTTTGAACCGTGGTGTTGGAGAAGACTCTTGAGAGTCCCTTGGACTGCAAGGAGATCCAACCAGTCCATTCTAAAGGAAATCAGCCCCGGGTGTTCTTTGGAAGGAATGATGCTAAAGCTGAAACTCCAGTACTTTGGCTACCTCATGGGAAGAGCTGACTCATTGGAAAAGACTCTGATGCTGGGAGGGATTGGAGGCAGGAGGAAAAGGGGAAGACAGAGGATGAGATGGCTGGATGGCATCATCGACTCGATGGACGTGAGTTTGAGTGAACTCCGGGAGTTGGTGATGGACAGGGAGGCCTGGCATGCTGCGATTCATGGGGTCGCAAAGAGTCGGACACGACTGAGCAACTGAACTGAACTGAACTGAAAGGGTCCTGGTTACATTGAATCACTTTTAGATCTTATCTTTGTGCACCTGTGCCAAATCTGTGTTGTTGGTTTTATCCTACTTAGTACTGTTAAGGCTGTCAATTTAGTGGTGGTCCTTGACTAGAAGGACCTGTTGGCTTGGATGGCAGAGAATCTGCCTACAATGTGGGAAACTTGAGTTCGATCTCTGAGTCAGGAAGATCCCCTGGAGAAGGAAATGACAATCTACTCCAGTATTCTTGCCTGGAAAATCCCATGGACAGAGAAACCTGGCAGGCTACAGTCCATGGGGTCACAAAGAGTTAGACATGACTGAACAACTAACACTTTCACTTTCACTTGACTAGAAGAAGAAGGATCTCTGGGCATGCTCTAATTACCAGTGTCCAAGTAAGGAAGGGAAAGATGACCCCCTCCCCCACCAGAATGTGATGGGACCCACTTTCGTTTAACTAGCTAATCCAATATCATAATCCTTCACCACTCAAACATGATGGTGCAGCCCAATTGAAATGAATTGTCTTTGTTTTTACAATATGTTTTTGCCTTTAAGAGAACCTCAGATTTTTCCTACTATAGCTAGAGGGCTCTATACTTTTGTTCCAACATGGATTTTCTAGAGCTGCTACAAATCAATGAGTCAAAAGGATAAGATGCCACCTTTCCTGCTTTTGAGCCAATGGTTCCTGGAACCCACAGTTTGTTTTTCTTGATTTGTTCCCTTGTTTTATAGGTGTGGTATTTTAATTTATAAGATATAGGAGCAATGAGAGCATCTGTTTTAATACTTGGTCTCTAATCCTTGGTTCCTGAGATCAGTTCAGAGCCATAAAAGTGAGATGGGTGTCTTGTTGTTCATAGCAAGCCTCTTTTCATCATACCTCAGTTTATGTTAATGAAGTGACTTTTGGAAAGCACCTAAGGATGGGAACTAGTTTCCAGAGGAACAAACCTTGAATAGAGACTTGGAACTTTCATTCCTACCTGGTAATTTCCAAGGAGGAGAGAGAGCCTAGGGATTGAATCTATTACCATTAGTCAATGTAATGAAGCCTCCACAAAAATCCTAAGGAAGTGAGTTAGAGAGCTTTCAGATTAGGAAAGCAGAAGGCTTCCATGTACCACAGTACTGGAATACAAACTCCCTGAGGACAGAAGTCACTTTGTTCAAGACTTTGCCCTATGTATCACTTCATTTGCCTATTGATTCTTATCCTTTGTAATAAACCAGAAATCTAGTGAGTCCTGTGAGAAAATCAGCAAGATAACCTGTTGCAGGAGAAGGGGACAGTGAGAGAATGATCACATCCCAGGTCTCAGGTGAGCTCCTAGGACAGGCTGCCAAGTGAGGATTCCTGGTTTAGCACAGGAAAGAACTCAAGAGAGAGATATACATTCCACAAGCCAAATGCAGTCCAACTAGAGCAACCTTGGGTTATGAGCTGGTAAGTTATTATGGGCTGGGTAATTTTACGCACTGTTGAGTGGGAGGACCAGTCCAAATATTTGGGGGAAGGGGAAGGGATTTCCAGGAATTGGGCTACTTCCTGCTTTTTGACCTTTCATGGTCAGTTTTGGAAGGAACTGTCATGGCACTGGTGGGCATGTCACTCAGCTTATGCTAACTAATTAGAGACAGGTACCAGGGCTCAAGGTCTACTGGAAGATGAATCTTCCACCATCTTGGGCCTAGTAGGTTTTAATCACTTTTTGTTATATCCTGTTTTTCTCAATGACTCTGCCATTTTTTCAATGGTTATGTTTTGTCCTCTTCCTTCCTGTCTCAAACCCAACCCTCTGATTTATGATGTGTCAGTCAGAACTACAAGTAACAATCTGAGTTTTCCATAGGCATCTCATCAAGCTAGGCTTCAACAGTAGAACTTCCAGATGTTCAAGCTGGATTTAGAAAAGGCAGAGGAACCAGAAATCAAATTGCCAACATCCGTTGGATCATCAAAAAAGCAAGTATATTGTTTACTTTCTGTATATTATCACCCTGCTTATTTAAGTTATATGCAGAGTACATCATGTGAAATGTTGAGCAGGATGAAGCACAAGCTGGAATCAAGATTGCCAGGAGAAATATCAATAACCTCAGACATGCAGATGACACCAACCTTGTGGCAGAAAGTGAAGAATAACTAATGAGCCTCTTGATGAAAGTGAGAGAGGAGAGTGAAAAAGTTGGCTTAAAACTAAACATTAAAAAAATAAATATCATGGCATCCAGTCCCATCACTTCATGGCAAATAGATGGGGAAACAATGGAAACAGTGACAGACTTTATTTTCTTGGGCTCAAAAAGCACTGCAGATGGTGACTTCAGCCATGAAATTAAAAGATGCTTGCTCCTTGGAAGAAAAGCTATGACCAACCTAGACAGCTTATTAAAAATCAGAGACATTACTTTGCTGACAAAGGTCTGTCTAGTCAAAGCTATGGTTTTTCCAGTAGTCATGTATGGGTGTGAGAGTTGAACCATAAAGAAAGCTGAGTGCTGAAGAACTGATGCTTCTGAACTGTGGTGTTGGAGAAGACTCTTGAGAGTCCCTTGGACTGCAAGGAGGTCCAACCAGTCCATCCTAAAGGAAGTCAGTCCTGAATATTCATTGGAAAGACCGATGCTGAAGCTGAAGCTCCAGTACTTTGACAACCCGATGGGAAGAACTGACTCATTGGAGAAGAGCCTGATGCTAGGAAAGATTGAAAGTAGGGGGAGAAGGGAACAACAGAGGATGAGATGGTTGGATGGCATCACCAACTCGATGGACATGAGTTTGAGCAAGCTCCAGAATTTGGTGATGAACAGGGAAGCCTGGTGTGCTACAGGCCATGGGGTCACAAAGAGTCGTACATGACTGAGTAACTGAACTGAACTGAACTGAACTGATAGGCATCTGAAGTGTGTATGTGTGTGTGGTGGAATCAGATGCCATCTCCTGGTAGAAAGTGTCAGAATTGAGTTGAGTTGTAGGGTACCCAATTTGTGTTTGAGAAGTGCTTGGTGGCATGAGAAATTGCACCCTACTCCCCCAAATTGGGAATTTGGTACAAAATTGTTTCAATATATATACATGTCCAACTAAATTTCAAAGAAAGGGTCTCTGGAAGATAAACATTTGGGGTCCTGGCCTTGCCTTTCTGAAAAAGACTTTTAAAATATCCTTCCATTTGATTGATAGCTTGGCAAAATATGAAATTCTGAGTTGATAATATTTCATAAGTAGTCTGAAGTCTTTATCCATTGTTGTTAGTGTGGTGTTTGTTGCTTAATGGAATCCTGGGTTTTTTGTTTGTTTGTTTTTTTCTTCTGGTTACTGTTTCTGAAGTAACTAATACCTGTTATAATTTACACAGTTTGATGAAGGGGTAGAGAATAAGGTTTAGAGCAAGAGATACTGTCTAAAAAAAAGCTGACAGGAGATATTGTACTAGTGCAGAAGGTAGCATAGAAGGGTAGGAGGAGAGAAATTTCTGAAAGGAAAGAAGAGTGAGTAGGAATTATAAATAAACTGGTTTGTTCAATGATTCCTTAGTCACTCTGGATTCCCACACTATATTGAACTATGTAAAGATGGCTCTTTTCCTAGAAATGATTCTCATAGAGATATTGTTGAATTTTTTTAATCAGTAAGACAAAATTCTCTTCAGTCTCTAAAACACATGTGATCTATGAGAGTATTGAACCATTTCGCTTTTCTGCAGAAAAGAGGTAGAAAATCAGAACATGAATATCTTGCATCTTTACTAGCACAGTGAAGAGAATACTTACTGAATTGCCAATGCAATATAGTATAATTGGAACATTTTCTTCTCCTGAAAATATATGCTCATATACCAATTAAAACCTTCACCATTGATTATTCAAAATTTATTTTGCTTTATGGACCACAGAGAATGAAAAACAATCATGCTGTAATATGGTACCCTGTGACATGATAACGCCTACTACCATTACAGTTTCAACAAACTCAAACCAAGATTCAGATGAGCAGTGTGACTCCAAAGGAAATGGTTTCATAATGGCATCCAGTGTTCTCAATTAACACAGGAAAGATTAATGGCTTTTTCCCTTCCTTTGGTGGTCTCTGTTAAGGAGGAAAAACATTAGTTGCCAGTTGATTTTCCACTCAGTGGCATTTACCAACCAGTAGACAGACCAACCTGTCAAGGTCCTCCATCCAGTAGCTTATTCACCATAGACATGGCCCTGGCATGTTACTACCACTTCTGATTCCCCATGATCTGAAGAGTCCACAGACTCCAGGGCTAAATTGTGTTATCTGGAGACTATTTACAGCTATAGGAAATACATTAGCTATAAACAAATTTAGAAGTTTTCCCCTTCTGTATTATCTGTCTTATCCCTCCTGTGAGGTATCTCTTCATCTTTTGAGACCATCCTAAGTCTATCTCTGAGTAGCCACTTCCCAGCAGGGAGCAAACTGCATATCAAAATGGATTTGACTCTTACCAGTAAACTGACAAATCAGCTGAAGAGTGTGAGTAAAATGAAAATGTTAGGAATATCATCCTACCATAAAGGTGATGACTACCATAGGTTGGAAGAATTATGGTCTGTCAGAATCCTCTGTTGCAAGGAACAGCTTAACCATACACCAGTGCTCCATGGCTGCTGTAGCTGAGAGTCTGAACATAGCCTGGAATTCTCTGAGGATGTTATTCATAAAGGCACAGTTAATCAAACTCAGACCTCTCTTCAAAATCTCACTGTACAAGCCAAACTTATTGCCAGCAGAAGGAAGTTGCCAGACCAGAGAAGGTAAGCGAAAGTCTGTGTGCCCTGGCTTCAGAACTATGAGGTCGCAATCCATTTTAAAAAGTAAAAAAAAGTTTTTCCGTGTGTGTGTTTGCATTTATCAAATAGCTAGCTTTCTATCCATACAGTCAGAGCTTTGTACTATATAAGTAGATGTTTCTATTTACTCTAATTTAATTTGCTGAAAAGGGGGGGAAAAAATCTCTCCTTTCTCTTCCTCATTCTTTAGAGGAATTCAGAAAGAACAAGTATGAGCCAAAATCACTTCTGGCTAGAGTCCATGGTTACCAAGCTGAAAGAGCAGGCAGTTTTCTGGGTAAATGGTCTTGCCTCAAATGCCAGGCGCCTGCTAAAAGTATCACAGGCTCTCAGAAGCTTTCTATGCCTCCCATGCCATCACAAACACAAATGGTGGATCTTTCAACACAGATGCTGGCGCCTTCTTCACTGATTACACCTTTGGGTTCTGAGAAAAATGGTTTTCTTTATTCTTGGCATAAGAAAATGTCTCAAACCAAGATTTCAGTAGTTTAGAACTAACTCAGGGTTATAAGAGTCTCTAAAACATTGTCATGCTCTTGCCCTTGAAGGAAAAGAATAAATATAAGGAGATTCGGGTTCTAGCAGCTTGTGCATTTTCCTCTGCAGGTTCACGGGGCCACTTTTTTCCTGGTTTTGTTTCTTGGTTGGGTAGTTGTTATTGTTGTTGTTTTTTCCTAAAAGAGGGACAAGTTTGTCCAAGGTCCTTGAAGATGAACATGAAGCAAAAGTGTACACAGGCAAGCTCGGGGTTGTCCTTCCACAGGGGAGGAAATGAAGCAGTCCCAGTGGCTATTATCACCTCAGGCTTTGAGTCACAGATCTGGGATTCTGTAAATACAGTTGAAATTTTCTGTCTCATAGTATCATTGAACTTTTATTAATTAATAGAATTTATTTTTAAGGCAGTTTTAGCCTTACCAAAAAAAAAAAAAATCTGAAGTTCCACTGCCCTCAGTTTCCCATTCCTAGTATCTTGCAGTCGTGTGGTGGGCTGTTGAATTTTCAGTTGCATACTACATGAAAGCATAGCATTCAAATGTTGAAAGTTGCTTAGAGAAATGTGAATAGTATGACTGTAATTCAAGACCCTCTCACCCATTACTGCATAATGCTTCCATTTCTTTGATGACATATCATGGGTTACTCTTATCAAAAATCTCCCCCAAATCCCTACCAGACCACCACACAGTTTGTGAAACAGCATCTGTAAAGATTTATTTCCTTAGATTTAAGATGTGTTTCCCTAGTAACACCTCTTTGAAATGCAAATACCTCTAAGAGAGAGGAAAGAATAATTCTAACTATAATAGATAACTTTATTGTTGATTAATAAAAGACATAATCTTCATTAAGACTCTAGAAAGATACTGACCATTAGTTGTTTTCATAAGAATGTAAAGAGAAGGATACAGGTTCTTAAATAGATGTTGCTCAAGACAAGGACTGGAGTAGTCTTACATGATACAATGACCACAACAGTGGAAATTATAGGACAGGAAAGGAGAAGAAAGGCATGTTAGTTTAGAAAGAAGGGAGTCTTGACTCAGAGTCTTTCTTTAAGACAGACAGACTCAACCTCTGAGCAGAGTGGCAAGGCATGTCCAATATGGCTCCAAAGGATTTTGGACAGTGGGATGCTGTCACCAGCTTGACACTGAATGAACACCAAAAGGATAAGCCGGCAGAGCAAAATAGTATCAAGGTCATGGTTATAAGGAAAGTAAAGGTTGAAGAGAATGAGCGTATTGGAGTTCAGGAGTGTCAGAGAAGCAAGCTTAATATGAATGGCAGACTGAAGCCATCTTAGAGCTGAGTCACTGAAGGATTTGATTGTAGCTGGCTGTAATTGATGAGAAAAGACAAGTATGTATATTGTCTAGACTTCGAAAACATGTATGAGGCTTTCAGAAGGTCCTCAGGCATGTTCAACCATAAAACCCTTGCAGAGGTCTCATAAATACAGATACCTGGGCTCTATTTTTAGCAGATTCTGAAGATGGAGAGCATCTTTGCTTAAGCCACTCCACTATATCTAAATTAATCTTCCTCTTTATTAGAAGTGTTATTCTTTTACTAGAGCCTGATATATTGTTCAGGTGACCCAAATACTTCTAGACACTGCTAGCTAGAATCTGGACCAGACAAAATAATTCCTTTCCAAGGAATCTACCACAAGGAAAGAATCAGAAATGATGAGGGAGTTTTGTATTCAAAGAGTTTCATTAGAGTTTTGTATATGTTAGCAAAAATAATCTGAAGTCCAATAATAGAAAAATCATATCTATATTATGAAATAATACATGACATTTAAAATTCTTTTCTAATAACTACTATACAAGAAAAAAAAAACATGATCTAATGTAAAGTGAAAAAAAAAAAACATTGAAAACAATTCTGTTCTGTATATGTAGCATGTGCTAAGTCGCTTTAGACATATCTGACTCTTTGCAATACCATGGATGACAGCCCACCAGGCTCCTCTGTCCATGGGGTTCTCCAGGCAAGAATACTGGAGTGGGTTGCCATTCCCTTCTCCAGGGGATATATAGTATAATCTCTATTTAAAATCCAAAGTGCCACCACTTACACACTAGATATAATATCTCAATAAATAGGAAAACATCAACTAAGATGTGTTCTATTAAAAAAGATTCTTTCTGAGGACCAGAAAATAAACAAAACAAAAAGAATATATATAGAAAGAGATTTGTTATAAGGAATTGACCTTTGTAATTATGGAGGCTGCAAGTCCAAAGTCTGCACCTGATGTCCCAGTTCAAGTCTAAAGTCAAGAGGGCAGGAGAAATTCCCTCTTATTTGGGGAAAAGATAGCTTTTCTTTTTTTTAAATTTTATTTTATTTTTAAACTTTAAAATATTGTATTAGTTTTGCCAAATATCGAAATGAATCCACCACAGCTATACATGTGTCCCCCATCCTGAACCCTCCTCCCTCCTCCCTCCCCATACCATTCCTCTGGGCCATCTCAGTGCACCAGCCCCAAGCATCCAGTATCGTGCATCAAACCTGGACTGGCAATTCATTTCATACATGATATTATACATGTTTCAATGCCATTCTCCCAAATCTTCCCACCCTCTCCCTTTCCAACAGAGTCCATAAGACTGTTTTATACATCAGTGTCTCTTTTGCTGTCTCGTATACAGGTTATTGTTACCATCTTTCTAAATTCCATATATATGCATTAGCATACTGCATTGGTGTTTTTCTTTCTGGCTTACTTCACTCTGTATAATAGGCTCCAGTTTCATCCACCTCATTAGAACTGATTCAAATGTATTCTTTTTAATGGCTGAGTAATACTCCATTGTGTATATGTACCACTGCTTTCTTATCCATTCATCTGCTGATGGACATCTAGGTTGCTTCCATGTCCTGGCTATTATAAACAGTGCTGCGATGAACATTGGGGTACACGTGTCTCTTTCCCTTCTGGTTTCCTCAGTGTGTATGCCCAGCAGTGGGATTGCTGGATCATAAGGCAGTTCTATTTCCAGTTTTTTAAGGAATCTCCACACTGTTCTCCATAGTGGCTGTACTAGTTTGCATTCCCACCAACAGTGTAAGAGGGTTCCCTTTTCTCCACACCCTCTCCAGCATTTATTATTTGTAGACTTTTGGATTGCAGCCATTCTGACTGGTGTGAAATGGTACCTCATAGTGGTTTTGATTTGCATTTCTCTGATAATGAGTGATGTTGAGCATCTTTTCATGTGTTTGTTAGCCCTCTGTATGTCTTCTTTGGAGAAATGTCTATTTAGTTCTTTGGCCCATTTTTTGATTGGGTCATTTATTTTTCTGGAGTTGAGCTGTAGGAGTTGCTTGTATATTTTTGAGATTAGTTGTTTGTCCATTGCTTCATTTGCTATTATTTTCTCCCATTCTGAAGGCTGCCTTTTCACCTTGCTAATAGTTTCCTTTGTAATGCAGAAGCTTTTAAATTTAATTAGGTCCCATTGTTTATTTTTGTTTTTATTTCCAATATTCTGGTAGGTGGGTCATAGAGGATCCTGCTGTGATGTATGTCAGAGAGTGTTTTGCCTATGTTCTCCTCTAGGAGTTTTATAGTTTCTGGTCTTACGTTTAGATCTTTAAG
>NW_011494942.1:14118961-14123649 GCF_000754665.1 Bison bison bison | reverse complement strand
GCTTTCAATTTTTCACCATTGAGGATAATGTTTGCTGTGGGTTTGTCATATACAGCTTTTATTATGTTGAGGTATGTTCCTTCTATTCCTGCTTTCTGGAGAGTTCTTATCATAAATGGATGTTGAATTTTGTCAAAGGCTTTCTCTGCATCTATTGAGATAATCATGGTTTTTGTTTTTCAATTTGTTAATGTGGTGTATAACATTGATTGATTTGCGGATATTGAAGAATCCTTGCATCCCTGGGATAAAGCCCACTTGGTCATGGTGTATGATCTTTTTAATGTGTTGTTGGATTCTGATTGCTAGAATTTTGTTAAGGATTTTTGCATCTATGTTCATCAGTGATATTGGCCTGTAGTTTTCTTTTTTTGTGGCATCTTTGTCAGGTTTTGGTATTAGGGTGATGGTGGCCTCATAGAATGAGTTTGGAAGTTTACCTTCCTCTGCAATTTTCTGGAAGAGTTTGAGCAGGATAGGTGTTAGCTCTTCTCTAAATTTTTGGTAGAATTCAGCTGTGAAGCCGTCTGGACCTGGGCTTTTGTTTGCTGGAAGATTTTTGATTACAGTTTCAATTTCCGTGCTTGTGATGGGTCTGTTAAGATTTTCTATTTCTTCCTGGTCCAGTTTTGGAAAGTTGTACTTTTCTAAGAATTTGTCCATTTCTTCCACGTTGTCCATTTTATTGGCATATAATTGTTGACAGTAGTCTCTTATGATCCTTTGTATTTCTGTGTTGTCTGTTGTGATCTCTCCATTTTCGTTTCTAATTTTGTTGATTTGATTTTTGTCCCTTTGTTTCTTGATGAGTCTGGCTAATGGTTTGTCCATTTTATTTATCCTTCCAAAGAGCCAGCTTTTGGCTTTGTTGATTTTTGCTATGGTCTCTTTTGTTTCTTTTGCATTTATTTCTGCTCTAATTTTTAAGATTTCTTTCCTTCTACTAACCCTGGGGTTCTTCATTTCTTCCTTTTCTAGTTGCTTTAGGTGTAGAGTTAGGTTATTTATTTGACTTTTTTCTTGTTTCTTGAGGTATGCCTGTATTGCTATGAACTTTCCCCTGAGGACTGCTTTTACTGTGTTCCACAGGTTTTGGGTTGTTGTGTTTTCATTCTCATTCGTTTCTATGCAAATTTTCATTTCTTTTTTGATTTCTTCTGTGATTTGTTGGTTATTCAGCAGGGTGTTGTTCAGCCTCCATATGTTGGAATTTTTAATAGTTTTTCTCCTGTAATTGAGATCTAATCTTACTGCATTGTGGTCAGAAAAGATGCTTGGAAAGATTTCTATTTTTTTGAATTTACCAAGGCTAGATTTATGGCTCAGGATGTGATCTATCCTGGAGAAGGTTCCATGTGTGCTTGAGAAAAAGCTGAAATTCATTGTTTTGGGATGAAATGTCCTATAGATATCAATTAGGTCTAATTGTATCATTTAAAGTTTGTGTTTCCTTGTTAATTTTCTGTTTAGCTGATCTATCCATAGGTGTGAGTGGGGTATTAAAGTCTCCCAATATTACTGTGTTATTGTTAATTTCTCCTTTCATACTTGTTAGCATTTGTCCTACATATTGCGGTGCTCCCGTGTTGGGTGCATATATATTTATAATTGTTATATCTTCTTCTTGGATTGATCCTTTGATCATTAGGTAGTGTCCATCTTTGTCTCTTTTCACAGCCTTTGTTTTAAAGTCTATTTTATCTGATATGTATATTGCTACTCCTGCTTTCTTTTGGTCCCTATTTGCATGGAAAATTTTTTTCCAGCCCTTCACTTTCAGTCTGTATGTGTCCCCTGTTTTGAGGTGGGTCTCTTGTAGACAACATATGTAGGGGTCTTGTTTTTGTATCCATTCAGCCAGTCTTTGTCTTTTGGTTGGGGCATTCAACCCATTTACATTTAAGGTAATTACTGATAAGTATGATCCTGATGCCATTTACTTTATTGTTTTGGGTTCAAATTTATACACCATTTTCATGTTTCCTGTCTAGAGAATATCCTTTAGTATTTGTTGGAGAGCTGGTTTGGTGGTGCAGAATTCTCTCAGCTTTTGCTTGTCTGAAAAGCTTTTGATTTCTCCTTCATATTTGAATGAGATCCTTGCTGGGTACAATAATCTGGGCTGTAGGTTATTTTCTTTCATCATTTTAAGTATGTCTTGCCATTCCCTCCTGGCTTGAAGAGTTTCTATTGAAAGATCAGCTGTTATCCTTATGGGAATTCCCTTGTGTGTTGTTTGTTGTTTTTCCCTTGCTGCTTTTAATATTGGTTCTTTGTGTTTGATCTTTGTTAATTTGATTAATATGTGTCTTGGGGTGTTTCGCCTTGGGTTTATCCTGTTTGGGACTCTCTGGGTTTCTTGGACTTGGGTGATTATTTCCTTCCCCATTTTAGGGAAGTTTTCAACTATTATCTCCTCAAGTATTTTCTCATGGTCTTTCTTTTGTCTTCTTCTTCTGGGACCCCTATGATTCGAATGTTGTAGCATTTAATATTGTCCTGGAGGTCTCTGAATTTGTCCTCGTTTCTTTTAATTCGTTTTTCTTTTATCCTCTCTGATTCATTTATTTCTACCATTCTATCTTCTAATTCATTAATCCTATATTCTGCCTCTGTTATTCTACTATTTGTTGCCTCCAGAGTGTTTTTGATCTCATTTATTGCATTATTCATTACATATTGACTCTTTTTTATTTCATCCAGGTCCTTGTTAAACGTTTCTTTCATCTTCTCAGTCCTTGTCTCCAGGCTATTTATCTGTGCTTCCATTTTGATTTCAAGATTTTGGATCAATTTCACTATCATTATTTGGAATTCTTTATCAGGTAGATTGCCTATCTCTTCCTCTTTTGTTTGGTTTGGTGGGCTTTTATCCTGTTCCTTTATCTGCTGGGTATTCCTCTGTCTCTTCATCTTGTTTAAATTGCTGAGTTTGGGGTGTCCTTTCTGTATTCTGGCAGTTTGTGGAGTTCTCTTTATTGTGGCATTTCCTCACTGTGTGTGGGTTTGTACAGGTGGCTTGTCAAGGTTTCTTGGTTAGGGAAGCTTGTGTCGGTGTTCTGGTGGGTGGAGCTGTATTTCTTCTCTCTGGAGTGCAATGAAGTGTCCAGTAATGAGTTATGAGATGTCTATGGTTTTGGGGTGACTTTGGGCAGCCTGTATCTTGGAGCTCAGGGCTGTGTTCTTGTGTTGCTGGGGAATTTGCTTGGTATGTCTTGCTTTGGAACTTGTTGGCCCTTGTGTGGTGCTTGGTTTCAGTGTAGGTATGGAGGCATTTGATGAGTTCCTATCAATTAATGTTCCTTGGAGTCAGGAGTTCCCTGGAGTCAGGGTTTGGACTTAAGCCTCCTGCTTCCAGTTATTGGTCTTATTTTTACAGTAGTTTTAAAACTTCTTCTATACAGCACCATTGATAGAACATCTACATTAAAGATGAAAAGTTTCTCTACCGTGGGGGTCACCCAGAGAGGTTTACAGCGTTACATGGAGAGGAGAAGAGGGAGGAGGGAGTTAGAGGTGACCCGAATGAGATGAGGTGGAATCAATAGAGGAGACAGTGGGCTAGCCAGTAATCACTTCCTTATGTGCACTCCACAACTGGACCGCTCAGAGATGTTCACGGAGTTATACTGAGAAGAGAAGAAGGAGGAAGGAAACAGAGGTGGCCAGGAGGATAAAAGCGGGGAATGAAAAGGAGGGAGACAGATCCAGCCAGTAATCAGTTCCCTAAGTGTTCTCCACCATTTGGAACACACAGAGATTCACAGAGTTGGTAGAGTAGAGAGGGGTTAGGGAGGAGACACAGGCGACCTGGTGGAGAAAAAGGAGAGTCCAAAGGGAGAGAGAGCAGTCAAGCCAGTAATCTCACTCCCTAGTGAAAAATGGGTACTGAAGATTGGGTTCTTAAAGGTATAAAATTGGTAACACATACATAAAAGCAAAAATTAAAAATCAAGTAGAGTTTGGAATTTCAAAAATAAGATGTTAAAGAAAAGAAGAAGGAAAAGAAAGAGAGAAAAAATGAACAAACAAAAATAAACATGGTCGCGAAAATTATAAAGAAAATATAGGTACAAAATTGATAACTAATACCAAAAAGCAAAAGTTAACAATCTAGAGTAGAGTTTGGAATTCCAAAAATACAATGTTAAAAAAAGAAGAAGAAAAAGAAAGAGAGAAAAAACAAACAAACAAACAAAAACAAGCAAAGTGGCAAAAATTATAAAGAAAATACAGGTACAAAATTGATATCAAATACCAAAATGCATAAATTAAAAATCTAGAGTAGAGTTTGGAATTTCAGATATACAATGTTATATAAAAGAAGAAGAGAAAGAAACAGAGAAAAAAAAAGTCACAGAAATTATTTAAAAAATTATAGGTACAAAATTGATAACAAATACCCAAAAGCTAAAGTTAAAAATCTAGAGTAGAGTTTGGAATTTCAAAAATACAATGTTAAAGAAAAGAAGAAGAAGAAGAAAAAAAAAAGTTAAAATATTATAAAAAATATATGAAGTTTGCTTAAAAAAAAATAGGGTCTTTTACTTTTTTTTCAAAGTAATAGGTTATAAAAGTGAAAATTAAAGGAATAATATAGGACTTAAATTTTTTAAAAAAAATTAAAAAAAAAAGAAAGAATGATCATAAAAATAGTAAAAATATATCTAGGACTTCCTCTGGTTTTG
>NW_011494942.1:14078938-14118607 GCF_000754665.1 Bison bison bison | reverse complement strand
GGAGGCGCAGACTCGGTTGGGCCTGCGTTTTGTGCCCTTCCCAGGTCTGAGCAGCTCAGGTGATGAGGTGTTTGGTGAGCGCGATTGCTGTGACTTATCGCCTCCCCACTGCTCGGTTATCTAGGTGTACAACCGGCGCACCTTCTCAGGCAGATGTTGACCGTCCAGACCCCCAAGAAGTTTTAGTTAGCAAAGAAGCCTGCTTACAGTTTTATAGATACTGTCTCTCTGGGGCTGCGATTGCCCCCTTCCAGTTCTGGCTGTCTGTCACCAGAGGGGGATGGTCTGCAGCCGGCTATCTCTGTTCAGTCCTTTGTTCCGTGCGTGGGCCTGGCGGTGACTTAGGTTAGGGCTGGCTTTTCGCGTGGTAGATATCCCACAGTCTGGTTTGCTAGCCCAAATTATTTTGCTCAGATAGTGCTCAGGTTATTCAGGCCAGGTCCTTACTCTAAGCGATGCAGCCCGCGCCGCGCCTCCCTGCCCAGCCCCCGCTTGCTAGTGGTGTGTGCAGGCGTCTGAGCTGCCTCTGGGCTGGGGGAGTTACCGTAGGGCTCGCACTCTGCGGGTTTTAATTGTTTATTTATTTTTCCTCCCTGTTATGTTGCCCTCTGTGCTTCCAAAGCTCGGCACAGATTCGACAGTGAGAAGGTTTCCTGGTGTTTGGAAACTTCTCTCTTTTTAAGATCCCCTTCCCGGGACGGAACTCTGTCCCTCCCTCTTTTGTCTCTTTTTTTGTCTTTTATATTTTTTCCTACCTCCTTTCGAAGACTTGGGTTGCTTTTCTGGGTGCCTGATGTCCTCTGCCAGCATTCAGAAGTTGTTTTGTGGAATTTACTTGGCATTTAAATGTTCTTTTGATGAATTTGAGGGGGAGAAAGTAATCTCCCCGTCCTACTCCTCCGCCATCTTAGCTCCTCCAGCTTTTCTTTTTAATAGGGTCTTCAGCTAATTGGATGAGACCCACTTGGGCAATCTGTTTTATTCAGTCTAGAGATTTAAATGTCAAACTCATCTAGCAACATCCTTATAGAAACACTAGAAAAATATTTACTCAAATATCTGGGCATCCCATGGTCCAATCAAGCTGATACATAAAAGTAACCATGGCATGTACTGTCACTGGGTCTGTAAATTTAATAACAATAGGACTGTGTCTTATAGCATCTATGAGATCACATTGCCAACATCTGTTGGATCATTGAAAAAGCAAGAGAGTTCCAGAAAAACATCTACTTCTGCTTTATTGACTATGCCAAAGCCTTTGACTGTGTAGATCACAAAAAACTTAAATTTGAAAATTCTTAAAGAAATGGGAATACCAGACCACCTGACCTGCCTCTTGAGAAATCTGCATGGAGGTCAAGAAGCAACAGTTTAGAATCAGACATGGAACAAAAGACTGCTTCCAAATTGGGAAAGGAGTACGTCAGGCTGTATATTGTCACCCTGCTTGTTTAATTTATATGCAGAGTACATCATGCAAAATGCCAGGCTGGATAAAGCAAAGTTGGAATCAAGATTGATGGGAGAAATATCAATAACCTCAGATGTCCAGATGACGCCGCCCTTATGGCAGAAAGGCCCTTATAGAAGAAAAACTAAAGAGCTTCTTGATGAAAGTGAAAGAAGAGAGTGGAAAAGTTTGCTTAAAACTTAACATTCAGAAAACTAAGATCATGGCATCCAGTGCCATCACTTAATGGCAAATAGATGGGGAAACAATGGAAACAGTGATAGACTTTATTTTGGAGGGCTCCAAAAGCACCATAGATGGTGACTGCAGCCATGAAATTAAAAGACGCTTGCTCCATAGAAGAAAAGCTATGACCAACCTAGACAGCATATCAAAAAGCAGACATTGCTTTGCCAACAAAGGTCAATCTAGTTAAAGCTATGGTTTTTCCAGTAGTCATGTACAGATGTGAGAGTTGGACAATAAAGAAAGCTGCTGCTAAGTTGCTGCTAAGTCACTTCAGTCGTGTCCGACTCTGTGCGACCCCATAGACAGCAGCCCACCAGGCTCTGCCGTCGCTGGGATTCTCCAGGCAAGAACACTGGAGTGGCTGAGTAATTGATGCTTTTGAATTGTGGTGTTGGATAAGACTCTTAACAGTCCCTTGGACTGCAAGGAGATCAAACCAGTCCATCCTAAAGGAAATCAGTCCTGAATATTCATTTAAGGACTGATGCTGAAGCTGAAACTCTAATACTTTGGGCACCTGATGTGAAGAACTGACTCATTGGAAAAGACCCTAATGGTGGGAAGATTGAAGGCAGGAGAAGAAGGTGACATCATAGGATGAGATGGTTGGATGGCATCACAGACTTGATGAACATGAGTTTGAGTAAGCTCCAGGTGTTGGTGATGGACAGGGAGGCCTGGCTTGCTGCAGTCCATGGGGATGCAAAGAGTTGGACACAACTGAATGAATGGAATGAACTGATTTTAGCATGAATTGTTATGTTAATGGGTTATAATTTATTAGTCAAGCTAAATTCACTCTCAATATTGAAGAAAACTAAATTGTCTCCACTGATGTATTATGTAAAGCAGTATATTTTTACATTGAAATCTGGTTACTTTCATAGACTGTGAAGAGCAGTTAACTTAGTAAAATCTCAAAAGGGCATTTAGTGTACCTAAAAATACATCTAAGCTGAAATAGTTAGAAAATGATTTACATAAGTTATGTTATTAATTAATAAAAAGTTTTAATTTAAAAGTCAATATATGGCAGAATTCAGTGATAGAGCTTATATTATTATTACTTATATTTGAATATAAGTATGCAAAATATAAGTATGCACATAAAATCATGTGCATTCCCTACTCTCCGGAGGACATGTACTATTATAACCTAATACCAGTGAAGACATAATATATAACCTAATACTAATGAAGATACGATTATAAGAAACTGAAGAGAAACTAAAAAGTCCCTTGATGAGGATGAAAGACAGCCAACCTAGACAGCATATTAAAAAGCAGAGGCATTACTTTGCCAACAAAGGTCTGTCTAGTCAAAGCTATGGTTTTTCCAGTAGTCGTGCACTGATGTGAGAGTTGAACTATAAAGAAAGCTGAGTGCTGAATAATTGATGTTTTTGAACTGTGGTGTTGGAGAAGACTCTCAAGAGTCCCTTGGACTGCAGGGAGATCCAACTAAAGGAAATCAGTCCTGAATATTCATTGGGAGGACTGATGCTGAAGTGAAACTCCAATAGTTTGGCTACCTGATGCAAAGTACTGACTCATTTGAAAAGACCCTGATGCTTGGAAAGATTGAAGGTTGGAGGAAAAGGGGATGACAGAGGATGAGATGGTTAGATGGCATCATGGACTCAACGGACATGAGTTTGAGTAAACTCTGGGAGTTGGTGATGGACAAGGAAGCCTGGCGTGCTGTAGTCCATGGGGTCACAAAGAGTTGGACACAACTGAGCAACTGAATTAAACTGAACTGAGCATGAAAGAAGAAAGTAAAAAGCCTGGGATGATTTGAGAGAATAGCATTGAAATATGTATCTTATCATATGTGAAATAAATCTCCAGTCCAGGTTCGATGCGTGAGACCGGGTGCTCAGGGCTGGTACACTGGGATGACCCTGAGGGATGGGATGGGGGGGGAGGTGGGAGGAAGGTTCAGGATGGGGAACACATGTATGCCCATGGCTGATTCATGTGAATGTATCACATAATACAATATTGTAAAGTAATTAGCCTCCAATTAAAATAAATAATAAATAGTTTTGTTTTTTTTGTTTTTTTTAAAAGCTGGCTTAAAACTCAACATTCAAAAAACTAAGATCACGGTGTTCTGTTCCATCACTTCATGGGAAATAGAAGGGGAAAAAGTGGAAGCAGTGGCAGACTTTATTTCCTTGGGTTCTAAAATCACTGCTGAATGGTGACTGCAGCCATGAAATTAAAAGACCCTTGCTCCTTGAAAGGAAAGCTATGAAAAACCTGAAAGTGAAAGTTGTTCAGTCGTGTCCAACTCTTTGCAACCCTATAGACAGTAGAGAAACCCTAGACTGTGTATTAAAAAGTAAAGATATCACTTTGCTGACAAAGGTTCATATAGCCAAAGCTATGATTTTCCCAGTGTGTGTGTTAGCTGCTCAGTCTTGTCTGACTTTTGCAATTCCATGGATTGTAGTCTGCCAGGCTCCCTTGTCCATGGAATTCTCCAGGCAAAAATACTGCAGTGGTTAGTCATTCTCTTCTCCAGGGTATCTTCCCAACACAGGAATTGAACCTGGGCAGATTACAGGCAGATTCCTTATCATCTGAGCTACAAGGGAAGCCCCTTGCTTTCCAAGGGACTCTCAAGAGTCTTCTCCAGCACCACAATTCATATTGGTTTGGATGTGAGAGTTGGAGCACAAAGAAGGCTGAGCACCAAGGAACTGATGCTTTCCAACTGTGGTGCTGGAGAAGACTCTAGAATCCCTTGGACAGAAAGGAGATCCAATCAGTCAATCCTAAAGAAATCAACCCTGAATATTCATTGTAAAGACTGATGCTGGAGCTCCAATACTTTGGCCACCTGATGCAAAGAGCTGATTCACTGGAAAAGACCCCAATGCTGGAAAAGACTGAAGGCCAAAGGAGAAGAGGGGCTAGAGGATAAGATGGTTAGGTAGCATCACTGATTCAATGGACATGCATTTTAGCAAACTCTGGGAGACAGTGAACGACCAGGAAACCTGGTGTGCTCCAGACCATGGGGTCACAAAGAGTCAGGACGTGATTTAACGACTGAACAACAGCAAACCTAATACTATGCAATAACTCTTGCCCCAGCTCAGAATAATAGAAATGTTTTCACTCGTCTCAAGGTGGAAATATTCTTTCTGAAGAGGTTTTCTTTAAAAGGTATGAACTCTAGGTGTGTGTTGGTGATCGTAGTGCTTTGAGGGGTCAGAAAGACTAAGAAGAAGGAACAGAGAAGAGAAGGGGAGATATAATTAACTTTCCCAATTAACTGTTACCCATAGGATAACTTTTATTAGAAAAGTAATTTCTCCCTCTTAAAAAGCTGAGCAAAATAACCTATCTTAAAGCATATATGCTGAATCTAAAAAAGTGGTACAGATGAACACATATTAGGACAGGAATGGAGGCACAGACATAGACAATGGACACATGCACACAGTTGGAGAGGGGAAGAGTGGGGTCAGTGGGGAAGGATTGACGTATATACACTACTATGTGTAAAATAGATAGCTAGGAAAGCAGTTGTATAGCACAGGGAGTTCAGCTCAGTGCTCTATGATAAACTAGAGGAGTGAGATGGGAGGGGTGTGGGAGGGAAATCCCAGAGGGAGAGTATATCTGCATCCATATAGCTGATTACTTCATTGTACAGCAGAAACTAATAGAACATTGTGAAGCAACTAAGAAAAAAAGATGAAAGTGTTTGTTGTTTAATTGTGTTAGACTCTTTGTGACCTCCTGGACTATAGCCCTCCAGGCTCCTCTCTCCATGAAATTCTCCAGGCAAGATTACTGCAGTGGATTGCCATGCCCTCCTACAGGGGATCTTCCCAACCCAGGGATCAAAACTGAGTCTCTTATCTCTCCTGCACTGGCCATAGCCTTCTCCAGGGGATCTTCTCCAACTAAAAAAAAAGCCCACTAGAGAAACAGTAACAATGAACAAGCAGTAATGGAAACTTTTACACCATTTTCTTTCCCAGTGGCATTTACCCCATTCTCCATGTTGGGGACCTGAGAGAGAACCCTTACTGTAAATGAACTGTCCCGGGCTCAAGGAGCAAATAGTCTTTCCTATATTAATCCTCTGCTCAGATCACTCAGTCAAGATGCCAGTCCCAAGAGAACAAGATCTGTCTCCTAGGACTGCCCATTTGCTTTGAGCATCCTTTGAGCAGCCCCAAGCATGATCTATTCTTGTGTAATTATGCAATTACATTTAAGGGGGTAGGGGGAATTCTCATTAGGTTAAGATTTAGTGACATCGAAACAGTAGCTAATACTTGGGAATAAACCTCAGATATGTCCTGATCCTGTAAAAAAGTTGGAGGTAAACTCTCTATTTTTTAAGACCTCCAAGTGTCTTCTTCTTCAGCTGGTGATGCTAAGCTAAGAACTGACCCTAAATCTACATTCCAGAAGGCTCATCCTAAGCCAGACCTGACTTCTGGACAGTCCAGGTGGTGCCTGCCCACCCCAGCACAACTTACCAGGTCAGGGCCTCCCTTACTACTTCACCCACAACTGTCTTCTAAAGAATCCAGCTGCCAGTGCAGGAGACACAGTTTGGATCCCTGGTCTGGGAAAGTCCCACGTGCCTTAGAGCAACTGAGCCCATGCACCACAGCTATTGAGTCTGTGCTTTAGAGCCAGGAGCCTCAACAAGAGAAGCCACTGCAATGAGAAGCCCACACACCACAGCTGGAGAGTAGCCCCAGCTCACTGCAACTAGAGAAAAGCTCCTGCAGCATCAAAGACCCAACACAGCAAAAAATAAAGAAAATAAAAAGAACACTATACACATATTGTGGGCAGAAGCTGGAAAGACTGCCTCAGGCCCATAGGTCCCAGTGTCTGAGTCTTAATTCAAGTGACAGATTGGCATGATATTTTCCCATTCACTGTCATTTTTTCCTCTAAAAAACACATCCTATTTTTTCTTTTAACCTTTCACTTTTTTTTTTTTTTTTACCTCCTCCACCACCTGTGATTCTCCTACATTCCTCCTGGAGATATTTCTTTTACTTTATCTATAATTTTTCCAGGAACCACCATATGCCTTCTATTATGCTGGTTTACTAGACGTGTGAGGGGAGGGTATTAACAAATAATAGAATACATGCTTCTCTTCATGGGTTGCTCACCTGCAAATGAGGAAGATATGAGAACACTAAGAGTTGGCATTTACAAGCCTTTAAGCATTTTTTATGTACTAATTAAATTAGTGCTCACATCATGTGGTACTATGATCTACACTATTGGATGAGGAAACTGAATAAAAAAGTGCTTAAATAGTTGCTAGTTAAGTAACTGAACCACAATTAGAAAGGCAGTCTAACTTAACCACTATATTGTACTGTGCCCACTGTACAAATGCGAATGATTGAAGATATGTCATAAATTATTTAAGAGCATAAGCAATACAGTCATGCAAATTACTGAATACTGTTATGTGGTATAAGCATCAAGAATGAAATGAAGTTGGGATTGACACATATATACTATTGATACTATGTATCAATACCATGTATAAAATAGACAACTGAAGAGAAGATACTGTATAGCATATACATATAGGGAACTCTACTTACTGCATTGTGGTGAACGGAATGGCAAGGAAGTCCAAAAGGGAGGGGATATATATATATTCGTAATAAATCAGGAATTATCAGGTTAATTCATTTTGCTGTACAGCAGAAACTAACACAACATTGTAAAACAACTATGCTCCAATGTAAACTAATTTAAAAAAAACATCATTGTAAGAAGGAAAAAATGAAGTTGAGAAGTTTCTGGGGTTCCCGGGGAAGGCCCTCTTTTGTTCCTTTTTCTGAAGGGAGTGGTTAAACCCATAATGCTTAAAACTTCAACTGTCTGATCCCCATCACCTCCCAGCCCTGCTTTTGTCTGCTGCACTTATTCCTCTATTCCTATTTACACATTTCCTAACAATGGCCACCCCATCACTGGATCCCAGTCATCCTGACAAGGTGAATCACTGCTCCTGCGTGAGACCTGGGCCTCTCTGATGTCGTCCTGTCTGCTTGCTTCTCCAGCAGCCAAATGCCAGTTTCTACTATCAGTCTAGCTGTGTCCCCTCCCACAGGCTACTTAAATGCTCTGTGACTCACCTTCCACCTCTGTAAAATGGGGAGAGTATTACTATCCTACAGGGCTTTGTGACGATCTATGAGCCAATATGTGTAAGGACTTTAAGCAGTCCTGATACATTAGGAAGATTTTTCTCATGAAATAAGTTTCTTATTGATATCCTATTATTGTTATTTGTAATTCATTATTCTATTTTTTTCTAAGTGACAGTTTGCCCTGCTGTTTGCCTTATTCCTCTTACTCCCACATACCAGACATCTAGGCTGAGGTTTAATCCTCATTCTTTCATCCTTCCTTCTATATTCTAGAAGACAATGGCAACCCCCTCCAGTACTCTTGCTTGGAAAATCCCATGGGTGGAGGAGGCTGGTAGGCTGCAGTCCATGGGGTCGCTAAGAGTTGGACAGGACTGAGGGACTTCACTTTCACTTTCACTTTCTGTATCCTATCTTTCCTGAAATTGAATCTGTGCAGTTTCAGTGATTACTTATGTTGGATTGATAGTCTACCCCGACTTTGTTTTTGAATTCTGATTTTCTATTTTCAACTCTCTTTTTTTTTTCATTTTATTTTATTTTCTAACTTTACAATATTGTATTGGTTTTGCCATATATCAACATGAATCCACCACAAATATACACTTGTTCCCCATGCTGAACCCTCATCCCTCCTCCCTCCCCATACCATCCCTCTGGGTCATCCCAGTGCACCAGCCCCAAGCATCCAGTACCGTGCATCAAACCTGGACTGGCGACTCGTTTCATATATGAGACATGGAAGCAACCTAGATGTCCATCAGCAGATGAATGGATAAGAAAGCTGTGGTACATATTTTCAACTCTTAATAGGATTGTGTTATTTACTCTTCCAGCTGCAACCTGGAATAGAATATATCTAAGAAAAAACTCTTCATGTGAAGCTCAGCACTGGTTTTTCCTTCTGATTTTCCTACTCACTCAGCATGGGGCAGAAACACCTGAAGGTGACCCCCAGTGTTATCCCCTCGTCTGGGGTCCATGCCTTATGTAATGCCTCCCCTTGAAGAAGTAGGAAGGACCTGTGACTTGCTTCTAACCAAGAGAACATGACAGAGCTGATGGAACAGTACTCTTGTGATGCTATTACGTTAGGACTCTGATTTAGCAGATACACCAAGAGCCTTGCTTACTTGATTAAATAAGCAGCCATGTGGAAGAAGCCCACATGGCAAAGGTCTGCAGTGGTCTCCATAATCTGAGTGCCACTTCGAAGTGACAGCCAGCAAAATACAGGAGTCCCTAGTTATACAGTCATAATCAAATGAATTTTGCCAACAGCCTGAATGAACTAGAAGTGGATTCTTCCCAAGTCAAGCCTCCAGACAGAACACAGCTCAGCTGACACCTTTGTTGCACTTTGTGAGACCCTAGCAGAGAACCCAGACAAGAACCCAGACTCCTGACCACAGAGGCTGTGAGATAATACGTGTTTAGGCATTGTTTAAAGCTGTTCAGTTTATTATGCAGTATAGGATGCCAATACACTTGATACCAGTTAGTGTCCATGGTAACATCGCAGTTTCAGTCTTGCTGGAATTAAATTAAATTGGATCCCTAACTACTTGATATCATTTGATCACTAAATCTGATATGCTTGAACTTATCAATAATGGTAGCTAATATTTATGGGGTGATTCTTGTAAGCCATGCTGCTAAGTCACTTCAGTCATGTCCGACTCTGTGTGACTCCATAGACGGCAGCCCACCAGGCTCCCCCGTCCCTGGGATTCTCCAGGCAAGAACACTGGAGTGGGTTGCCATTTCCTTCTCCAATGCATAAAAGTGAAAAGTGAAAGTGAAATCACTCAGTCGTGTCTGACTCTTAGCAACCCCATGGACTGCAGCCTACCAGGCTCCTCCGCCCATGGGATTTTCCAGGCAAGAGTACTGAGTAGGGTGCCATTGCCTTCTCCGTTTGTAAGCCATGCATTGTACTTATTTTATTTGTATAATAATCAGTGGCTTAAGCATTCTCTTTATAGATGTTACAATTGAAATTTGGAGAAGACACATATTTTGCCAAAGGTTTCAGTCAATAAGCATCACAGCTGGGATTCAAATCTGGTACCTCTGATTCCTAATCCTGTGCCCTTTTTACTGCATTGGACTGACCATCCACTGCATGTGTTAAACCAGAAGTCCTAAGTTAGAGTTAGAATGAAAGTTGAAATTAAATCAGCATTCTTACATCAGCATTTTAAGTCTTTCAGGATAAAAAGTCTTTCAAAATCTGGCCCTGGTTTCCATTTCCAGGCTTTTTCTTATTACTCATTTGAAATTTATGAAATTGTTTGATGTTTTTGTACCTCTTAACATTGATTCACAATCTTCCCTAGTCCTAGATCATCCTCAATGAAACAATATACCCCTTTGATAAGGTAGCATTAGAAAAGGAATTGCCAAAAGTAGAGGGGTAGGCCAACCAAGAGGGCCTAGTTCTGTCACTCTATACGTCACCTTCAATTCAAATCTGAGTCACAAGGATTACGTCTGCCACTCGTCATACTGATCCGCATAGGTTACTGTGCTACTGATCCACTGATCCACATAGGTTTAACAGTGAGCAAGATGCTAGAGACCCTGCTGTCATCTGTCTTACCCTCAGCTTCTTCTGTAGAAAGTTGCCCTAATCACCACCCTCTTTAAAACTCAATGGATTGTTCTGCATCAGCACCCTCTCAGTCACACTGAAACACAAGACAAAACAAATGTGCACCCTTACTTGCATTTGTAAATGGAGCCAAGTGGGAAAAGTTAATAAAATCTCCCCCATCAAACAGGACCACATATGAAACTCCGCACTGTGCAGTTTGTTCACACGTCCTTATCAACCCTCCTAGTGAGGAAGGAAAGGGCCTCAGGGTTCAGGACCCCAAGGTTGATTGAAAACGACACTCTCTCACCACACAATAACAGAATCAAAACAAGCAGGCAGAGCCACCCTCTCTTTATTTAAAATAACAATATTTCATTCCTTGTGGATTTTTGCATGAATTTTGATCTTAAAATATGGTGTTAAATATGAAAATAGTATTTAAGTATTGATTCTCTTGGCATCCTATTAAATAACATACCCATGGGGAGTGCTTCCTCCTTTTCACCCTAATTCTGGCCTTGTTCAGTTTCAGCCACTCAGCCTCAACTGATTGAACTTCCTACAGCCATCTGACCCCAGAACATGTGAGACTGGTTCTTGGTGGTGTTATCTTGCCATTAAGGAAACTGCTGTGGAAAATTGTCCAGAGAATACTACCGCAATCATACAAACTTTCACACACAGGGTGACATCATCCTTCCCTCCCCCGCCCACTGCTCTCCCATTCTTTCTTCGTGACCAGGACATCTGCTGTGGAAGGGAGGGGTGAGAGAGGGAGTAGGGAGGTGGGTTCCCAGGCGATGTCTGGAAGCACAGGCACTGGGAGCTCCAGGCAGAAGTAGACGGTAGTAAGACAGTAAAGAAATTTAGACCTTGCAATGTGGGGGTTTGTGCCACCTATTCCTTCTCCAATTTTGTTTCCCTTCATTTTACATTATATCCCCTGCATTGTAAAACACAATGCCATTCTCCAGCGCCCAATTCTTTGATAAACTTTGTTTAACTACTGCGATGCTTAGCTGACTTCCTCCTTTTAGACTCACCATTGTGCCACCAATAGGTTCTCTCTCCCACATCAGGGTCCTTTACATTTCAGTCACCTTGTGCAGCTGCTCAGCTAATTCTCCCAACTGATCAGGATCAGTTCCTACAGTCAGACTTAGGAGTCAGAAATTTGAAATAATTAAGTGACCTTCTCCACTAAAGAATATAATCACCCACAAATTAGCAATAAGGTAATGCCATTTATTTGAATGACCACAGATTTTAATAAATGAAAATTTTAATAAGTTATCATAGACATCATCAATTTAAGAACATTTGCTCTTGGCAATTTGTATAGCCCTGCTGACATTAATAAGAGAATGCTTTTTTTTCTCACCCTTCATCTTCTGGTGCCAGGAAAACTAGCTACATTCACTCCCTTCCTTACAATCACAAACTCAGCTTATCTCCTGGGAACCAGACCTCCTCCTGGGCTGGACCTAAATCTCCCATAACCATAAACACATACGGAGAAGGCAATGGCAACCCATTCCAGTACTCTTGCCTGGAAAATCCCATGGGCGGAGGAGCCTGGTAGGCTGCAGTCCATGGGGTCGCAAAGAGTCGGACACAACTGAAGTGACTTAGCAGCAGCATAAACACATAAGAAGTTTTAATGCCCTAGGAAGGAAATATTCACTCCTAGAAAGATGGTGGAAATTTCATGTAGGCCAGTTTTTGGAACCTTCCCCCAAGAGCAACAGAATCCAGAAATCTATCTTTACTATTGCAACACACTTTTTAATTATATGATTGACTTCCTGAAATAAATTATAGGTTATTTCTTTGAAGAACCATTTTTTAAATGACTTCCACTCCCCAAACTGCACAGCACAAATTACTGCACACATAAAGAATTCTGTAAGGAGTAACAGATCAGACTACTTTGAGTACTGTTGCTTCATTTAACATTGATCACACCCTTGTTTGGGCCAGGCAAAGGGTGGCAGGTTAATTACATGAAGTCTCTGCCAGTCCTCAGGATGTTGGAAGAAAGAGGAAAAGACAGGCAGTCAGGACTGATCTCTGCAGTTCAGGATTACCCCGCAGCAGTGCACGGAGGAGGGGAAGCATCTGAGCTGTGAGAAACAGGTCTAGTTTATGAGCATATCCACTTAAGAGATCCTGTCATGGATCCTGAAGGACACGTAATTCAGGAGGGCAAACACTTAGCTACTGTCCAGGAAAAGCTGCTGGAGGTCTCAGATTCAATACGGCAGATCCACACTGTACATACGGCACAAGAATGAGAAGCTGCCTTTTAGATAATAAGCTGGATGACAGAGAAAAAGAAAAATATGAATTAAGAGTTAACAACTAGGGATCAGAAACATGAGGAGGCTGTGATGAATGGAAATTTGGGGGTTAGTTCATAAATTCAGCTTTTCAGCAAGTGTCCTCCTTATAAGGGCTTTTCTAGACTCAGCTCAAGGAAGTTAATTAAATTCTTCAAATTCACACAATGTCAGAAACTCATAGAACTGGGTTTTGGAATCTATCTAGTCAGTGGGATGGGCTTAGGAGATAGCCTTCTTAATCACTATGCATACGCTCCAAAGAGGATATTTTTCATTTCCTCCACCAAATCACTATATTTATTACTTTTATGCTTTTCTAATATCCTAGTGTTCTGGTAGTGATCCTGTTATTTTTGTCACTACTTTAATTTCCCTTAACGTACAAAGACTTTTACTCTGATTGATCACTGCATAATTGATTTTTCTTTTAAAACCTGAAAGATCAAACACAGATCACTTTGTCAGAGAGGCAGAGCTAGAAGCTCAAACAATTCTAAAAACTTGTTTAATTAGAAATACCAATATATCCAATGACATTTGATATTTGTGATATGCAATATTGATGACAACATACTCTCCCTGTACTCAGTGTTTCAATAACATTTAGTTCATCAGTAAGGTGAGATAAAAATTTACTTTCTCATGATCTCACACTTACATGTTAAGCTTAAATTAACAGCTCTTTGTATTCATTGATTATTTTTGCTAGAAGGTATAAATAAAAGTGATGAATTTTCATTTCATAATATTTCCAATATAATATAGCACCTATTTTTTCCCCTAGAAATCCTACTAAATGAAATGTCTTTGTTTGAGAAAGAAATATTGATATGAACATGATAACCTAAAAACACAAAATCCTGCATACAAGAATCAGCCTCACAGGCTGTTGGTGGTAAGGTTGTGACACAGAGACAGAAGTCGGGATGCTATAGACCAAATATCTGTGTTCTCTCAAATACATATGTTGAAATCCAATCCCCAGTGTGATAGTATTAGGAGATAATTAGGTCATGAGAGTGGAGCCTTTGTGAATGAGGTTTTGTGTGTGTGTTAGTCTCTCAGTTGTGCCCCACCCTTTGCAACGCTATGGACAGTAGCCCACCAGGCTCCTCTGTCCATGAAATTCTCCAAGCAAGAATACTGAAATGGGTTGCCATACCTTCTCCAGGGAATCTTCCCTAGCCAGGGATCGAACCCATGTTTCCTACTTTGCAGGCAGATTCTTTACCACCTGAGCCACCAGCAAAGAGATTAGTGCCCTTATAAAGAGACTCCAGAGAGCTCCCTCACCCCTTCTGCCTTGTGAGATACATTGGGAAGAGGGCCTTCTGTGAACTGGAAAGTGTTCTTTCAGAATCTGCCTGCATCTTGAACAGCCCAGCCTCCAGAACTATAACAAACTTCTGTATTTCATAAGACACCCAGTCTACAATATTATTTTACAATAGGCTGAAAAGACGGTCAGGCTGAAAAGACTGACAAAGGACTTTCCCAGGAAGGAATGTTCTCTCTACCAATAACTCTGCAAAACGTTCTCAGCAATGGTGTAGTTCAGAGTGCAAAGAAGAAAACTTTATTTCCTGACAACAGAGCAGAACCAACCAATGGAAGTATGTGTGACAGTGGAAATGTTCTGTATGCTATGGTGTTCCATACAGTTGCCACCAGCCACATGTGGCTACTGGGCATTTGAAACGTGGCTAGTGCAACTAAGAAACTGATTTTTAAATTTTCATTTTATTTAAATTTATTTTTTTTCCTGGTATTGAATAGGGTAACACTTCTTTTTTTTTTAATTTTTTAGTGTATAGTGCATGTACAACATTGCATTAGTTTCTGCTGTACAGTCAAGTGTATCAGCTGTACATATACATGTTAATATATCCACTGTTTTTTAGATTATTTTCCCCTCTAGGTCACTAAAAGTACTGAGAAGAATTTCCTGTGCTGTACAATAGGTCCTTATTAGTTACTGATTTTACTTTACTCAGATTTAAATAGCCACATGTAGCTAGTGGCTGGGCTTCCCAGGTGGCTCAGCTGGTAAAGAATCTGTCTGCCAATGCAGGAGACATGGGTTCGATCCTTGGGTTGGGAAGATTCCCTGGAGAAGGAAATGGCAACCCCCTCTAGTATTCTTGCCTAGGAAATCCCCATGGACAGAGAAGCCTGATGGGCTACCCCGTTCCTGTGGTTGCAGAGTCAGACACAACTGAGCAACTGAGCAAATATGCACACACACACACACACACACACACACACACACCTAGGGCCTACCATCTTGGGTTTAGAGCTGTGGAATGCAGTAAAGATGTTCTTATACCCTTTATTTCCTACCCTCAAGGAAAGAGCATCAATAAATTCTTTGAAGGGAATAGTTTGAGTGAAGAATGGGGAAGACTACTTTCATAGTCCTAATTTCCAGTTTCATTCATTGTATGCTTCTCAGTTTCAGTTCGTGGATCAATAAAATCCAATTCAAATTGCACTATGGTTTTACTGAGGAGCAAAGCTGGGACAGTGAACAGGTCATTTTACAGGAAGGGGCTGATCTGGAATTTAGTCTGGGTGTTTTGTTTCTCTCTTAATTTTAATTTTCTCATCTGCAAAACAAAAGGTGGAACTACAAACACTAGGACATCACCTGGTCATAATGTTTTACATTCCTATCCAATTGATAAGACCTAATTCAACTATTTTTTAAAATCAGTATTATTGCTTCACAGAAATAGAAATAAAACTCTTAGAACTCTACTGATTGAAGATAAAGCTTTAAAGAAGTGACAGAAAATCTTGGGATTTTCTGCAGGAAAGATTTTGTGACAGATCAGAAATATAGTGGTTCAAATGTATGCTTTCCTAGGACAGTAAAAATGGACAGTAGAGGGTATATGGTGTTGTTGTTCAGTTGCTAAGCTGTGTCTGACTCTTTGTGACCCCATGGACTGCAGTACACCAGGCTTACCTGTCCTTCACTCCTGGAATTGGTTCAAATTCTTGTCCATTGAGTCAGTAATGCTATCTAACCATCTCATCCTCTGCTGCTCCCTTCTTCATTTACCTTCAATCTTTCCCAGCATCAAGGTATTTTCCAATGAGTCAGTTCTTCATATCAGGTTGCCAAAGTATTAGAGCTTTAGCCTCAGCAACAGTCCTTCCACTGAATATTGATCATCTTTTGGATTGACTGGTTCTATCTCCTTGCAGTCCAAGGGACTCTCAAGAGTCTTCTCCGACACCACATTCAAAAGCATCAATTCTTCAGTGCTTAGCTTTCTTTATAGTCCAACTCTCACATCCATACGTGACTATTGGAAAAACCATAGCCTTGACTAGATGGACCTTTGTTGGCAAAGCAGTGTCTCTGCTGCCTAACCACTTGCAATTTATCTTGACTCGTGGACCTAACATTTCCAGTTCCTATGCAATATTGTTCTTTGCAGCATCAGACTTTACGTTCATCACCAGACACATCCACAACTGAGCATCAGTTCTGCTTTGGCCCAGCTGCTTCATTCTTTCAGTAGTTATTAGTAGCTGTCCTCCACTCTTCCCCAGTAGCAGATTGGACTCCTTCCAACATGAGAAGGGAGGCTATCTTCCTTGGTCATATCTTTTTGCCTTTTCATACTGTCCATAGGGTTCTTACAACAAGAATACTAGAGTGGTTTGCCATTCCCTCCTCCAGTGGACCAACCACACTTTGTCAGAACTCTCCACTATGACCCTTCCATCTTGGGTGGCTCTGCACAGCATGGCTCATAGCTTCATTGAATTAGTAGAGGGTATGCTGCTGCTGCTGCTAAGTCGCTTCAGTCGTGTCCAACTCTGTGCGACCCCATAGACAGCAGCCCATCAGGCTCCCCCGTCCCTGGGATTCTCCAGGCAAGAACACTGGAGTGGGTTGCCATTTCCTTCTCCAATGCAGGAAAGTGAAAAGTGAGAGTGAAGTCGTTCAGTTGTGTCTGACTCTTCACAACCCCATGGACTGCAGCCTACCAGGCTCCTCTGTCCATGGGATTTTCCAGGCAAGAGTACTGGAATGGGTTGCCATTGCCTTCTCCAGTAGAGGGTATACATATGCTTATAGCTGTACCACTTATTTAGACAAGTTTCATTTGCTTATGGGCTTCCTTAATGGCTCAGCAGCAAAGAATCTGCCTGCCAATTCAGGAGATGCAAGAGATGTAGTTTCAATTAGTGGGTCAGGAAAAATCCCCTGGAGAAGAAAAAGGCAACCCACTCCAGTATTCTTGCCTGGGAAATCCCATGAATAGAGGTCTGGAGGGCTTTGGGTTACAAAGATTCAGACATGACTGAGCAACTAAACAACAACAAAGCAGCCACAAAAGATCTGCCAAGGTGTCTCAGCACTGGGCTCTGGGCAGTAGAGTCAGTGCTGACACAAAGTGATTAGCTATCCTCTAGTGAGAGGCCTCCGAATCAAATGTGCACATACAAGCAAGGGTTTGCAAGGAGTCTTCACATAATTATACCTTAGGCAACCAATTCGAATGGTAAGTGAGGCAGAGTTTTATTTGGTTGGTTTTACATTTCAGCCTTGGCAACTGGGGTACCATGTAAAATCTCAACTGGTGGGCGTTTTGTTTGTAATTACTTCTGTTTGCTAAAATAGGCTATGAGTTTATAAGGATCACACTCTGCTCTGTGACTTGTAGTGTGAAATGACCTCACACTGAAGCCACCAGCAGAGTGTTGTGCCATCCAGGACTGTTTTTCTCCATACCCCTCCCCCAACATAAAAGATCCTGTTTCTTTGAAAAATAGACAAGGAAATTCTATCTTCAGCCACCGAAGCTTATTATTCTATCTTCAGATGTGTGGTTTATAACATTTAAAAATGTATGTAAGCTAGTCTGCACCTAATATTTCAGGAGAGATGACCAGCTGAAACTTCAAATGTTCAATACTTTTCTTTCTGCCTTTTAGCAAACTTTCTATGTAGTTCTAATGGGCTCTTAAAATATGAGGTAACCACCTCATAGCTGCTTTATTTAAAAAGTTCACTGTTAAGGTGATTTGGCTAATCTGACATCAGGGAAAACCAAAGTTCAAATTTCATGCTTTGGAAAGCAATAAAAGTCACCACCTGGAAATCCAGAGGCACAAGCAAATTGATATTCAGAGCAGGTGTGCTGGCCCCATAGAAATGTGGCAGAAGCCATTCAGTGGTTCTGGAAGGAAGGTGAGGGTCCCAGCAGGGCAGCAACTTCTTGGAGGGTCTTTGCTGATAAGGTTCTAGCTGGACATGATATAAGCATCCATTGTCTTGCAAAGAAGGATCTGTTAGTTATGCCTAGGATAGGAATAGGGGAGTTCAACCAACTAGTTCAAAACATCATCTTCAAATAAAAGAATTAAAAACAACAGACCCTACAGGTTTATATACTCAAACCCTAGAGGGCATTTCCCTAATTTTTTTTTTTTCTATTTTTGATTCTCTTTTTTTTTTTTTTTTTCTTTTGGCTCAGACTGGGATCATGAAAAGAAATGCTATATACTGCCAGAAAGAGTATTTACAGAGCACCACCCACACCTATTAAGTCCCTCTAGTTCAGATCACATGGGAATGATTTCTAGACATCCAATTATTTAATATTTACCAATGACTAATGCTATTCTGACAAAATTGCTGGAGTATTTGATGTAGTCATTAGTTAAGAACTCAAAAAAGGTATGAAAAGACAGGACTATCATGAACTCGTTAATTCTCTAAGCTTCCACCTATGGTGCCAGACTGCATTCGTACCTGTATCCACACCTTCTGTCTTGTGGCTTTGCAGTTCCTTCCACTAGCCATGAAGTATATTTTGCCACTCAATGAAGGTTGAGCTTGATCAAGTGACTTGTTTGGTAAATAAAATACTAACGGAAGTGATAGAATCACATGTTTGAAATGTTTGTGTGCAGTGAAGTTTTTACCCTTTCATGCTCCTGTCAGGGGAATACTTTCTTCTGATTAGCTGCTGTCCCTTCATCCTAGGGTTCTAGGAACAGGAGCATAGCCCATAGCAAGGAGTCAAGCCAACTGGACCCACAGCTTGATTAGAATCTCCCAGCTGATCTTAGCCTAGATCTTCTGGTCCACAGTTTACCTCAGAACCATACTGTGCAGTATAAATGCTAAGTTTTGTGTGACAACGAGTTTTACTGTGATTGGTTACAGAGAACTTTTACAGTAGATGTTGACAAAGATATGTGTTACACGCTAGGCATTGTGCTGTACCCTGGGGAACCTCCAGATGAATTAGAGACAGTCTCTGCCTTTGAGTCTCTTTCGATTGCAAGGAGATTGAACCAGCCAATCATAAAGGAAATCAGTCCTGAATGTTCATTGGAAGGACTAATGCTGAAGCTGAAGCTCCAATACTTTGGCCACCTGATGCAAAGAACTAACTCACTAGAGAAGACCCTGATGCTGGGGAAGATTAAAGGTAGGAGGAGAAGGGGATGACAGAGGATGAGATGGTTGGGTGGCATCACTGACTCTGTGAACATAAATTTGAGCAAGCTCTGGGAGTTGGTGATGGACAGGGAAGCCTGGCGTGCTGAAGTCCATGGGGTTGCAGGGTCGGACATGACTGAACTGAACTTGCCTTTGAGAGACTCAGGCTATAAATCGCACATTATAGTTAGTGCTCGGAGAGGTCTGGACCAGGTACTCTGGAAAGAGTTATATGACTGGTGTGCATTCTCAGTCGCTCAGTCATGTCAGACTCTTTGTGATCCCATGGACTGTAGCCTGCCAGGCTCCTCTGTCCATAGGACCTCAAGAAAGAATACTGGAGTGGGTTTCTATTTCCTCCTCTGGGGCTATTCCTAACCCAGGGATCAAACCCACATCTCCTGAATCTCCTGTGTCTCCCGCATTGGCAGGCAGATTCTTTACCACTAAGCCACTTGGAAGACCCTACATGACTGGCAGCTATTTCTATTATTCCCCACCTACTAGACTAAGCATGTGCTAGCTCTTCCATCTGATAACCTTGTGTTAGAACCTCACTATCAGGAATGGCTGAATTGAGAAGAAACTTGACCACTTAGTCCACTCCCTCACCCAGATCTCCTGCCCCGAACCATCACATCTTGTAGATTAGGGAGCAGGCTCAGAGAGATAAAGTGATTTTTCTCAGAGTTAGTGACAGAGTCAGGATTAGAACTATGTCTTTCTGACTCCAGATATGTGCCATTTCCATGAAACTAAGCCGAGGTAAGCCACTTTATCTTGGGGGAGGCATTGATCAAGTTTGCAGAGGGCTTCATGCAGCCCATCATTGAGTATCACCTCTGAAGTATATATACAGTCCTACCCAGGACTGTAATTATAGCTTCCCAACAGCACTATCCTTTCTCTTGGCACACTAACTGATGGAAACGCTTTGAGAAGAAAAGTAATAGCACTGCAGTTATCCCTTTCCTACAGTTTAACTGCTCTTTTGCAGAGGAATCTGTGGCATAAGACCTTAAGCAATTGCTCATTTAGGGCAGTCTTGCCAGGATTTAATTCTTCTGTCTCCTCTGATGATAGTTAATATTCCAGCAGGGCTAGATTTTACCATGGATATTGACTTAGCTCTGTGGGTATGGAAGCATGGCGTCCTTTTCCAACCCCACTAAATCCACTCTACTTTACACAAGGCAAAACCTCCTCTCCACCCCCAACACACACAAACAACCACACGCATCTAAGACAAGCTTCACTCTTCCTTACAGCAAGTCCATTAGGTAGACAAATATTACATCCCCCTTTGTCAATGAGAAACCTGGAATTAAGAGAAGTTTTGAAGATTTTCTGAGGATTAAAACAGGATTCCTGCTTGTAGAATGAGGACTCCTGCCCAGTCTTTTATCTCCAAATGCTTTGTTTTTGAGTAATAATGGGGTACTTGTCATTCTGCTCTGGGTACCCCATCTCAGTGTTCATAGTTCATGCCACTCAGTGCCAAGGCAAAGCAGTTGACACCAAAAACTCTTCCATATTTTTTCTCCCCAAAGAAGAGAGCTCAACAGAAACTCATTTTTGACAAGTGACTTAAAACAGATAACATGCGCTTTCCTTCCTGAAGTCCAGGCTGGTGCAGTGTCATCTCCAGCCTCCACAGTCAGATCTAAATGCTCTTGAGAGAGGTCAAGTTTTGACATTGAGTTCTGCATTTCTAAGTATTAACATACCAGGTAGGGCGCATTTGCAATAATGCTGAGGTCTTGGGCAGCTCATTTGAGCTGTTCTTTCACTGATGCCCCATCAAACCACCTTGAGCCAGCATGGATGTTGTTCTCAAATGTTGGCAGGAAACCTGCCACACTGGGACTTTCACACTGGAGTGAAAAATGTAAAGACGAGCAAGTAAAATGGAGACCTAAATGACTTTTTTTTTTTGAGAAATGCTTTTAATTGTCCAAGTAAAACCTAAATCTAATACTCAGCCCTTCCACCTCTAAGTTGATTGTTTTAGCCCAAGGGCATCAAATGCCCACATTCTCTGCCTCTCCCTACCTCTCTGTCCTCACTCTTTCCTCAAACCCCCCAGATAAGAGGGGCAGCCCCCTCCACAATTTCCTTGTGACCTGAAGGAATGAGTCTTGTCAAGTTAGTTCCATTTTCCTATTGTGAGTTGTTATAATAAATTTAAGAGGCCACCAGAGTCCTTTGAGTTAGGAACAAATCACAAATCATCATAATGCTACACCTATTTCTGTTTTATGACAGCAATAAATCAAAAGCGGTCTCACAGTGCAAAAACTAGCTACAGCATTCACAAGTGCCAGGCTTCTGGAGATGCCAATGCTCAAACGTCTTTAGCTTTGCAGTGTGTGTTTTGGCTCCTGGAGGCTTAATTTTTCAATTAAGATTTTTTTTTAAAGTGTGTATGCGTGTGAAAGAGAGAGAGAACAGAGTCAGGTAAATTTACCAGCCCAGACAATGAGGCTCTTGTTCTTTATGAATTTTATTTATTTATCTTAGTTTTACCGTTGTGTTGATATGATTTTTGAAAGGAGTATTGGATATGGAGTCCAGCCAAAGAGTGTTTACACAAAATTTAATATGACCTTGATTGTAAATGAAAGGCAAGTCTTCTGAAGATGCTGCATGGCTTTATACCATCAAGGGCTCTAAAAATCTGCTCAGATTTCACCTACAAGTTGTGTTTCCTAGGTATGGGTTAGAATTCCAGCTGGCTCTGCAAAATATTTCTTGCATGATTCTGGGCAATTGGAATAATTTAAGAAGAGGCTTGGTACTTACACGTCACTTGTGATTGGCTTTCCTGGTAGGCAACTGAATTTTTGACAATGTCATTATCATTTTCTGAATTAAGCATTATGGTTCAGAGAATACTTTTTAGCTTTATACTTATTTCCTGAAATAACTTATTAGTCATTACTAATAAAAGGAAAAGCATTAAGAGCTAAGGTTTTGAAACAAAGAAACTGTTCTTGTAGTTCAAAAATATGTCTGGGTACTAATCTTTTATATACTAAATCGCTTTGGTCATGTCTGACTCTTTGCAACCCCATGGACTGTAGCCCACTAGGCTCCTCTATCCATGGAATTCTCCAGGCAAGAATACTGGAGTGAGTTGCCATGCCCTCCTCCAAAAGTGATCTTCTGGACCCAGGGATCAAACCAGTATCTCCTGCATTGGCAGGCAGTTTCTTTTACCACTAGTGCCACCCAGGAGGCCCAATCTTTTCTATAAGTTGGTGCTAATACATCTTTGGAAAAAAAAATCACCTTTTTTTCTTTTTCAAAATGCAAAGTTATATTGAAATTATTTCTCACCTTTAATTCAGAGACCACCAAAAGTTGTATTAATTATCTCAAGTACAGGTTCTGTCAGATAAGCCTCACTCTAGTACCCATAATCAACATCAAAGACTTATCTTAGGTTGCTGCTTCCTCTTCATAGCCATGACAGTGGTCAGTTTCTTCCTTTACAATGTTTTAATAAAACTCCCCTGTCCATTTTCCAGTACAGATCCTTGCCTACTCTCTTGGGCAGCATTTTCACAGCCTCCTGACCGACATTTCTTTTGTTACCTTTCAATCATTTGTGCAAAGCAATGTCAGATTACTTTCTCTAAAGCTCCATTTTCACCATTTTATTCCCCTCATTATTTAAGATGCTCTAGTGACTACCTATTGTCCACTGCACAGAAGCAGAGCACCACCTAGGCTGTGGAGGTGGATGAGTCAAAATGAACCATCACAGTTTCACTCACAGACAGCATGCCCAGACAGACCGCAGAGAAGGTTACATCCTCTGGGGCTGGCTGTGATCAAGGGTTGTTCTTCGACATGTTTTTAGATACATTATATTTATTGCACTTCCGACTAGACCCTGGAAAATTGATTCACTCTAATAACATACACAAAGACAGTTACAAACTAAGGCCCAGTTTATTAATTTGCAGTGGCCCAACCATCGCCAGGCCTGGGAACAGAACTGGTCAGATGGTAACCAGGCACTCCCTTCCTGGTGAGTGGTTCCTCCAGGGAGACTAGACTGTTTATCAGCTGGTGTGTGGGGAGCACAGAATTGGAAAAAGGAAATTGATTGTTGCCTGAAGGAAATATGCGTCACACTCATACAACCCAATGTTAACCTTCTCCACCCAAAGGATAGCTCAGACTAAGAAACAGAACTATCCTTATCATTTAAATCAAATCACCACTTTCCCAGGAGAGTAATGGATAAACAAAGATGGTTCTTTTCTTATTGTTATTTACTTGTTGGTGTCAGTTTTCTATACCTTAAAAAAAGGGACAAGTTGGTTTTTCAGATTTTGTGTCATTATGGCATCTCTTTAAGACATGTGACTACATACAGCCTTTCTTTCATTTCAGGCTCCTTTCCTAATGTTGTAAGATTTCATGAACAAGCTGTCCCTAATTTGCAATATAATGAAAGACAAAATTATGCAGCTTCTAGTCATTGCCTGTTGTTAGTTGACTATGCCCGTTTTGAGACAAATGGCTCAGCCTTGTCTCTAAATGCATGGATTTATCTGATTTTCATTCATATATCCCTATCCGATTACCAAATGTCCCTGAAATCCTTGTCCCAATTATAAAGCCTTTGCCTTGCTTAAAGAATCCTACCAAGATTCTATCTCCCTCCTCCACATTTGTTAATTCAACAGTTTTCATTGAGAGCTCAAGCTGCCAGACACCAAGACCTCACTTCTCTGGAGTGAAGTTTATTATACAAATAATCACAGCAGAATTTGGTAAAATCTGTAATAACAGGTAGCCACTAAGTGTGGAGGGCTTCCCTGGTGGCTCAGACGGTAAAGAATCTGCCTGCAATGCAGGAGACCAAGGTTCAGTCCCTGGGTTTGGATCCCCTGGAGAAGGGAATGGCTACCCACTCCAGTATTCTTGCTCAGAGAAGTCCAAGGACAGGGGAGCCTGACAAGCTACAGTCCACAGGGTCACAAAGAGTCAGACACAACTGAGCAACTAGCACTTTCACTTCACTATGTGTGGAAGAAATGCTTAAAAGACAAGATTAATTCTGTTCTGAGGACTGACCCTATGCTTTACAGAAGAAGTGACACCTAACTATGACCTTTCAGGATGTGGTGGGTAGAACAATGCCTCCCAAAGATATCTACATCCTAATCCCCAGAATCTGTGAATAGAATATGTTACATGGAAAAGGAGAATTAAAAGTGAAGATGAAACTAAGATTGCTAATCAGCTGACCCTGAGATGGGGAGATTATCCTGGATTATATGAGTAAACTCAATGGAATCACAAGGATCCTGAAATGTGGAAGCAGGAGGCAGAAGAAGAGTCGGTGTCAGAGTGACGTGATATAAGAAAGGTTCATACTGCTAATTTAAAGATTGTAGGGGACCACAGGACAAGGAACATGGGGAGTCTCTAGTAGCTGGAAAAGATAAGGAAACAGATTCTCCCCTTCAGAAAGAAATTCACCTCTGATTTTGGCCCAGCAAGTCATACCTTCCATTTCTGACATCCAGAACTGAGAAAATGAATTTTATTCTATTAAAGATCCTAGATTTTTGATAATTGTTACAACAGAAATAGAAAACCGATGCAAAGAGTAAGTAAGATTGCACGGGAGAAAGGGGCTAACGAGGTCTTTGCAGTCAGGGAACATGACATTTGTTGTGACAAGGTACCCTGTCGAGTGCTTTTCACGCACCATGCCACAGAGGAAAGGTCGTTTTAGATAGTAAATGATTATCAGATGAACGGTTAATAAAGATTGTTAGTGACATAGACTAGAAAAGGTGCCTTAGAATCGGTTGATAAACAGTAGCAGCAAGAATGAAGTTATGTTATGAATTAATGAGACTGTACATCTTAAACTCTGGGAAACCAAGCACTGGAATGCCGTGTTTCTGTTTGTGGCACCACTGGTCTGTCAATAACTCAGACTTGAGATTTCCAAATGAGCCACCTCCCTGCACTCAACCGATTATCATGTCACATGGCCTCCATCATGACGATTTTCTAGTATCTTTCTCCTCTTTGAGTCTTCTGTTGCCACTCCTCGGTGTGCTGTTTTAACCCCAAACCATTATTTTTGTTCTTTTGCCAAATTAGTCATGAATTCCCTTTCCCCTTGTAACACCTTCTCCATGAAATTTCCGTGCTCTTTTCTTTCTCTGAACTCCTTCAACACTAATTGTTCTTCAAAACACTTAAACTTCCTGAGAGAATGTCCTTACTCATGCTTCCCCTGCCTTCACTTACTCACTCCTTAGCTCACCACAGCTGACCTCATGGCTGCTGGCCGTTCTATTGAAACGGCTTTCCCTGAAGTCACAAGTGACCTTCTATTTACCAAATTTCAGGATCTATTTCCAGCTTCCCTCAGCTTGACCTCTCTGTGACATTGACATCATTGATGACTCTTTTCTTTTTGAAACTCTTTTCTCCCTCTGATTCTAAACTATACTATTTCCAGTTTTCCCTCTTACTGTTTTACTAATTACTTTGTCTCCTCTAATGAGGATCCAGCCTCTAATGCTACTTCCTACAGTCCTAATCCAAGTCTTCACAATTTTTCATTATACTGTATATCTCTTACTAAGATACTGAATATAAATATAGCTTGGAAAGAACACTAGGACTTTTTAACCCTGATTATTGGAATTCTGTCTTTCTAAATAGATTTTGAGATTCTGCTCTCTGCTCAGTAGCATCCTAAACATAGAACAGAATTCAAAAGTGACAAAGATACAGCTTCTACCTCTTGAAAGCTGATAAAAAAGTTAGACAGATGCAACATAAATGTATGAAATTTTGGAGAAATTATCTAAGTCAGAATTATTTGCTGATTGACAATGGCCACTGAACAACATCCACTGAATGTAGTTATTAGATAAATATCTCTTCTATGGATAAAGAAGACAAACACTAAGCCACCAGACAAATAGACAAGTAGCTTTGCCCTCTCTTTCCTGAATTGAGGCACAAAAGGTAAATTATATGAAGAAAATGTCATTTTCTAAGTTGTACTCAGCCTTGAGTACCACCTTCTTTTCAATTTTCACAGCTCTTCACTGCAGTAGAAATAACTTAAAGCTGTCTTTTTGGGTTTGTTAAAATACTTTAAAACATATCATCCTTATATTTATATAAAAAGAGAAATCCTGAGAAATTATAGCAAGGAAAATACCTCCCAGGTGAATTAGACTGGGATCTTCAAGACTCCCAGTTTTTCTTATTGAAACATTCATTTACTCATTTGCAACTATAAATCAGCCACTTGCATTTTTAACCATTTTTTTCTCTGACAAAATAGCCTCAAGTACCTGACTAGATCATACATTTTTAAAAATTGGTATTTATGTAGACTTATGGGCTTCCATAGTGTTAAAGAACCCTCCAGCCATGCAGGAGACCTTAAGAGACACAGATTTAATACCTGGAGGAGGGCATGGAGTATTCTTGTATTCTCCAGTATTCTTGCCTGGAGAATCCCTTGGACAGAGGAGCCTAGCAAGTTATAGTCCATTTGGCCACAAACAGTCAGACACAGCTGAAGTGACTTAGCATGCATGTAGACTTATACTATACCACCTCTGATACACAGTCGATCCTGGCAGAAAATACAGAGTAACAAAGCATTTTGCATTCTGGCCTGAATAGAATCAGATTAATTCATGTATATCATGATGAAAATCTCCCTTTCTGGCTCTCTAGGCTCCAATTTCAAATGGTCTGGAAAATATGGACTGTCATTCACTATCCCCGATTCTCCATCAAGAAATTTAGAACCCATTTTTAAAAATCATTCTACAAATAAGAAAGTTCTTGTTTTCATACAAAATAATAATCATTCTATTATGCAATTCTCCTTGGGCAGAAGGAAAGGAAGCAAATCTTCTACATACTGGTGCTCACTAAAATCCTTATGTGAAAATCATCAAAGCTGTGATAGACATAGGCCATCACCTAGGAACAGATATCATACCTGAAGCTTGTGCATTAGACTGAAAGAAATAGTGTGGGATACAAACACTTCAAAAATAGTTTGTCTAATATACTGAACCAGAAAAAAAAAAGTTTTCTCATGACATGTTTATTCTTATCCCTCATCAGTCAATAATGGGAATGAAACAAACTTGGCACTGTTCAAATCTAGATTCTCTTCTGAAAATTCACTGCAGATGAGAATGGACAGGTTCATTCAACTTGAACTTGACCACTTTTCTCTAGGCACAGAAACAAGACTGGTTATGAGCTCCCAAAACATGGTCAAAATGAGGCTTTGGCATTTCAAACTTATATCAAAGGGAGTGCAGAAACAGACACACATACATAGGCATCTCTGACACAAACGTGAGACCACAACTCAGTAAGTAAAGGATGAGTTTTTCAACAAGTTCTGCCTGATTAATTAAATAACTGTAAAGAAAGTGATTTTACTCATATTTCAATCTATTCACAAATATAAATTCCAAATGAATAATGATCTACATATGAGAGATAAAATAAAAAATGTTAGAAAAAACTTAAGGAAGCATCTTTATGACCTTGGAGTAGACAAGACTTTTTTAATAAACATGGAAAGCATTAAACATAAAAATATTGATAAACTGGCCAAATTAAAATTAAGAAGTACTATTTCTTTTTCAAAAGACATCATTGAGGGAGAAATAGGCAGCTCACAGAGAGGAGGAAGGGATTCCCAGCTGGTGCTAGTGGTTAAGAATCCACCGCCAATGCAGGAGACATAAGAGAAGAGGGTTTGATCCCCCTGGCTCAGGAAGATCCCCTGGAGGAGGGCATGGCAACCCACTGCAGTATTCTCCCCTGGAGAATCCCATAGGCAGAGGAGCATGGTGGGCTACGATCCATAGGGTCACGGTTAGACACGACTGAAGCAACTTCACACACACATACACGCAGAGGGAGGAAGTTATTCACAATAAACATCAAATAAAAGACATATCTATAAATATAAAGACCCACAAATCACTAAGAAGACTGGCAACATAAGAAAAAATGGGAAAGACTTAAGTAGCTACATCAAAAAAGATGATTGCTAAATGGACAATAACAATTTAAAGGGTTTAACTTCATGGGTGTGATAGATCACAAAAATGGCTCACTTCTTCCATCCCTGTCTCCATGCCTTTTGCCATGTTACTTCGTAGTACTGACTGACTATGAATCTCAGCTAGCCTTGTGACTCACTTTGACCAACGGAATATTAGCAAATGTCATGCAAACAAATGCCAGAAAAATAATTGCACAACGGGGCTTGTTTTCTTCTGCACCTGTTCCTTTTCCATGAGAATACTGGGGCTAGTCTGCTGGAAACTGAGAGATACACAGAGATCAGTAAGACCAATTGCTTCAGCTACAGCCAGTCAGTCAGCTGACATCCCCAGACATGTGAACAATGCCAGACAAGAACAGCAGAACTGCCAAACCAGCCGCTAGCCAACTCAGTTCTTGGGATCGGCACATGCTTATTGTGGAATGCACTGACATTTTGTGGTTACTTATTATGCAGCATTACTGAGGCAATAGATAACTGATACTATAAGTCATGAGAAAGGTGCAAATATATAAAAATTCAATGCAATATTACTACATACACACCAAAATTGCTAAAATGAAAAATAAGAAAAACCTAAAGGGTTAGCAAGCACTTAGAGCAATAAAAACTTTGACACATCCTTGGTGGAAATGTCAGATAGTTCAGTCACTTTGGAAAACTGTAACATTTACTACCATTGAACCTACACATACCTTTTGATCCAGCAATTCCACCCTAGGTATATAACAAACAGAAACAGGTATAGGTTTCCCCAGCCATATGAAAGTGGAGCGTTTCTATGAAAACTTTCATAAACTGAAATGGCATAAAAAGAAGAAACAATTACCTTAGGACACATCTTGCTAATGGATGCACAAAATGTCAAGATAAGGCACAGATGCTCCAAAACACAGTTTAAACTTGATGCTGAGATGTTAAGTGTGTTTCCCAGGGAAAGGCTGTTCTCAGAGTTCAGGGTATATGCTGCCCCTATAACATCTCTCCTCAAAAATAAAGTAATAAATAAAATAACCAAACGCTATTTTCACTATTTTATTAAAGTATAGCTAATTTATGTGCATGCTAATTTACAATGTTGTCTGCCAGTACAGGAGATGTAAGGGATGCAGGTTCGATCCCTAGGTTGAGAAGATATCCTGGAGGAGGAAATAGCAACCCACTCCAGTATTCTTGCCTGGAGAGTTCCATGGACAGAGGAGCATGACAGGCTATGGTCCATCGCTTTGCAAAGAGTCAGACATGACTTAAGCAACTTAGCATGCACCAAACCATAAATGACTGAGCAACTGAACAACAGCAGACACACATTTATATATATTCTTTTTCAGATTCCTTTCCATTATAGGTTATTATGAGATGTTGAATTTCATGAGAGTTTTATAAGAGTTTTCACTTCTGGTCTTTTTTTGAAAAACAAAAATATTTTAATTTCTTTCAGTTAGCAAAAGCAGATACTAAAGTAGATCTTTTGTAAAAGCAAAGTGATTAAAACAAACTTTAGAAAAGTGGAGGATATGTCTTCACCAAAAGCATATTCTGTTTTCATCAAAACATTTGTCCTAAAATGTTTACAGTAGAACTGTTTGTAGTAGGTAAAAATGAGAAGCTACTCAAATGCCCATCTAATGTAGAATGAATAAACAAGTTGTGGTATATTCACGATGAAGTACTATATAACAGTGAGATACCTACATTTGACCATGTGGATAAAATTCACAAACATAATGTTGAGCAAAAGAAGCCAGGCATAAAAGAGCATTTGTGTGAACCCATGTGTCTAGTAAACAAACACAGGTAAAAGTAATCAGTGCAATTTGAAGTCAGGAGAATTGTTATTTATGAATGGGGATATAAGCTATTGGTAGGGAAGTGGCAGGGGCATTCTGGGGGGCTGGTAACATTCTACTGTTTTGTTACTGGTTATGTTTCTGTGTTCAGTTTTTAAAAATTAGTTGAACTGTATACTCATGACAAATACACTTCTCTGTATGTTACTGCTTTTCAATAAAAATATTTTAAAAATTATTAAAGTTTACACCAAAGTAGGGGAGTAAAAAATGGATATTAGATACAAATTCTTCTAGAGATTAATTAAATTTGACAGAAAAGCCAAGACATCAGTGGCTTAACAACAATACAAGTTTATTTCTCCTTCACATTAATGAAATTCAGAAGAAGGTTGTCCAAAAGCATGGAGCATGTTTGGCTCCATCATCAGTCCTTTCTCTGTTGCTTCACTATTCCTGGGCTCCATGGTCCCAAATGGCTGCGCTGCAACTGGCAGGAAAAGAAAGGGCTAAAGAAGAATCCATTCTCTCCTTTATGGAAACTTCCAGAAAGTTCACCTGACACTTTTGCTTACATCCCATTGACCAGAACTTAATTGCAAAAGCACCTCCATTTGTCAAAGAGACTTGGAAATGCAGTCTATATTTCAGGTGATACCTGCCCCCACTGAAAATTAGATCTGTTCTTCAGAGAAAGAAGTACAAAATGAATATTGCAAGTCAGCTTGTAAGCTTTGACATATCCCTCCACACAAATCCTTTCCTATCTTTTTCTCTAGTCCAAATATTTTAGTTTTAACTAGTTTTCCTTCCTGAGCAGTAGTTGGCAGTTTGGGTAAAGAATCAATGAATAAATATTTTAGGCTTTGCTGACCTAGTGGTTGAGTTGAAGCTATTCAGCTCTCCTATGGTAACAGCCATAGGCAAAATGTTAACAGAATGAACATGATTCTGTCCCAATAAAACTTTATTTCCAAACTCAGGCAATCAACTAGATTTATTCTGTGAGCTGTAGCTTGTTGCTTTCTCTGGAAAGAAAAGCAGTTTGCTGCTTTTCTCTGCTTTTGAAGCTCCAGAAAGCCAGTTAAGTCCCATAAGGACAGAGGCGAAGTTTGACTTATTCTCCATTGTGTCTCCAGGCCTGGGCAAATAGTCACTAATCAAAATATATTGATTAAAAATGAGTGCCTACTAAAAAATATGTTATTCAAGATATTGCATTGTTCACACTAAAGTTTATTGCAAGAAAGAAAAGGAGTTAAGTTGAATTTCAGCTAAAGAGCATACAAAAGTTCAAGGCAAATAGGGAACAAGAGAGGAAAGAAAATGTGTCTTTGGAAAGGAAATAAAGAATTATCCAAAAAGAATAATTTGTAAGCCTGATAGAGTCATGAGGACTTTATAACAGTAAACAAACAAGCAAATATATTCTCCTCCACTTTCCATGTTCTTTGGGTTCTTTTCACTCAAGGGGAATGGGATTAAAGATCTAGGAAAAGTGTGTTTTCTCCCAGCTGGAGGATCTACATGTGCTATAGTCTGAAGAAGCATTATTTCTTCAAATGGAGTGTTTCTTTTCTTTCAGGGTCAACTCCCTTAGCCCATTCATCCTTCCCTCTCTGAAAGTGATCCAGGGAAACTCTGTGTGCTACTTCTCTTGGCATTCCACAAATAGAACAGAGTAAGACATTAATGAAGAGGGAAAACAGTTTTCCATTTATTTTGCTTTCAGAAATATACTTGGAAAGGCCTGTGCCAGAGTTGTACTATATCAAAGAAACCATAATCCAAAAAACTAACCCTTTTAAAATGATAACCAACTGCATTTTGTATTTTCATAGAATTACTTTATTTCCGTAAAAAACAGAATTTCCATTTTTCCAATCAAGGAGCTGAGTTTCTAAAGCTTCCTGTGGTCTATTTACATTTCCTACAGTAACCTTCTTAAGCAACAGACCAAAGAAAATATGAAATATTTTTTATTTCATTTTCCCTTTTTAAAGGAGCCTCTATATTTTTCTAACCTCACTGAAGGCCTCAGAGACAACACTGATTTTAAAATGTGAAATAAAAACGAATTAGTAGATGCCTCTTTAACACAAAAGTTATCATCAGATTTCAGATATACTGTCAACTCTTGCTATATTTTGTGCATTGGGTATTGGTGTTACTTTTCCATCTTTTTCTCTCAAGAGAAAATCAGAAAAGCAGGCTAGTAAGATGAATCTAAATTTCTATGAGATGAAGTGAAAGTCACTCAGTTGACTCTTTCCGATCCCATGGACTATAAGGTCAATGGAATTCTCCAGGCCAGAATTGGGTAGCCATTATGCCCTTCTCCAGGGGATCCAACCCAGGGATCAAACTCAGGTCTCCTACATTGCAGGTGGATTCTTTACCAGCTGAGCCACTAGGGAAGCCGAATAATATTGGAGTGGGTGGCCTATCCCTTCTCCAGTGAATCATCCCAACCCAAGAATTGAACCAGGGTCTCCAAGACTGGCAGATACTGTGAATGGGAAACTTATCACTAACTCTTCAAACAAGATGAGGGGGGTAGGAAATAAATAACTCAGGAGGTTGCATTTATTCATTTATTTAAACAACATTTATTAAGGACTTCTATTTGACCATCACTGTGTTAGGTGTTTAGTAGAGTGGGAAAGGGTTGCTGAAGACCCATAAGAGTTGTCCTCAAGGCTTTTCGGTACTGTAGAAGAAATTACTCTAATGATAAGAAACCTGGAACTTTATCAAACAAATTATTTTGAAAATGTTCTTGACTTTTCCACACCCTTTGGGGAGCAACAAAACAGGACCACTGTTTCAAACATGATGACTTAAAATAGTTCTGTGGATGTCATTCAACCTAAAAGTTCTGCTGGATTTTTCCATCAATTATTGTGTTGTCATCTGTTGCCTTATTAGTCTCAACATAAAAGAGTCTTTTTTAGAGTATAGTTGATTTACAATGTTGTGTTTATCTCTGCTGTACAGCAAAGTGACCTAGTTATACACATATAACCATTCTTTTTAATATTCTTATCCATTATGATTTAATCCAGGATACTGAATATTGTCCCCTGTGCTATATGGTAGGACCTTGCTGTTTATCCAAAAGAGTCCTTTTGAACTCATGCATTGAATTGACACTATTTGTAGAGAATACTTCTTTCCTGCTTTGCAGAAAACCTCAACCAATTTGTGTAGCATATGTAGACTTTCTTGGCTCTGTCTCCCATGCCTACCCAGGCCAGGTGGAATTATTTACTTGGATAGTAAATGCGGACAGAAAAGGTAAGCAGAGCTCTTCCTTCTTTCATTTTCTGGAATGAAAGCTGCCTGCAGGAAGCAAGAGTTCTTGGCTGATAAGAATACCTAAGTTTGGAATTCCATACTAGGAAACTCACTCTTCTAGTTGAGATGACAGAATTCTACCTGAGCTTTTTAAATTCCTAAAAGATGATGCTGTGAAAGTGCTGCACTCAATATGCCAGCAAATTTGGAAAACTCATCAGTGGCCACAGGACTGGAAAAAGTCAGTTTTCATTTCAATCTCAAAGAAGGACAGTGCCAAAGAATGTACAAACTACCTTACAATTGCACTCATTCACATGCTAGCTAGGTTATTCTCAAAATCCTTCAAGCTAGGCTTCAGTAGCACATGAACCAAGAACTTCCAGATGTACAAGCTGGTTTAGCAAATACAGTGAAACCAGAGACCAAACTGCCAACATTCGCTGGATCGTGGAGAAAGCAAGGGAATTTCAGAAAAAAAGACATCTACTCCTGCCTCATTAGTACACTAAAACCTTTCAATATGTGGATCACAACAAATGGTGGAAAATTCTTAAAGAGATAGGAGTACCAGACCACCTTACCTGTCTCCTGAGAAACCTGTATGCAGGCAAAGAAACAACAATTAGAACTGGATATGAAGCCTATGACTGATCCAAATTTGAAAAAGGAGTACAACAATATTGTCACCCTGCTTATTTAAATTCTATGCAGAGTACATCATGAGAAATGCCAGGCTGCATGAATCACAAGCTGGATCAAGATTGCCAAAAGAAATATCAACAATCTCAGACATGCTTCTTCTCTCTCTACTCTAATGGCAGAAAAGTGAAGAGGAACTAAAGACTCTTGATGAGGGTGAGGGAGGTGAGTGAAAAAGCTGGTTTAAAACTCAACATTAAAAAAAAGTAAGATCGTGTCATTTCATTCCATCACTTCATGGTAAATAGATGGGGGAGAAGTGGAGAAAATGACATCTTTCCTTTCTTGGGCTCCAAAATCACGGTGGACTGTGACTGTGGCCATGAAATTAAAAGATGTTTGCTCCTTGGAAGGAAAACTATGGCAAACCTAGACAGCGTATTCAAAAGCAGAGACATCACTTTACCAACCAAGATCCACATAGTCAAAGCTATGGTTTTTTTCCAGTCATGTATGGCTGTGAGAGCTTGACCATAAAAAAGGCTAAGAGCCAAAGAATTGATGCCTTCTAACTGTGGTAGTGGAGAATACTCTTGAGAGTTCCTTGGACTGCAAGGAGATCAAACTATTCAATCCTAAAGAAAATCAACCCTGAATATTCATTGGAAGGACAGATGCTGAAGCTCAACCTGCAATACTTTGGCCACCTGATGCAAAGAGCTGACTCATTGGAAAAGACCCTGATTCTGGGAAAGAACGAAGGCAAAATAAGGTGGCAGCAGATGAAATGGTTCGATAGCATCACTGACTCAATGGGCATGCGTTTGAGCAAACTCTGGGAGATAATCAAGGACAGGGAAGTGTGGCATGCTGTAGTCCATAGGGTTGCAAAGAGTCAGACACTACTTAGCAACTGAACAACAACAAGCCACAGTCTCCAATAAGCTTTACATAATATAAAAGTAAAATGTTGGTCTCCACATGGAAAAGAAGGCAAGGAAATGAAATTTGCAGGTAAAACATCAAAATTAAAAGCAATCACAGCAGTGAAGCTTTGATTCTTAGACTTTAGTGATAGGCATATACATCTTTGACCTTGATTGCTTTATTTGGTTCTTTAAAAATTTCACTTCAGAATAGCTTCAATGTTCCAGTTGTCCAAGCATTAGTACAGAGATTGGAAAATTATGACCCACAGGAAAAATATAGCCTGCTTCTTGATTTTGTATATTAAAACCAAGAATTTTCATTTGAATACAGCTGTCTATTTATTTTTTAATTTGTTTATTAATTTTAATTGGAGGCTAGTTACTTTGCAATATTGTGGTGGTTTTTGCCTTACATTCACATGAATCAGCCATGGGTATACATGTGTTCCCCATCCTGAACCCCGCTCCTACCTCCCTCCCCATCCCATCCCTCAGGGTCATCCCAGTGCACTGGCCCTGAGTACCATGTCTCATGCATCAAACCTGGACTGGCGATCTATTTCACATATAGTAATATACATATTTCAGTACTATTCTCTCAAATTATCCCACTCTCATCTTCTCCCACAGAGTCCAAAAGTCTGTTCTTTACATCTGTATCTCTTTTTCTGTGTCTCATATAGGTTCATTGTTACCATCTTTCTAAATTCCTTATATATACATTAATATATGGCATTGGTATTTTTCTTTCTAACTTACTTCACTCTATATAATAGGCTCCAGTTTCATCCACCTCATTAGAACTGATTCAAATGCATTCTTTTTAATAGCTGAGTAATATTCCATTGTGTATATGTACCACAGCTTTCTTATCCATTCATCTGCCAGTGGACATCTAGGTTGCTTCCATGTCCTAGCTACTCTAAACAGTGCTACTCTAAACAGAAAATTGGGGGTACACGTGTCTCTTTCAATTCTGGTTTCCTCAGTGTTTATTTCCAGCAGTGGGATTGCTGGGATATATGGCTGTTCCATTTCCAGTTTTGAAAGAAATCGCTACACTGTTCCCCATAGTGGCTGTACTAGTTTGCATTTCCACCAACAGTGTAAGAGGGTTCCCTTTTCTCCACATTCTCTCCAGCATTTAATGTTCGTAGACTTTTTGATAGCCATTCTGACTGTTGTGAGATGGATACCTCATGGTGGTTTTGATTTGCATTTCTCTGATAATGAATGATGTTGAGCATCTTTTCATGTGTTTGTTAGCCATCTGTATGTCTTATTTGGAGAAATGTCTGTTTAGTTCTTTGGCCCATTTTTTGATTGGGTCGTTTATTTTTCTGGAATTCAGCTGCATGAGCTGCTTGTATATTTTTGAGATTAATTCTTTGTCAGTTGCTTCGTTTGCTATTATTTTCTCCCATTCTACTGCTGCTGCTGCTGCTAAGTTGCTTCAGTTGTGTCCAACTCTGCAACCCCATAGACAGCAGCCCACCAGGCTCCCCCATCCCTGGGATTCTCCAGGCAAGAACACTGGAGTGGATTGCCATTTCCTTCTCCAATGCATGAAAGTGAAAAGTGAAAGTGAAGTTGCTCAGTCGTGTCTGACTCGTAGTGACCCTATGGACTGCAGACTACCAGGCTCCTCTGTCCATGGGATTTTCTAGGCAAGATTACTGGAGTGGTTTGCCATTGCCTCCTCCATCGCCCATTCTAAAGGCTGTCTTTTTACCTTCCTTATAGTTTCCTTCATTGTGCAAAAGCTTTTAAGTTTAATTAGGTCCCATTTGTTTATTTTTGCTTTTATTTCCATTTCTCTGGGAGGTGGGTCACAGAGGATCCTGCTGTGATTATGTCAGAGAGTGCTTTGCCTATGTTCTCCAGGCAAGAATACTGGAGTGGGTTGCCATTTCCTTCTCCAGGGATCTTCCCAACCCAGGAATTGAACCCTGGTCTCCTGCATTGCAGGCAGATTCTTTACTGACTGAGCTACGAGGGAAGCCCCTTAGTCAATGCTAACTACAGGGTTTTAATCTGTTACACCTGTCACTTCCAGAGCAGTTCCCTCTTTGTTTATTTTGGCTTCCTCCATTTGCAAGTCTCTTCAGTGTCAAATTTCCACCCTGACACAGGGGGGCCCAGGTGGTCACTTATTTAAGCTCACTTTTTCAGTTGTGCTGTGGGGAGGGAGGAACACTGCAAACAAATATCATTGGCATGTGTGGGGAGTGCTTGCAATGTATGGACCACACTGGGTTTGCCCCAGCTCACGACAGCGTGCACTTTCCCGGTCAGGCCCCAGTTGCTCTTCAGGGGAACTGTCCAAAGTGGGCCCTGCATTTTGTACACTTTCCAGGTCTAACCTGCTCAGGTTCAGGTTCTTGGGTACTCCACAAAGGCACAGACTCAGTTGGGTGTGCGTTTTGTGCCCTTCCTGGGTAGCAGTTCAGGTGACCACGTGCTTGGAGAGTGCACAGTCCCAGGTGGACTGTGCTTCTTAATCACCTTCCGGGTCCCAGCTGCTTGGTTTCGCAGGTGTATTGCGAGAGCACAGACCTAGGTGTGCTGTGCGTCTCCTCTGGGGAGCTCATCTCTGGCTGTGACCCTCCTGGCAGATGTCAACCATACAGGATCCCAGAAAGATTTGGTTAGCAACTGGGAGCCTGCTCACAGTTTGGTGGAGGATGCCTTCTCTGGGGCCAAGATTGGCCCTTGTCTTCCAGCTCTGGCTGTCGCCCGCCTGCCTCTCTGCCTTCGGTGGGGGAATGGGCCAGTCCACAGCCAGCTAGCTCTTCTTTTGTATTCGCTCAGTCCTTTGTTCTGTGAGCAGGCCAGGTTGCGCCTTAGGTTAGAGCTTTTCACAGGAAAGCTCTCTCTCTCTCTCTTTTTTTCTCTCTCTGGCTATCCCACAGTTTGGGTTGCTATCTCACGTTAGCTCCCTCAGATTGTCCTCAGGGCATTCAGGCCTGGACCTTACCCTAAGCATGCAATCCTACACCTCCCTGTCCAGCCCCCGCTTGCTAGTGGCTGACGCAAGCCTCTGGGCTACTTCTCCGCTGGTAGTTGAGGTTAGGCGCGTATTCTGTGCGTTTTTTTTTTTTTTTTTCCTTATGGTTATGTTGCCCTGTGAGATTCCAAAACTCCCCCACAGACCCGCCAGTGAGAGGGCTTCCTGGTGTTTGGAAACTTGTCCTCCTTCACGACTCCCTCCCTGGGACAGGTCTCCATCCCTAACTCTTTTGTCTCTCTTTATGTCTTTTATATTTTGTCCTACCTCCTTTTGAAGAGAATGGGCTTCCTTTCTGGGTGTCTGGTATCCTCCACCAGCGTTCAGAAGTTGTTCTGTGGAAGTTGCTCAGTATTCAAATGATCTTTTGATGAATTTGTGGGGAGAAAGTGGTCTCCCGGTCCTATTCCTCGGCCATCTTAGGACCGCCCCCAGCTAAGTCTATTTATTTACATATAGTCTCTGTCTGTTTTCATATGATAATAGAAACGTTTAGTGGTTGCAATAGAAATCACATGGCCCATTATTGTTGTTCAGTCACCTAGTCGTGTCCGGCTCTTTGTGACTCCATGGACTGCAGCACACCAGGTTTCTCTGTCCTTCACTATCTCCCAGAGTTTGCTCAAACTCATGTCCATTCAGTCAGTGATGCTATCCAACCGTCTCATACTCTGTCATCCCCTTCTCTTCCTGCCTTCAATTTTTCCCGGCATCAGGATCTTTTTCAATGAGTTGGCTGTTTGCATCAGGTGGCCAAAATATTGCAGCTTCAACTTCAGCATCAGTCCTTCCAGTGAATATTCAAGGTTGATCTCCCTTAAGATTGACTAGTTTAACCTCCTTGCTGTCCAAAGGCGTTTCAGGAGTCTTCTCCAGCACCGAGTTTGAAGGTATCAATTTTTTGGTGTTCTGGCTTCATTACAGTTCAGCTCTCACAACCATATGTGATTACTGGGAAGACCATAGCCTTGACTATATGGACCTTTGTTGGCAGAGTAATTCCTCTGCTTTTCAACACACTGCCTAGGTTTGTCATCACTTTCCTGTCAAGAAGCAACTGTCTTCTGATTTCAGGGCTGCAGTCACTGTCCGCAGTGATTTTGGAGCCCAAGAAGAGGAAATCTGTTACAATTTCCACCTTTTCCCCTTCCATTTGCCATGCAGTAATTGGCCATATATATATGATCCATCAGTTCAGTTCAGTTCAGTCGCTCAGTCGTGTCCCACTCTTTGTGACCCCATGAATCACAGCACGCCAGGCCTCCCTGTCCATCACCAACTCCCAGAGTTCACTCAGACTCACGTTCATCAAGTCAGTGATGCCATCCAGCCATCTCATCTTCTGTCATCCCCTTGTCCTCCTGCCCCGATCCCTCCCAGCATCAGAGTCTTTTCCAATGAGTCAACTCTTTGCATGAGGTGGCCAAAGTACTGGAGTTTCAGCTCTAGCATCATTCCTTCCAAAGAAATCCCAGGGCTGATCTCCTTCAGAATGGCCTGGTTGGATCTCCTTGCAATCCAAGGGACTCTCAAGAGTCTTCTCCAACACCACAGTTCAAAAGCATCAGTTCTTCGGTGCTCAGCTTTCTTCACAGTCCAACTCTCACATCCATACATGACCACTG